>NC_033801.1:6510418-6544445 GCF_001876935.1 Asparagus officinalis | reverse complement strand
TCCGGAAGCGGTACCGATCCGAGCGCCAGCGGTCGATCAATCACGATCCTACTGTCCCTCCTTCATCCCCTTGGATCTTCTTCAACAAGATGGATCTCATGGAAAACCCTAACCCTACCCCGATCCCTAACCCTAATTTTACGCCAAACCCCCTTCATCATCATCATCAGAACCCTTACCAGCGCTATCGAGAGTCTGACGACGAGGATGACGATGTCAGAGCGAGGCAGACGAAGAGCCGACGTTCCTCGCCGCCCGCATGATCGTCCTCTAATGGCGGTTGAAGCTTCAATATCCGAAGCTGTGCGGACTTCGCGGCGAGCTGTACCCGATTACGCCGAAACCCTAGCCTAATCTCCAGCGGCTTTAACCGCTACTAGTTTATTAGTAAGGCCGTTTGATTGAAGCCGGGATTGGACGAGTGAGGGCGGGCGGATTGCAGTGCGAAGAGGCGGAGGGAGGAGGAGGAGGAGGAGGAGGAGGACAAGGGTTCGGACGCGATGGGAGAGATGGTGAGGGCTTTGAGGATGTTAGGGGATGGGTATATGAGAATGGAGCAGATGAAGATGGACATGGCCAGAGAAATGGAGCGGGCGAGGATGGAGATGGAGCTTAAACGGACCGAGATGATTCTTGATACCCAGAAGAGGATTGTCGATTCATTTGTTAAGGGAATTGTAGGGGAGAAGAAGGCGAAGGTGAAGAGATCACCTGGTTCCTGAAGATTAAAGAAAAAGGGTTTGGTTTTGCTGAGGGAAGTATGATAACTTGCTAGATTTTATGCAGCCTTTTGATTTGCTTGTAGAGCTTGTGCACAAAGTTAAGCTTCTTTTTCTTTTTCTTTTTTTGAGTTCTACTTTGAGGCGGATCTTGGTAAAGGGAATGAAGCTCTGCTTTTGTTATTTAAGCTACATATATGAATCTGGAGATCCTTTATGTAGAATCTTTTGGCCATTAAGAGTTTAGAATTGTTTAATTATTGTGCAAAGGCTTCAACTTATTTTCTAGTTCTTTAGACGAAGTCCTATTGTCTTGCTTTTCTTTTGGATAATTCCCCTGAATGTGTACTTCTTTGCTTCATTGTAATATGGTGGGTTCATACTTCGTTGAAAATGTTTATATTTTAGACCCGTTGCTAGCTTTGATTGGGTTCTTGAATTTTGTCTACTCTTTTTTGATTGCAAAGATGAGGTTGGACTAATTATGTTAATGGTAGCTTTGACTTTCTATAAAGGTTCTTAGTTTTTATTTTCAGCTTAGTTAGCCATAAATATTATATAAATGAAGTAAAGACCCTTTCCTTGCACTATAGCTCTTCGTTCTGGATGATCAAATGTTGCGATTGTTGCTTTGCTTGCGAAATCTTTTTTTAGGTTGTTTACTTCTTTCTCTTAGGTTGCGTTACATTACTGCCGAGGTTATCTTTGTGATCCTGGTTAATACTTTTATGGACACAATGTGGTTCGTTTTTGTTAGGAATAGCTCTTCGGAAACAGCTCTTGGTGTTTAGCTCAGTGAAGTTTATATGCTAAATCCAGCTTGAAGATAGTAGGCTCTCTCATTGTCCATTTTTGTTTCATTTCTATGCAAAAGTGTAGAACCTCCAAATTGCTCTCTATTTCTATCAATCGTGGATATACATGGTCTTGCTTTTTCTTCTTATTATGTGTTTAAGTGCATTTGTGAGCAGTATTATCTGGACTTTCTATTTTCAGGTAGTTCAGTGAAACAAATTTTGATACAGAACAACTTAACTCTCATGAGTAATTATTTTCTCAAATTATGCACAGGGATCGCTTTTTTTTATCTTGCTGTTGCTATTCTGGTAATCTGAAGAAGTAGTTTATGATTATTTCTGCTGTCCTTTTTTAGTGTACACCACGAGATTGCCTCATTCAACGGCGTACTCCCTGTTCCCTCTCCTTCATCATTTAAGAGAAGATGTAGAGGACAAAGGGATTATTATCTTAAAACGAGGAGGTATGGATTCATTCACTTGCTAGGATGCCTTTGACATTGCTGCTTGCTGCTGCTAACCCAACTTTGCCTTTGTATTCACTTGCCGTCCTGGTGACCACAACTATATTACGTTGGTTTTCGGTATCGTGGTTGCTTGTTTAATGCAGAGCATGTCTCTGATTTTTGCCCGTTACTGCAAGTTCTGCTGGTTTTTAGTTGTTTTTTTACACTATAGCGCAAACTTTAGTATCTTTACCTGGAGCTGACTTTGGTTTCATGTGTGTACGCTCGTTATTCTCCTCGATGAAGCTAAATGCTCTCATATATATGCTCCTTGTGCAGCAGGTTTCCTTTTGCTTTGTTAGACCCTCTTCCATATGGTTAGGTCCATTAGGAGAACTACTATTGGGAATTCTATCAGTAGTTTTGGAATTCTTGCTGTTTTCTGCCCTTTCCGTTTGTTTGTTTTTTGTGCCTGAGATTTTGTTATGATGCGGTTCTGGTAACGCTTGATGATAGATTCACCTTGCTCCATTGATGCTAGTTTGGACCTTGTGAAGCTTTACCTACTTAAGCTCGCTTTGTGGTGCATTAGCTATACTTTGGTGGTTCTCTCTCTCCTCTCTCTCTCTCTCTCTCTCTCACTCTCTCTCTCTAAGCCTGTGATTGTGTCAGTAAAGATGTAGCTATTTTATGAACCTGGCATTATCGTAGACAGTTTGCATTTCGAAATCACCTCTGCAGGCCGGCGTTGAATTGTCTATCAGTCATAATTTCTTTCGACTGAATTGCGGGAAAACACTTACATGCAAAACTCGTGTTTTTTTTGGTGAATTTGTGTAAATTTCTCCATTTGTTTTCTTCGTTCCCTTTCTCTATTTTTGGAGGAGGCATGATTTTTTCGAGAAAGGATGAGTTCATGATATTAAATACGTACCAAAGGATGTTTATCTGAGATTCGTATATGACTTCGGGATTCGTTTATGGATCCAATGGGTGACATCCACTTGGTGCATGTTTATTATCGAATCAGGTAAGCTTTGGAGAGTTCTTGCTAAATGCATCCCGATGCTTTGAATATCGAAATAGGTTTTTATTTGCCTATGGATATATCAAATAAAATAATACTTTGAAGTCAAATTTTTGGATAGCAAGGTATGTTGTCCGTATACCAACTTTAAAGTAGTAATAATTATAATTATCATTAGGTCAAATGGACAATAATGGATCAAAAAAATAGCGGATTATAGCCAGTGAAAATTATGAATTCGTAAGTTTGCACATTTATTAGATTTTATTGAGATGGAACGTACAAAAAATTGTGGATAGCCCATCAAAATCTTGAATTTTAAATTTGACATAATTAACTATCATTAGGTGCAATGAACCATAATGCGCAAAAGTCAAGGAATATAGTCCATGAGAATCACGAACATTAAAGCTCACACAATTAATTGCTAAATGATCGTAACAAAGAAAATGGATAACAATCATGACTATGGACCTTAACAAATCACGACTTTGAAGTGCATATGTCTATTTTCCATTGGATCAAAGAACGAAAATTGACAAAAAAATTATGGATTACCCTATGAGAATCATGATTTTTTATAAAAGAAAATTTTGCTCGAAACTAGCAAAAATAGTTCAAAATCGTGAATTTGAACACATGAAATTGCAAATTCTTGGTGCACATGCTTATTTGTCTTTCTGTTCGAGATGAATGAAAACAGTAAAGATCGTTAAGTTATAACCCACCAATAAGTAGTAATAATTAATTGCCACTGGATCAAATGAACGATAATGTCATGAGTTATAGACCATAAAAATTATGAATGTGTAAGTTCGCACAATTAATTTGTTGTGCCTGAAGCTGTGTCGAGGAACCAAACCAAACGCCAATCCAAGAGAGCCAAACGAACCAAATATCAATGCACAAACAAAACACCAATTTTAACGTGGTTCGGCAAGTTGCCTACGTCCACGGGGCAAGGGGGGATGAGGTTTTAACTAATAGAGAAAGAGTACAAACTGAGATTACAATACGCTCAAAGAAACAAACTAATCTCACCACAAAGCTCTTAATCTCTCCAAATAAAACCCTAAACAAATAGCTCAAAAATACCTCTTTTTGTGCTCCAAATAGCCCCCAATCAATGCTTAATCAAAGCCTAAACCAAGCCTAGGAAACCCTAAAAAACGTGTCTCTATTTATAGAAAAACACAATCCCAAACTGATTGGGATTCTAAAAACGAGTCTGCCACACCCTGCACCATGGGTGTGGCAGAGGGTGTGGTGCAGGACAGATTCTGCCACACCCTGCACCGTGGGTGTGGCAGAGGGTGTGGTGCAGGACAGATTCTACCACACCCATGGCAGACACCACACCAGGGTGTGGTGGAGTCTGTTTTGGGTTATTCTTCACGTTTTTCACAATTCCTTCGCCGTTTTCACAATTCTCCACCTCGGCGAAGTGTTCCCAACCCTGAGCCGACACCAACCAAAACAAATGCCTCACTTTTTGCATCCAGTACGCCACGGCAACGGACTCATGACAACGGACTCCATCCACACAAGTCGAGACCCAAACGGGAGTGCGAACACTCACCCAAACGTCGGTATCTACTCACCAAATCGGCTGCATCAAAACTGACTGCCTACGTATCCTCTTGCCCAAGGAATCAAGCCTTCACGTAGTTCACCCAAATGGCCTTCAAAGGCCCTCAAACAAATAGAAAACTCTGCAACTCTTCCCCAATATCGTCAACGGATCTGCAACTAATAGCGTCCCCAAACTGATACAAATCAAACACCTCCATCTGAGGTGAACCAATGGCCGTATCCAAATCATGTCCATCAGCTGCAACCGAATCCAAAACCAATCCATCATCTGCATCCAAAATCAAATGATCCCCAAGAAGCTCCCAAACGATAATCAACTGAGCCTCCGAACCCCAAACGCGCAATCGGATCCAATCTCACATCCACGATGTGACCAAATGCTGGGTATCCAAATATCCGACGCGACCCAAAATCTGAAGCAGCTCCACCAGATCTAATAACTCCTAAAGCAGCAGTCGGCGACCTATGCATAAGATGACCCAAATATGTCGAAGCCCGCACACCAATGCCAATGCTCGACATCAAACGCCGATCCTCCTCCAGAAAGGAATGACCCATCGAAACTGTCATCTCATCTCGTCGCCCCAAAGTCTCCACACCAATGAAGTGTCTCCTATTGCCGTGAGCTCGGCACAAACGCAAGAAAGGACCCTTATCAAATCTAGAACAATGAGTTACCTTTCTGCCAATACACTTCTTCCAATTGTTGTTGACTTCTAGGACTTTACACCAACGGGAACTGGTCGCGACCCAATAATGCCTAGAACAATCTTCAACTGCGGAAACTAAGATACGATTACCTCCCAATGATGCCTCCTTGGAAGGCCCCCAAATGCCTGACTGAACACCTCCTAAAAGACCCCTCGCTCGATGGATAGGAATGCCAAACTCCACCACGGTCTTGCTCATCCCAATATGCTCACAGGACTTCAATCTGCAGGTCATAGCACTCCTCAATAACCAATGCACGGCATTACCAATCATATACCCCAGCACCAAACAATGCCACAGTATAGCCGAATCTGATGAAGTCGTCATCTCCCTATCAATCACCGTGCTCCCAAGCAAATAGTATAAATTGCTCCTTCTGACGCCCTTCATCACAATCATGGACCCAAATGTAACCTTCAAGCGTGCATCCGCCAAGATCACCCTATAGCCTGCTGCCTCCAAAGCTCCAAGTGAAATGATGTTCTTCTTCAACTGAGGAACGAACCTCACTCCAACCAACTCCCGAATCACCCCGTCACTCATCCTGATCCGAACGGTACCGATACCACCAATAGAGCATTTGTGATCATTCCCCATGAGCACGAAATCCCCTCTTTCCAACCCCGGAAAGCGGGAGAACCAATCCCTCCTAGGGCAAATGTGGTATGTAGCCCCCGAATCCAACATCCACTCTGTAGAGTAGACAACACAAACTGACGGCAGTGCAGATAATGAGTAGCCCGAAGAATTCGAATCTGAATCGTTGCCACTAGCCTTGACAACATTCGCCTCTGAAGCTTGAATAGCTTTTCCCTTATTCTTCCCGGCTCGATCAACTAACTTTGGGCAATCGGCTTTCCAATGTCCATCTTCTTTGCAAAAGGCACATTGATTCTTACGAACTCCAAGATGTGCCCCTCTAGACTGCGACCTCCCACTACGGTTTGGACCCTTTGCTCTTGCGACCAACGCCCCCGCTACCGGCTCAAACGAAGTCTCCTTATCCTTCTTTCGAAGCTGATAATTCACAAGTGCAGCGGTGACCTCACTATACGAAAGAGATGCCTTCCCATTAATAAGAGTAAGAACGAAGGTCTCATATTCCTCGTCAGGCAAGGAACTCAACAACAACAACGCCTTGTCCTCATCTTCAATCACCACATCTACATTCGCCAAATCCGCAAGAAGCTTCGTGTAGTGGTTCATGTGATCACCAATGGAGGTTCCTTTCTTCAACTGGAAGCGGTAAAGCCTCCTCTTCAAATGCAAGCGATTCTCCACACTCTTGGTCAAATACTTGCTCTCAAGGATCTCCCAAATCTTCTTTGCAGAAGTCTCATTGATCACATCATACTTTAGATCTTGAGTGAGACAAGACCTAATCACACCACACGCCGTTCGATTCATCTTTTTCCAAACCTTCTCATCAATGTTGTCCGGTTTCCCGTCCAACTCCAACGTATCTTCCAAATTTTGCGCGTTGAGCGCATCCATGACTTCGCATCGCCAAAGTCCAAAATTGTTTGTGCCATTGAACTTTTCCACATCAATCTTCATTGAGTGGATATTCAAGCTTTGGACGGTCTTCACGCCGGAAGTACTGCCCACAACTCCTTCTTTCTCGGCCATAATCCTCAAGGCACCACCAAACCAATGCGGAAACAAACGAGAAATAGATCCAAACTGAAAAAGACGAGATTTTTACAAAAAAAGATCCCACCTTTATCACCAAACGAAGCCCTAGATGAACTTCCAAAGCGATCTACTCCTCCAAATAGCCCAAGCGTTGCCCGTGCTCTGATACCACTTGTTGTGACTGATGCTTTGAGAAACCAAACCAACGAACGCCGAGAGAAAGACCAAACAAAACACAAACACCAAGGTTTTACGTGGTTCGGCAAATTGCCTACGTCCACGGGGCAAGAAGGGGGTGGGTTTTCACTAATAGAGAAGGAGAGTACAAATTGAGATTACAAATCGCTCAAACGAACCAACTAATCTCACCAACAAATCTCTCAATCTCTCAACCAATAACCCTAACAAATAGCTCAGAAAGATCTCTCTTTTTCTGTGCTCCAAAACCCCAAAACTCTCCTCACAAAACCCTCAAATCGTATTGGTATTTATACCAAAACAGAAACCCAAACAGACTGCAAATAGGAACCTGAACTTTCCAAAAAACCCGTCATAAGTCGACTTATCAGTCTGCATAAGTCGACTTGGCAGAGCGAAAAACAGCAACTGGAGAAGAGATCATAAGTCGACTTATCAGACCTGATAAGTCGACTTGGCAGAGCAAAAAACCAACAATCCAGAGCAGAACGTAAGTCGACTCATGCACCAACATAAGTCGACTTACCATAAGTCGACTTATGCCTGTGCATGAGTCGACTTATGACCAAAAATAGAGGGTGTGGTGCAGGACAGATTCTACCACACCCATGGCAGACACCACACCAGGGTGTGGTGGAGTCTGTTTTGGGTTATTCTTCACGTTTTTCACAATTCCTTCGCCGTTTTCACATAATTTCTAATGACAATATAGATAGAAATCATGGACAACTCATGAAAATCACGAATTTTAAATACACACACTTATTCCTCAACGAGTCGAAAAACAAAGTTAATGAAAATCGTGAGTTATAGCTTGTGAAAATTGCGATTTTGGTTGAAAGATTATTTAATTGGTATCAGGTCGAATCTAATAAAAATAAACTAAAATCACAAGTACCAAAAAAATCTCGATCTTTTAAGTACATATAATTACTTTCCATTAGGACGAAACATATAAAAATACCAAAATCATTGGCTATAACCTACTTAGATCGTGAATTATGATTTAGTCGTAACTATTTGTCACTAGATCATATGAATGATAATGGAAGGAAAATCCTAGGTACATAGCCCAAGAAAATCGTGAATTTTAAAATTCGTGAAATTATTTATCAAATGATCGAAACGAAACTCAATAGAAAAAATCATAGACTATAACCCATGAAAATCATGAAGTTTGAAGTACGCATGTTTATTACATTTGGTCAAAAAATGAAAATTGACAAAATCATAGATAGTAGCTCATGAAAATCAAGATTTTTTTGAAAAATTTTAATTGTCTTTAAATGGAAACTAACGAAAAAATACACTAAAATTATAAGGGTGATTACATCAAAACCACCTAAACCTTTGCCCAAATTGATGGTTACCACCTAAATTTTTTTGACGAAAACCACCTATAATTACTTACATGCTTTCAATGTCACACCAATCTTTATTTTTAGCCAAAAAACTGTGTGATTTGATCAAAATACCCTCAACCCCTCACGTGTAAAACACGTGCCCCCCCTTAACTCACCCCATTAACTGTGGTTAACGTTTGGTCCCCACCCCAAAACCCCACCTCTGCACTAAACGTTCGCGAAAAAAAAATAACCGCAATTCGATGTCTGAGCGTGCTCTCTCCCCCATCTCGTACCTGTCATCTTCAAGGGGGAAAAAAATCAAAATTTCTCTCGATCTAGGTGTGGGATCTAATCGTCGTGCTTGTATGGAGATTGGGCGTCGACTCCATCGTCTAGAAAAGGGTTAGGGTTTGGACAGTCGAGTGTGTTGGTTTGAGTCTTTAATTGAAGGTAATGTAACAATGTAACTTTAAATTTTGTAATTGCATGTGGTTTGTTTAGGGTGAGAACTTGAATTAGGTTTTGACAGATTGTAGTTGTGTAATTAGATTTTTACCCGTGCATTTTTAGGGTTAGGGTTGATTAGAGCTTTGACAAATGAACAAATAATGAGTTAAATTGGACAAGTTGGTTTCTTATATAATTGTGTTAAATGAAAATACTTGTTTAAATTCTGGTTATATATTGAGTAATTATTGGCAAATTCGTCATTGTATTGATCTACAACATGTAAAAATTTGATTGTTATGATTAACTTAATTGTGCATTGGTCATTGGCAAATTTCTCTTTTTAATTTCAGGAGGTATGAATTTCTGTGCACAAGTGAGGGAGGTAGCACGGCAAATGCAACAAGGGAAAAAACTGGAGCAAAAATAGAAGCCTTGATTCCTTGTCTTTCTTGACAAATTTTGGATATCTATGATTTGGAAACTTATGGTGGCATGTGTAAATGTTTAAGACACATTTTGTAAACTATAGGTGGTATCTGTGATATACCTGAACTTAAAAGGTGGTATATGTACTGATTGTTAATAGTAAATGTAGTATCCATGCAAAAAGTTAAAAGTTTAGGTGGTTTGTATATATATTGCTGTATGATTATGATATTCTGCACAATGATGCATATATTACAATCATTATGGCAGGTTTGTCAATTGAGTTTTATTTTCTGTAGCTAATGTCTCATGTGTGGTTATGCTTGGTACATATTTCAAAACTTTAATGGTAATTTAGAATTTCTTAACATAGCAGGTGGTTTATGTCTATAGTTTATAAATGTAAGGTGGTATACATATCATGTTGTGTTTTGTTAGGTGGTAACCATAAAATATATAAAAGTTTAGGTGGTAACTATTAGACCCTAATGCCACTAGGAAAGAACCCTAGGGGGGCGTTGAATAGCTAGGGTTTATGCTAATCTAATCCGATTTAATACCAATTAAAACTAATTAATAAATATCCTAGCAAATATGATATACTACAAGATATATGCAAGGGTAAGCAATATAAAAAAGAGTGAAATAAACAAAAATAAACAAGAGTGATAGTGCGCAAATAAACCAACACAAACACAAGTAAATGATCACAGAGTTCGGTCCTTCCGATCTACGTCTCCGCTCCCTACTCCTAGGGAGAAATCCACTATCACACTCGGGTTTTCGACGCTCACTCGAAAAACGTTTACGCCTCACAAGTTCGGTTTTCTAGCTCACCGAAAATTTTACAATCAACACTCTTGCAATCCCACTCTACACCCTCTAAGTGTTGGTCTCTAGCCCGTATCTCACTCCAGTGCTCGGATTTGCAACCTCTCTCTAGGATTTACTACTGACGTCACTCCTATTGGGACGACCCTGTCTCTCACCACACACTCCTCTCGGTGTACAAGTGTATTACAAAGTGTATCTCACAATAAAGGCTCACAAATATAAATGTTTGTTATCTACTATGGATGAGAACACAATAAAAGCTCACAATCTAAGTCACAAACCCACAACCCCAAATTATACTATGTATACAAATACAATAAGCTTAATAGGTTGTGTGTGAACAAAGAGTATAATCAAAACAAACTAAACTCAATTATGAAAATCTAG
Organism: Asparagus officinalis; assembly: GCF_001876935.1. Taxonomy (NCBI): domain Eukaryota; kingdom Viridiplantae; phylum Streptophyta; class Magnoliopsida; order Asparagales; family Asparagaceae; genus Asparagus; species Asparagus officinalis. The sequence continues at coordinate 6,533,876 of NC_033801.1, read as the reverse complement.
CTTATAGAGATGATAATCAATAAACAATATAAATATAAAGATAGAAATTGAGTTTAGAAAAACTTCTCTATGATGACAAGAGAGAGAGAGAGAGATGAGTTGAATGCCCAAACACCAAAGAATGATCTCCTCAAGCTCTTGTGAAAATTTCTTCACAAACAAACTCTTAAACAAACTTAAAAACAAACTTTAAACTCTTGTAACTTGTTTTAAACACTTATTAATTACTTCAGAATGATAGAGGGAAATGGGTATATATAGGATCATAAGACAAAGCCCAAAAACAAAGAAAAACCAAGCAAAAAGAGAAAATAACGGAAACTGTAAAACTAGCCGTTACAGGCCGTCGGTCGACTGATGAACAGTATCAGTCGACTGATGAGCTGATCGTTACAGGCAATTCACTGCTCATCGGTCGACTGAAGAGCTCATTAGTCGACTGGTAAACTCATCAGTCGACTGATAGTTCATCATTCGAAAAAAACAAAAACTTTTAATAATTTCAGGCGATTTCATCAGTCGGCTGAACACTTGCATCAGTCAACTGATAACATAATATCAGCATGTTTAAAACAATATCTGATTTTTAAACCTCTTTTATAATTAGCAAATAAATTCCAAAAATTGTAAAACTTTAGAAAATGATTATAAACATGTTACAAAAAGAATTTTTAGAATTGCACTTCACATTTGTGAAAAATCATTATTTTTCAAAACTAGTCCAAAACATGAAAATGAACATACTTGAAATTTGACATTTTGACTGAACCAACTTTTGAAACTTTGTAAAATGATTTAATAGACTTAATTATATTATATAATATATATCATATATAAAATAATATATATATATACTATATATATCTATATATATATATAATATTATATAGTATTATATCTTATATATAGATTGTTAAGTCCATAAACAAATTAACTCACATTTTTCACAAATTTATTTATATAAACTTGAAACTAAATAACCAAAACGTGTGGTGTGTTGTAGTATATATAATATATAATTATATATATATATATATATATATATATATATATATATATACATAGAAACCAATAAAATGTGTGTGTATATGATATTGAGCTTAAAGTATCACACACATAATATAAATCCTAAACTAATTTACCCAAGATATTGGTCTTCAATAAGCTCTTCTTGGTTGCGATGAAGCATGATCTTGAATCTTTAATTTGAATGTATTGACTTCATTCCACTATTCCGCCAACCTTCTTTTGATATCATCATGAGGGCACAATCCAACCAACCTCCAACTCATTGTTTGTCTAGAATAAATAAGAAAACACAAATACTAGACAAACAATATTAGTCGTAAATTATTTGTTATAATATCATCAAAACAAAAAGATCAACAGTAACGATGAAATGCAAATCTATGATCATCGGCTCTGTGATCATTTGATCTATATATGTTTCTACCTCTAACATGCATAAATACATTAAATTGTGACAAAAACTTCAAAGACAATTACAAACATAAGTAAATACAAAAAACATCAAAAGTTCTCTTTATATTGTATTTCACAGTACATAATTACATTCTAATCTTTATCACATATCACAAACATAAGCAACACAATTACAACAATTATAATAAATGCAAAAAAAAATATTTAGGATTTCTCCTACTAATCTCTTGCATCTCCTTCTTCATTGAAAGATTCTCAATTTCCAGTTGATTATTTTCATTTGTAAGCTCCTTTAGATCATCTTCCATCTCCTCCATCTTCTATCTCATCTCTAGAAGCTCGTCCTTTAATTTCTTCTTCTCAGCAATTAGCCTATTCATCATTTCCCTTGGCCTCCCAACAATCTCACCATTATACCACATAAAAAATGGGCTAAACTACCAACTTGACATTTAAAAAAGACCTGTTTTATGACATTGGTATTTAAAATATCTGATGACGTTTTAGTATTTAAAGTGGGTTTAAGTTGGCACCTGGTTCCAAATCTTGGCCGGAGTTAAATTTTTCGGCGAAACCCCTCACGTGACATCACGTAGCCCTTAATGACCATTATAAAATGCTGATGTGATAAGAATTAATGACGTGGATTTTATTAACTGATTTTCGGAGAGAATAAAAAGCGGGGATGAAACGAAGAACTAGGGCACAACAAATTTGGGGAAAACTCAGATTGGGGTTTCTTTAGCTAAGGGGAGATAGGCGAAATTGTTTCCGGAGATCTCAAGGATATCCTCTTCAAGCTCAAGTGCACCATCAAGGAGGAGCGTCGGTGGCGGGAATAGTGGAATAGTTGTAGGATTCAGCAAGTTGCACTTCATTCCAAAGTGGAATGAAGTAGCAAAAATTTCGGGGGAAAAGAAGTGTAAGTGTGAGTTAGATTGCATCTATTTAACCTCCTTTACTTCAGAAAATCCAAGCATAAGTTTTTGCAGATGCCAAAAGGTGAGTTTGAGTTCAGTTTGATTTGGTTTTGTTTGGGTATTTTTTTTATTTTCTAAAATTTTGTTTCAACTAAATGTTCAGAATATTGATTGTGGATTGTGGGAGTGGTATGACCCATCAACGTGTAAAGTTGTTGCTAATTTAGTGCCTCTTCTACGAGATGAAATTATGAAGTTGAATTTTCATATGAATGAACTTGATGGATTGTCTGAAGACAGGAGCAATAGTCCGCATTTGACTTTCGTCAAAATCATCAGTTAATGTATGAGATCAATAGCTGTGAAGAGAGAACAACGAGTTGAAGAAGAAAGTGATTATGTGCCAAAATAAAAGTGTAGCTAGTTTGGAAGAGATTGCCAGATCGAGAGATGCTTTTATTTTACAGAAAATGTCTCTTAAATTGTACAAGTGTGCTACTTTGATGTTAGTTATGTTGTTCTTGTTGTATTTGAGTGGTTAATGTAATGTTTAATGTAGTGGTGTTATATTTATGTTGTTCTTGTTTAAATGAATGCTTATTGAGCAAATGAAGTTGATGTGCTTATTGACAACATTATATGCAAATTTGGCAGCATTTTGTCTATAATTTTGTTGCAAAAACACTCTATCTTACTAACATGTACAAACCTAATCCGTATAGACCATCCATAACAAACAAGTATATATAACAAAAAACATATAGAATTTGTCCAAACATAGTACAAAGTATATACAATAAAAAACAAGCCAAGAACAATGACATTAACATGCCATTTCAAAATATATGTCTCATTATAGAAATTACAAGATTTAGTCCCCTCCACTTAAGTGTATTCTTCATTGTTGTTGAGTAGAAGGTTGTGATTGTTGATTTTGGTCTATAATTTCAGATGCACTTTGACTTTCATTCATCACAATAGGTGATTGACTAACAGTTGGATCCATGAAGACCATCTCATCATATTCTCCCTGCTAAACACCAAAGCCTTGACGTACTCTTTGTTAACTACTCCTCCCCCTTACACCACCTCTACCTCTTCCTCTTCCTCTAATAGGTTCTGTTGTCTAAGATTGAGCTTCACCTTTGCAAAAAAAAATAAAGTTAACTTAAATATATATCTTACAACAGACTAATAACTGAGTTTTCACATTTATCTTGCTGTGCATTTTCACCCCTTGTAGACCTATTTCTCATAAACAACTAGGTTTTAGGAATTAAATTAGTTGTTGTCAAATCATCTGTTGATAAGCCAACTCTAGTTTTGCTTCCTCTTGGTCTTCCTCTTTTTCTTTGTTGACTTAAATCAGTGGTGGGATTGGTCTGAGCTTGTGCATCCTGTTGGGTTGAAGGTCTTTGATTCTTTGGTGGTGCAAGTGGATAATGTCTGATTGAATGCTCATTAGAATGGCAATGACTACATCTTTGTGGGATTCCCTGCCTTGATGCTTTAGAAGTGTTGTGTAAGCCTTCAGATGGGTCTCTCCTCCTAGTTGTTTTTGGTCTTCCCATCTTCCTTTTAGCAATATTTGGATGCAGTATCATGTCTTCTCCTTCCTTGTCCCAGTATTTGTAGTCTTCCATTGGGCCCAATGAATGTTCAAAGGTAAGTAAGTAGCATTCACTCTTATAACAATCTGATACATGTTTCTCTGGTTTCCTCCTCATGTGTAAAATTGCACTTACAACATGTGTGCAAGGGATTCCTGTCAACTCCCATACCCTACAAGAACATGTCCTCTTGCCTATGTCAATTTTATGACTTACATGTTAACGGATCACTTCAAAATCATCCTCATTTGTTGAGCCATTCCAATGTACTTCATAATTAATCTGTTCATTATAAGCCTCTTCCAATTTTTTATGCACTCTAGGGGCTATTCCACCAACAAATTTATATAATATCATCTTTTTTTTTTTGCAGCCTCTCCATCCAAGGTAGCCTAATATCCTCTAACATAGATACTATAGGCTTAAATCTTGCAAGTAAAATGAAGGACTTAAAAGTTTCAGACATATTGTTATCTAGGGAGTTACATTAGCTATGGGTCTTGAAATGAGACTTACAAAATGTATGAGGGTCCATATCCATGAAATCATCATATGCCTTCTCTGAAAGAGCCCTCGGCTTGGATGCTTCGTATGCAAACTCTCCCATTGTAGTTGCTTTTGTACATTTCCAAAATTACCTTTGTAAAACTCTACTATTTTGAGCCTTTCTCCAGTTAGAATATATGTGCTTTGCACATTGTCTATGCTCCACTTCTGGCCACATTTCATGAATGGAAGGTACAAGGCCCTATCAAGTAAGAACATGTATAAATTGTCAATATCTTGATAGATCTAACAACAATTTAAGTGAAATCTAAATTATATCATACCCTTTGTTAATCTGACATCACAATCCATCCTTGATCATCCCTCATTTCCAAATCTGCATTCAAACAGCTAAGAAACCATTGACAAGAGTTCTTATTTTCTCCCTCAACTACAGCCCATGCAATTGGAAACATATGGTTGTTTCCATCTCTCCCAACAGAACTTAGTAACTATCCTCCACATGAATGCTTGAGAAAACATCCATCTAAACCAAAGAACCTCCTACAACCATGTAGGAAACCCAATCTCATTGATTTAAAACATATATAAATTCTCATGAATACAACTGGTTGTCCTGGTTCTGAATCATGGACCTTTAGAACAGCTCTAGTGCTTTCATTTGATTTGCACAACTCTCTTATGTAAGGCTTGAGCAATCCATATTGCATTTGCATTAAGCTATGCATAGAATTGAGTGCATTGTCCTTGGCCCTTGCACATTTCCTCTCATTTACATTTACACCAAAATTTGTTCTCATATCAGCAACAATTTCCTTTAGCTTCATTTTAGGATTCTTTAATAGTCGGTCTAGATAAGTTTGAGCAATCCAATTCTCAGTTATTAGTCTATTCTTGAATGTCCTATTGCATGTATGTGTAGGAGATACATGATTGATTTACCATGCCATCCTATCTATGAGATTTGCTCCAGTAGTCAACTCCCAATTGCACAAAAAACATCCAATATGAAACCTTTTTTTTTTGTCATTTTTCATATAGAACAAATTGTAGTGTTTTTGCCTAGAATACATGAGTATAGCTTCTTTTAGTACCTTTCTTGAAGTGAATCTCAATCCAGATTCTAGCTCCACCTGTTTCATGTCCACATCCTCATTGAAAAACTTGTATTTTATTAGTTCCTTCATTCTCTTCTTCCTTCTAGGGATAACTACTGCTTCATCTTCACTTGGTTCCAAAGCATCCTCATCAACACTATCTCTCAGATCTGATTCATATCCTCCTCTATAAGATGTCCAGTATTTAGGCCATTTTGCATTGTTTGGTATTGCTCCTTTAGCTCTAGCACCACCTACAATCAAACCCTCAATATCATCATCATCTTGTATTTTATTTGGTTTTATTGATTGTTCTGGAATTGCTTCAGTTGGTTATTCTGGAATTGCTTCTGTTGGTTGTTCTGCATTTATTTCTATTGCTCTTTATGCATTTGCTTATGTTTCTTCATTTGCTTAATAATGTTGTTCCAAATTTGGTGCATTTGGCTGATCTGCATTTCGTTTGCTAGGCTGCTCTGCATTTTCTTGTGGATGTTGTGCATGTGCATGATGCTATGCATGTTCTTGACTTGGCTCATTTTCTTGTCCTGGATCTGTTTGACTTGGCTAATCCTTTCCAATCCTTGCACCAGAATTGAATGTCACCCTTCTACGATGTTAACAGGATAATATTTCTTTCTCTCATCTCATGAAGCTCTTCATAGTCACTATTCAATGTCTTTTCTACTTCACTATCAATCTATACATCATCACTTTCATATCCCTTTGGGATATTAGCTTCAGGTTTAGAATGACCTTCATCAGTCACCATCTTTTCCCCCCTTCTACTTCTGGACTTTTCAACCAACTCCTCATCATCATCTACCACTTCAGTTGGATCAATTTCGTATATTTTATCCTCTACTGAGTCATCATCATCAGTAGAGGATGCATTCTTATCAAGATGAGTTTGAGTGGTAATATTTTTTCCCTTTTCACATCTTGATAATACTTTCTTCCTTTTAGATGTTGTTTTCTTTCTCATAGTGGTTGTCCTCTTTCTCTTAGGGGTTATCTTCTTTCTCTCTCTGAAGCCACTATATTTTTTAGGAGTGCACTCATTGGGGTTAGGAACTTCATGCTGATTAGCTTGCACCGGAGGATCTTCAACTGGAGGAATATCCACTTCAATAGCTTGATTAACAAAATGATTTACAAAAACTTCAATTACTCTCTCCTTACTTACATATTCCTTAAATTTTGCTAAGTCTGTATCTAAGAGAAGAGGCATGATGGCTCCAACACTACCACCAAGTATTCCATACCACAAAGTGAAAGCATCACTATACCCATACTCTCTAATTTTTCTCTCTCAATAAGTTTATTGACAGAATGTCTTCTGCAATGAATTGCATGTCAAAGGAGCCACTAATGTACTATTCTAACATTAGAAACTCAAAAGAACCACCATGTTTGAATTTAACCATAATATTCCCACTCATCTGCATGATGAACAAAAACATAAATGAATTACAACCATAATCACATTCTGCTCTGCTCCAAATCTTATAAAACCCCTATTTTTTTGAAAAATCCACTTCGATGTCATTCACATAAGCCCTAGTTTGTTAAAAATAAGACTTATAAACACTCATCTACTATAATTTCACTTAATAAAGAAAATTTTAAACGCATGCTCCATCAAGGACCAAACAAATGCAGAAATGCAGAATATAGTCACCTTTGTCTTTTCGATGAGGATGATATCGCACCTCCAGATTCTAAGACACCGCTTTCACTTTCCCACCATGAAATCTTCAGCAAGACCACTAGCAACTGCAAGTTTGGACACAATCTCCCTAACCACCGCTCTGATCGGTCGATATTTTGAAACGCATGAAGATGGGGCAATCTGTCAAATTTAGGGCTTTTGATCTCTGAAAACCAGTTACTTAGGTCACGTGAGCGGCACATGATCCGTTAATGAAATCCACGTCACTAATCCTTGCAACATCAGCATTTTATAACAGTCATTAAGGGCCACATGATGGTCGAATGAGGGGTTTCGCCGGAAAATATCAATTTGGTAGTTTAGCCTAAAAAACCAATGTGGTAAACGGGTCTTTTTTAAATATCAATTTGGTAGTTTAGCCTAAAAAAATTAATTTTTTTATCACAAATTGAATGACTTGAGAAATAACAACTAAAAAACTTCCTCCATGGGTTAGCTTCAATCTTTGAAGTTAGCATTGAAGCCCCCAGTTTACATTTGCACAAAACGTCCATAGATCTTCCATGAGAATATGAAGAAGAACCTGTTGAATATTCAGTAGCTATTGACGAAGAAGAACACTTGGGAAAAGTAACCAAAAATTCTTATGGAGTTTAGGGAAGAAGAAGAGGAGAGGGGGTTTAGAGAACAAGAACCAGAAGATGAGAGGGTGTTTAATGTCGGAGATCAATTTGGGTTTAGGTTGGGAGGAGGATGAAGAGAAGGCACGTGAAATTCATGTGACTACGCTCACCAGGGATTAGATGGGGTGTAGTTAAGCTGGGGAGGAGGGGAGAGGGGGGGGAGCGAGGGGGGGGGCAATCAGGCCGCCAGCGAAGGGCGCGGCGCGGTGAGGGGTTTGAGGGATATTGGTTGGTCAGGTGCATGGACAGATTTTTGGCTGAAAATAAAGATTGGTGTGACATTAAAATCATATAAGCAATTATAGGTGGTTTCATCAAAAAAAAAATTTGGTAACCATCAATTTGGGTAAGAGTTTACATAGTTTTGATGTAAAAACTCAAATTATAAATTATAGCCCGTGAAAATAATAAATTTTGAAGTACATATAATTGCTTGTCATCCAGTTTTACATACGGGGTTGAGAATAAGTTGGATCCTCCAAGAACACTTACTAATCCATGATAAGCACGCTAAAGTACAAGAAACTTACTAGCATGGTGTATCCCAAATTAAGGTACAGTACCAGTCTCAAACTGTAATCAACCGACTAGAAACCAAATAAACACATGGAAACAGAACGATATCATCCGAGCAATGCAAATAGGCTCAACTACAATCATCTATCAGTAAGCATTCACTTCAACTATAACCTATCTATGGGACTCGTCAGACCCATGCAGAAATAATGTCATGATGGAAACATCATAGTGCCGCAAACTAAAGAAATAATGAAAATGCAAACTACAAACGAAGTATCAAAATTTCCCTTTTAAGTTGCTCTTTCCATATTACTAATAAAAAAAATCATAAAGTACACGTCCCAAATGATACTTGGTCTAAGTTCAATCAGCAAAGAGAAACAAAGACTCAAAATCTACGAATCTGTCTAATATTAAAGAAGCTCCTGACACAAACACGGTATCTGATTGAGCGGGGACTGCAGAGCAGCTCGCGGGAAGTAGTAAAGTTACAAGAGAAGTGTTGCCCTTGAAAAATGCATGCAATAAGAATAGAGCATTTCTCAAGTGCCCAAAGTGAGAATGACTAGGGAGAAATCTTCGGTTCTGCAGAGAAAAATGATACCCTCTTCCACTTTTGAGTCAGCGATCCAATTTCCGAATAAAATAAAACAATGATCAACAAGGCCCAAAAGAGGAGGATAATGGTACAGTTCCCTTCAGTAGTATGGTCTGTAGCGTGTTGGCCTCCTGAACCTCGGAGCTTTCCTGTGTTAAAAAAGGAGATGGATGATAAGAAGTGCAAGTAATGCTATCACCCAAAAATCAACTCGGAGTTATATATGAAAAATCAGGTACATATCAAAGAATAAATGAGATGACCAAAATAGTAGCAATTGCAGTTTCTGCCTAGGAAAGGAGAAGAGAAGGCAAAAGAGTGAAACGCTGGCATGAGGATAAACAACAGACTTTAAATGCGGTACATCAACGGAACCACTGAGTACTCCGAGTAGCGTTTTATATTTTTCAGAAAAATAGTCTTTAATGGAACCACGAAATGCGGAAATCAACGGGTCATACCAATCAACTCGATCAAAAACCTAAGAGATCCAGTAGAATGGATGAGATGTGGGAAAAAGGGGAGAGCCCATCAATAAAGGTGGAAGACATTCAATGGTGTACCATCCCACTTTGTCTGTTATCCCATCCCAGTGCTGCAGGGAACCCATTCATAGAGATGTATCCATATCTGTCAAATATTTGTTTCTTTGATACTCTGGTACTTGATGGATACATGTCATATACTCCCCTCAACGTATTTGAGACTTATTCTAGATGTATGGAAAATATATCAAAGATGTCATATACTCCCCTCAACGCATGCACACTAGTTTATCTTTCACTCTTAGATGTGGGAATAAATCATCCTTGTGACACTGGTTACATGCTAATTGGTTCCTGTTTCAGTCCACTTTGAGTTGCACATACTATGAGCTCTATCTTAAAGGCTTATACCTGAGTTTTTGACTTGGTCTACAGCATGCACGGCTGCACACACGTACGCATGCACACTTGTTTATCTTTCACTCTTAGATGAATAAAATCATTTTTGTAACACCGTTTACATGCAGGCATGCATGACTAATTTTTTTCCCCTGAGCATATACTAGAGATTCTCTTTAAAACAAAGACCGTAGCCCAATCTCAGAACCGAGATCTCGCATGACCCAAACGCACCCCCTTGACTAAAAGACCCCATTTGCAGACCTTAGGCATTTAATCTCAATACAGTCAAGGACTGTTTTGCCACTAGGAAAGGAAAAATCCAAATAAAGTGTGAAAGACTATGCTATAAGCTTGTAAATGACTTAACAGAATATTGAACATTTAATATTCTTATGCAAACACAAGGAAGAACCGATAACTGTTTCAATAAATTGCTAAATATTCTGTATGAAACATATAGTACTAGGCAACACAGTGTCTTGTGTTATATCATATTGTGTCCATGTCCATGCAACATAAACATAGACTTATAATACTGTTGTATACCAAATAAGTTGGTAATTCTTTTTCACTAAGCCATTTTGCTCCCGATGCATCTTTCTGACAATAAACATCAAATAATGGCATTGATCAAAACCTTAAACATGGTACCCCTTGAAATCCTATACCAGAAATCTGCATAAAGCCCCATGTGCTACAAATTTATCCTAGTTCCATACTATTTATTAAGCTTCATGCATAAGCCACTATCCCATATGATGCAACAGTATCTTAACTTGACATCCAATATATCTATCACAACTCTTAATTACGATCTCTCAATACATACCCACTGTGAACTTGTAGGCTGTTGCTATCAGGATATAACTCCAGAATGTCCATCTAATCTTAAGAAGCTTGACAAACTGAAATTCACTTTAGGAAGTCAATTAGCTTCAAGTTCAAGATAATCCAGATTTGTCAATCTGACTACGCTAGGAGCAAAGACGCTTTGGTGTTAATCAGCTCTGGTAGATCATGATCTTCGAGCATAAAGAAGATGTTCAAACCCAAATTATTTTGAATTGTGCATAGTGTTGTATAAGTGGCCTATGAGACCATATAAGCTCTATGAGAAACTACTTCATGACAAGTTAACATTTCACCTTATATCACCAGACAAAATCATGTCTATTGAGAGCATATAATACAATAAAACATATCTTTAGAGGGCATATAATAAATAAATACGAACATGGAAGGAAAGCAGTATACCCATATGCAAAAGGAGCATAAAATGGAGGTGGCATGTAAGGCCTTCGTGATCGAAAGCCCATATATGGGCTTGCTCGACGACCCCGGTACTGTTTCATTCCTGGTACATTGGTCCTTTTAGCTGACACCTGCACCACAACCAAATCAGTTGGATGTTTACATTGTAAAGTTTAACCTGATCAAATTGATGCAAACCTTTAACTGACGACCATGCAATTCCGATTCATTCAACAGCAGAGCATTCTGAACAGCCTCTACTTCAACAAATTCCACATATGCAAATCCCTTGGGCTGACCAAACTTGTCTGTTAAAATTGTTACTCTGTTTACAGTCCCACAAGACTGAAAATGTTGTTGCACTTCCTCAGGAGTGCAAGCATAGTCCACCTAACAATCGGTATGATTAGTATAATTCATAATACTCACAAGATTGATTAAAATAAACGGGATACTACCAAAAAGAAAGAAAATTTGCTTCACTAGTTAAGACTGTTCTACTGCTAACATTTAACTAAAATGCATGCTACCAAATACCTCATTCCAAATAAATATCATTAAAATAGTTACCACGTTGCATCAAACCTCTAACTAAATAAATTATAGATGTTTATAACAGCGGCAATATTAAACATCCATCTGTCATCTTACATCTTCAAAAGAATATGAGTAATATGCAGTGCATCCATTAAAAATGGGATGTGACTACGAAGCTGTATAATGGTAGTCACAATTTAACAAGAACGTCAACTTATCCAGCACTAAGCAATCAAAAATTTACATATTCTTTCCTTGTACCGATCATGTAATACATAAATTTCAAATAAGACTTCTTGCTAGATAAATTTAGGAGTGAAGTAAGAGATGCAAGCATTACTGTAAACTGCAAAACACTGAAGAGAGGATGGCTTGAAGAACCTCACATTACCAACATAGATCGATCTCGAATCCACCTCCTCCTTTTCAGCTTGGCTTGCAGAGAGTGAAAGCACAAGGAAATGTTAAACCAAGGAGCAAACATAATCTTCCAATAAGAGACTGTAAGAGCACACAATCAACAAAGCACGCACAATGACTGTAAGTATACAAGAACTGAACTACAGAGCAGCTTTCTCGGAAAACATAGTGTACGGGAAGCTACACTTATCAAAACAATGCCATGATGTCACGTTAGACATGCAGAGTTCCTCTATAGTGCAATCTTTCTTTCATCCAACATCGGCATCACACTAAACAACAGTATCTAAATGGTTTATTATTGTCTATTCTCACCGAACTTACTAAACAATGAATGGAGGAACTATTCGGAAAAACACTATTTCAAAAATCTATGTGCCAAAGAATCTTCAAATGGTATCAATCTCACTCGTTCTCTCCACGAAAAAGTACAAGAGCACAAATCGTGAAACTTACCAATTAACAATCACTGTATTCAGATGTTAGTTCAATTAACTGACTCGATAAGGGTCCTCAACAATTCTTTTCCATACATTTCAAGCGCTGAAAACGAAAGCTCTTTTACATGGTAGCATACTTGACTTGGTGCAGTTTCCTATATTAGGGATACCATATCGAAGGGTATACGAATACAACAGAAACTATGGAGAACTATCACTCATCATAAGCAAAACAACGCCCCGAGAATATAAACACCAACTACCGAAACCCTAATCCCGAACAAAGCGGCTCCGGCAAAAACCCTAGAAAACGAGAAACAGAGGGAGGGGGGAAAACCAAACCTTGAACAACAGACATCTCCTTCTCGACCTTAGCATGCATCTCTCGCAGGGCTCCAGCTTCCTCCTCGATCTCCTTCAACCTCTGCTTCATCACCTCCAAGTTCTACTCCAACAAGATACCATCTTCAGACTTTCTAACTAAAGAAATCAAAATCTAGGGTTTCGGGGCTACCTCTTTAGAGGATTGGGGATCTTGGTCATCGGCATCGGCGGCGGCCATCTCGTCGTCTGCCTCCATCTCCGCCGTAGACCTCGTGCTCCTGTTCTTGATCCATTCTCTATTTTTCTGGTAAAAATTGTTTCTCTCTGGTTCTGATGATAAAAGTTAGGTTTTGTTCTATTTGTGCTCGTCGCTGAGAGGAGATAGGTCTTCAGTGGGTAGAGGGCACGTGTAAGGCACGCGGGTGTGGGGGGTAGAAAATGCTTTCTTGTATAATATGATGGTCAAATTATTAATAGGGAATGGATGGAAAATGAATATGCCCAGGGCATAAAAAAGGGGTCGGTATGCTAGTCAATAATCAATAAATAGTTAAGTAATTTTTTAATTGTTATTAGTATCGTTTAAAGAAAATTATAAAAATAAATGATATGATGATTTTTTTTTCAAGCATAAATGAATAACTATGGTCTGTAAATTGATATCTAAATGGGCAGCTACGAAGCAAAAGAGTCCCAAGTACTAGTGCAAAAAGTTATTCATATTGGAGGATATATTTGTAATCATTATATATATATTCGATAATATATTGATACAGATGCAAAATATATAGTGAAATACCCAAATTCGTATTTGAACTATTTGAATAAATATTAGTCATATAGTTGTAATGGTTTCCATCTTTAAGTTAATTGCTTTGAAGTTAATTTTGATGATCAAATGATTTAATCTTAGGTTTTCATATATAACAGACATATTAATAAACTCACTTGTGTTATATGAACTTGTTTTTCTCATTTCCTCATATATCAGTTTTGTATCCCCGTATACATCCGCATTGTATATTAGTTTCTGTATCTGAAAACCAATTTTCGTTACAAAGATATACACGTATTCATATCTATATTCATATTCGTTACTGGTAACCAGATGTTAATATATGATAAGAAAAACACTACAGGCACACCATTGGGCACACTCTCAGCCACACCCCCTCTCCTGCTACAGTGCAGGGGGGCCCACGTGAGATTTAAAAAAAATCTCATATGGGCCCCCCTACACTGTAGCAGGAGAGGGGTTGTGGCTGAGAGTGTGTCCAAGGTTGTGCCTGTAGTGTCTCCCATATGATAAGTATCATATTTGAGATGGATCTAAATCATTGGCACATCTACTTCCAAGTCCCTGTCAAAAGAACAGAACATGGAGCAAAAGGAACGAATATCTTTTTGGCAAGAGAGGCTACATTAAATTTGTTTTCACTCTATATAAAAAGGCCCAAATTGTTTGCTACCTCCTACTTAGGCCCAAATTGTTTGCTACCTCCTGCTTTAAAGTTACTTTGCTACGGCCTGTTTAAAGGTATCCACATCCATGGGCTAGGACAGGTGCAGCCGCAACCCATGACCTAAATTCCTAACTGCATATTTGCTTGTAGGTTATTTTCCTATATATCCTCAAATTACTTATATTTGCAATTTACTCTTCAAATTTAAATCTGTGCTAATCTACCCTCGAATTCATCAATATTGCATTTTCTTATCCCTCGCTTAACATTGTTAGAAAATAATACCACATATATATTATCAGATAACGACTAAAATACCCATATATTAAATATTAAGATTAAAGGCCAATTTACAAATTTTTATTAAAATCCCTCTCCAACATCTCCTTCTCTAGACTTTCTTTCTCCGCATCAGTCATAAATTAGAAAAACATCTGTTAACACCTACATCTCTGTATTGATTTGCATCTTAAGATGCATGGGGACATGGGGTGCATATTTAAAAACTAAAGTTAAGAGTTTTCCATTTGGATCATTTAAGGAAAAAGAGGCGAAAAAAAGATAGTGTCATCTTCTAATTGCAAGCATATGCTGTTTTAAAAAGCTCTCAGCAAGTTTTGAGCGCACACGCTATGAAAATTACGCACACCAACTTTGGAGTTTGGCGCATTGAAAGAGACCAGCAAGGTATCATTCAACTTTGGAGTTTGGACGTGCAATTAGAGCACAAATTGTAACCCTCACTCCACGTAACTCCAGAGTTTTAGTGCAGTGAATTTACCTTTCATAGCGTACCGTTGATATCACAATGGTAAAGAGTCACTCTACAAGGAAAACCTCTTTAGGAAACAAATTAAGTTAGCTTCCTAATTTCTCAGTAAAAAAAAAATCCCAAGCTAGAAAATTTACCAAGTTATAACATGCTCAAACTTTGGTCCGAATTTTCGGAGTTGGGAATACGGATGAATATGTAGAACCTTTTTCGACAATGGTAGCAGGCTGAAGTTCTTCCTTGTGGAGACTGTTGTGCACAACGGAATCCAAAACACAACAAACAAACGAGACAGAAGAACAAATCAACAACCAAACACAAGTACCGCACAGCAAGACACCAATTTTACGTGGTTCGGTAATGTGTCTGCGTCCACGGGGCAAGGAGGGAGGAGATTTCACTAATAGGAAGAAAGAGAGTACAAATAGGGTTTACAATCACACAAATAAAACTCTCAAACAAGCTCTCAAATCCCTCACAATTTCTCTCTCAAATGATGCTCAAAAACCTCTCAAACTCTGCTAAAAAACGTCTCTATTTTCTGTGCTTTCAGAGATATTTACCCTAAACAAATGGTGTTTGTATTTATATCAAATACAAAACCCAAACAGATCAGGAAAACGAGCTCAGGCCCAAACCCGAGCAGCGGTCGACTGCACAAGAAGTGTCGGTCGACCGACCAGAACGCTAAAGATTCAGCTTGCACCATCAACTGCTTGCGGTCGACCGGGCAAAGACCCGCGGTCGACCAACCAGAGGACCAGAATCTAGCCCTGTAGCGTGCACGTTTCCGGTCGACCGGACTTGTCTTCGCGATCGACCGGACTACACCTAAATGCACGTCTGCTTTATTTTTTCCTGAACTTCATCGTTGTTTCTACAATTCTCTACCTCGGTAAAGTTTTCTCAAAACCGAGCCAACACCAATACCAACCAAACATCCCACTTGTTGCTTCCAGTACAAAGTAGAATTAATCCATAACAACAGACTCAATCCACAACAAGTTAGGAATTCAAATGAGAACTCAAACAATGTCCACCATGTCGGTATCAACTCATCAAACTGCCTGCATCAAACTAACTGCCTACATATCCTCTTACCCAAGGAATCAAGCCTCATGTGGTTCATCCAAATGGCCTCCAAAGGCCCTCAACAACGAAGAATGTTCAACAACTTTAAACAATGACCAAATTTTACCCTAGTGACAATTTTGCTCAACATATCCGCCAGGTTATCCTTTGTGTGGATCTTCTCCAATATAATGTCTCATTCATCCAATTAAGACATCTCGTACAAAATAGAACCTGACATCAATGTGCTTTTTTCGGACATGATACACCTGGTTTTTTACCAAATAGATAGTTGACATACTATCACACTTTACCCTGATGGTATCCTATGCAATCCACAAGCCATCAAATAACCCATGCAACCACAAAGCTTCATTCACAGCTTCAGTCAATGCCATATATTCTGCCTCAGTAGTGGAAAGAGCCACTGTAGACTGAAGTGTACATCTCCAACATACTGGTGATCCTTCTAGTGTAAACACATATCCTGTAGTAGACCAACGCTTGTCAAGATCCCCAGCATAATCTGAATTCACATATCCAACATAATCCTGCATATTTGTCCAATTCTTCTCAAATACTAAACTAACATCCACAGTGCCTTTGATATACCGTAGAATCCACTTCAGGGCCTCCTAATGACCCTTCCCGGGGTCGTGCATGTACTTAGACACTATGCTCATGGCCTGTGATAAATCTGACCTTGTACACATCATAGCAAACATTAAGCTACCCACCGTACTGGCATATGAAACTTTTGACATGTACTCACGATCCTCAACTGAAATAGGTGACATCTTAGCAGAAATCTTAAAGTTGAGAACTAATGGAGTACTCACCACCTTGGTATTGCCATCAAAGCTGAATTTCTTCAATATTTTCTGTAAGTAGCTCTTCTGAGTCAACTTCAACCTCCCCTTCATCCTGTCTCTCTCAATTTCCATACCCAATATCTTATTTGCTTCACCAAGTTTCTTCATCTCAAATTCGGATGACAACTCCTTTTTTAACTTTCTAATAGATGAGAAATTCCTGAAAGGAATGAGCATATCGTCAACATATAACAATAGATAAATATACTCATCATCTTGTAGCTTGTGCATGTACACACACGGGTCATATGAGCTCATCGTGTACCCTTGCCTAATCATGAAACTGTCCAATCTCTTGTACCATTGTCGCGGTGATTGCTTCAATCCATAAAAAGATTTCTTCAGTTTTCATAACAAATCTTCCTTGCATGTAGCTTTAAAACCCATCGGTGGTGACATATAGATCTTCTCTTCTAAATCTCCATGTAGAAAGGTTGTTTTTTAACGTCCATCTGGACCAAATCCAAATCCAGCTACGCCACCAATGCTAATAGTATTATTATTGATGAATGCTTCACAACAGGTGAGAATACCTTGTTATAATCAATGCCCTCAAGTTGGGCATACCCTTTGGTAACCAATCTGGCTTTGTATCCTATCAGAAGATCCTTCTTTCTTTGCATATACACACTTGCATCCAATTGCTTTCTTGCCCTTCGGTAGCTTTGCAAGTTCTCAAGTGTCATTTTTCTGAAGAGAGTGCATCACCTCCTCCATTGCTTCCCTCCACTTGATTGAATTAGAACTTGGCTCAGCTTCCTTATATGTAGAAGGAACCAAATCATCACGACCTCTACTGATAAAACATATGCAACCATCACATCATCATATCTAGCTGACCGACGAATGACTCTTCTTGGTCTGTTAGCTGTAATAGACTCCTGAATATGACCATGTTCTTGAGTCCCAACATCCAATGTATCCTCCATCTGCACATTTGTCATATCTCATCCCAGTGTCACCTTTGTAGGAGTCTCAATAGATATAGTGTTATATAAAGTCTGTTGAGTCATATCATCCTCCACTTCCTATGATATCCCGCTAGTCTGGCCTTCCTCCACCTGCTGAGGGACCTGAGGCCTCATCATGTAAGCCTCATCATAAGTGATATCTCTGCGAATGATTATCTTATTGTCTTCTCGATCCCACAACTTAAAGCCTTTAACTCCATCTCTAAAACCCACGAAGACTGCTTTTCTAGCCCTCAGATTCAATTTTTCATCATTCACATGATAGTAAACTGGACACCCAAATGTTTGAATCAAATCATAATCACTAGTCACTGAACCAAACATTACCTCCATAGGAGTCTTCCCATGTATCGCAATGCACGACAACCTATTCATGAGATGGCTTACATAAACCAACGTCTCAGCCCAAAAGGATCTAGCTAATCCACTCTGTGACATCATATACCACACTTTCTCCAGCAATATACGGTTCAATCTCTTGGCCACCCCGTTTAGTTACGGTGTCCCCCTAACTGTGAAATATCACCTAATGTCATGATCCCGGTAAAATTATAAAAATGGATCACTCTTGTACTCACCACCATTATCTGAACAGAGTACCTTCACCTTTCTACCTGTTTGTAGCTCCACTTTCATAATCATCCTCTGTCAACGAACACAATAACAACATCGCCTTGTCTTCATCCTCTACTATGATATCCACATTGGTCATATCCGACAGCAACTTTGTGAAGTTATTGACATGCTCTCTAATGAAAACTCTCCTCTTCATCTTGAATTGGTAAAACATTTTTTTCAAATGAAGCCGATTCTCAATGTTTTTCGTCAAGTATTTTTCATTAAGTATTTCCCACAACCGTTTCGCTGACGTATTATTCATCACATCATAAAACAAATCCGGCGTCAAACATGATCTAATAACTCCATATGTTCTACTATTACTTTTCTTCCAAACCTTGTCATCCATATCATCGCGTCAAACATGATCTAATAACTCCACATGCTTTACTATTTATTTTCTTCTAAATCTTGCTCTCTATATCATCAGGTTTCTCTTGTAATTCAAGAATCTCCTCTAGATTTTGAGCGTCCAACGTATCCATCACTTGACACCTCCACAAATTAAAAATTATCTTGCCATCAAACTTTTGAACATTAATCTTTGTGTTAGTAATGCTCAAACCTTGTATCGCCTTTGTTATGGACGATCCGGATGTACTTGATTCGGTCATTGTGACTATTCAACCTCCTCGAACGAGATCTGCACAAAATCCTCCAAATAGAACCCCAAGCAAAACCCAAAGCTCTGATATCACTTGTTGTGCGCAGCGGAATCCGAAACACAACAATCGAACGAGATAGGAGAACAAATCAACAAACCCAAACACAAATACCACACAGCAAGACACCAATTTTACGTAGTTCGGCAATGCGCCTATATCCACGGGGCAAGGAGGGAAGAGATTTCACTAATAGGAAGAAAGAGAGTACAAATATGGTTTACAATCACACAAAATCTCACAAATAAAACCTTCAAACAAGCTCTCAAATCCCTCACAATTTCTCTCAAAGGATGCTCAAAACCCTCTCAAAGTCTGCTAAAAAACATCTCTATTTTCTGTGCTTTTAGAGATATTTACCCTAAACAAATCGTGTTTGTAATTATATCAAATACAAAATCCAAACAGATCAGGAAACCGAACCCAGGCCCAAACTCGAGTCGCGGTCGACCGCACAAGAAGTGCCGGTCGATCGACCTGAACGCTGTAGATTCAGCCTGCACCATCAACTGCTCGTAGTCAACCGGGCACGGACCCTCGGTCGACCGGCCAGAGGACCAAAATCCAGCCCTGTAGCGTGCACGTTTCCGGTCGACCGGACTTGTCTTCGCGGTCGACCGGATTGCGCCCAAATGCTCGTCTGCTTCGTTTTTTTCTTGAACTTCGTCGCTGTTTCTACAGAGACTTCATCCTTTTTTTATCTCACAAAAAGTTATAACATGCTCAACACAATTAGAACCTTAATTAAGCTCTTCATATATACCAATTAAACTCGATAGTCCATTAAATACTCTTAACTAAAACCTTTCTACTAGGCGCATTTTTATGCACCATACAAGGTTCTCAATAACAGGCATAGTAATACTTCCTCATAGAGAAACATAGCAAAATTTACAGCCACAACCTCAGTAAAAACTTTGTGAAATATCTTCTACTGAGCATCACAGAACTCTATATCAAGGAAATCTCCACTTGTTTCCACATCTTCAGTATCAACATCAGAATCAGAGTCTTCTACTTTTTCAGGTATCATTGCTGGCTTCTGAAGAGCGTGAGGAATTGCTGCTGGCTTTCTTGCCTCTTCTATAATCCTCATAATTTCCCCCAGTGTCTGATTAAGCTTATTACGCTCCACTAATGATTGGTATCGTGTTCTTTCGCCCTCGACGAGCTCTCTTGGCATGTTTTTTAAGAACCAGGGATGTTGCTTTATCTCAGGGATGGTTATTCTCTGAAAGAGAAAAGCATTGTAAAATTAATAGGCTAGTAGAAAGGAAAATAACGATAAAAACGTAAATTTCACGAAACCCCCAGAGAAGTGTAGCACTTTTTGACAAAATCCCCAAAAGGTTAGGACATGTCACTTAGCCCTCAAAACTTTCGAATTTTTCTGAATCTATTTTCAGATATCCCCTAACTTTTGGGGGGTCATCTAACAAGTTTTGGGGAAGAGGAGGGGGGGGGAGTTGGAGTGAGAACCTTGTAGGGATTGGCTACAAAAATTCGAGAGAGAAGGTGCCTGCAACCTGGAGAGACTCTTACATAATCCGGGATGTAGTACTGAACACTCATTATTCGCTGTGGAAGAGAAAAAAATTTAGTAGTGAATAAATAAAAAATTCTCTTGATGTTAAATTTATCGAAATACGAACAAATAAATAAAGAGATGTTAGTAAATTACGTTTATTGTCTTTCTAAAATTCCTAGGATCCATGGTGTCCTCGAAAGGGTAAGCTCCCACCAACATCACATATAATGTGACACCGCAAGACCAAACATCTGCAATCTGCATACACATGTGACACCAACAAATTTAATCATGTCCCACAACTCTCACAGGAATATTAGCATGTATTATCAAAGTAAACAATAGAAAAGGGGATAAAATTAAAATACCTTGCCATTGTACTCCCTCCTAGAGAGAACCTCTGGCGCTATGTAGGCTGGAGTTCCTACTGTAGATTTTGGCTGTGAGTGTAATAAACCAGACTGCAATATACAGCGACAGATGCATTGTAGTTAAGCAACGTGGAAGAATGATAAATAGCTAACTCCGCAAGTCTTTTATCAGAATGTATAAAATCACAGCTTCTTTTGATTTTCGATTCTTTTGCCTATGTTTTCTTGTACATATATACCTACTTAAGTAGTAGTTCTTAATCCGTCTCTACTAACATAAATCTTTGTTTAGGTGCAAACACATGCAATAATAAAGCATAATTAATTAAATGACCATGTACAATTCAGTATACATAGATCTACTAACGTCATAAGCAATTTTCGGTACACAGATCAGATATAGAGTATAAGCATCTGATACCTTAGAGTAACCAAAATCACAGATCTTAAGACGGGGAATTGGACTTCCATCCAAAAGCGTGTTTTCCAGTTTGAGATCACGGTGACATATTTCCTAACAAAATAATCAAAATGAATCTCGAGATTGTTTCTTTCAACCCTTAAGACTACACAAGAAAGAATACAATTGCTGTTTAGCCAAACTTAAGCATATAACTCACCATCAAATGGCAGTAACTCACTCCTGATATTAGCTGCTGAAAGAAATACCTTGCCTGTTGAAGGTCGAAATTTGCACCAAATTAATTAGAGATACCAAGAGAGAAATTAGAACATGATATAGGGGGGAAACATGTCATGACGTTTTATAGAATAATTACCTCGTCCTCGCTGAATCGACCAGCCATGCAGATTCTATCAAAGAGTTCTCCACCAGCAGCATATTCCATGACAATAGCAAGATGTGTTTGTGTTAGTAATACCTGCACAATAAAGCTAAAGTTTAGTCTCATATCAGAAATACAATTCGAAAGGGAAAATATGTAAATTGGGTTAATCTTTTGGATCAAATTAGTCCCTGTCAATTAATAATGCATCTCATTTTTCAATTTTCATCCGTCACGACAAGTTCTGAATACCTACTTAAGATAGAATAAACGCCTCCAAGTGATTCAAAATAATGTCTCAAACAGATTCTTATGAAAATTTACACATTGATAAAACTGATGGGAAGTTAATTATGTTGTCAATTCTTCATGGGCTCTTTGATTAAGTATTTGAAACCAATTCAGAAACTCGGAAAATGAAAGAAAGAATTCTGCCGACCTCTTTGAACCGGATAATATTGGGATGTCTTAGTGAACTGTGATTAATGATCTCTCTCATCACGTTCTCATCAATCTGGATCCAAAAGCCAGGTAAAAATTAGAACTTTGAGCAAACATGTATAGTCAATAAAGAAGGAATGAAATGAATTAGCACCACAAGATGCACAATAATACACAATAATTAGTGAAAAAGCTTTGCTTGATAACAGCTATGCAAACAAATCAATGAGGGCGCAAGAAAAACCAGTCAACTTTTCTTCACTCTTTTGACTCTTAAATTATTCAAATTAAAGTATGCTGCCAGTTTCTCATAAAGATTTGGAAGCAACTTATTTCCATCTAGACTAACAATAGTTCCTTGAAATTGAAAATATATTTCATTTTGTAAACTCATGTCAGAATTAGACTTGAACAAATTCATGCTATAAAATGTCACATGCAATTGGATCATATAATTAAGTTGTATCTCAAACCGTAGGTATAAGCTCTACGCCGGCTTCTGTCTTTTTTTTTGTGATACTTATACATAGACAGGAAAGCGAATTCTGGAAAACAATTAATTTTGGTTTCTAGGCACTTTGAATAATCTTCAACTGGAATTAATCACGATGGATTTGCTTCCGAAAGTTTCTTTCTGGGGTGTCTCTATTCCTATCTTTTATATACATAGAACTTTATATTAGGATACTATCCAACTTTTGGTTAACAAGCACCAACTATTTCCACAATACTTTTTCTTTTTAGGTCGTTCTCCTTCTTCTCACTAGAATAGTAATGAGATACCAATCCTTTTTACCAAAATACTCTTTTGATCATCTAGAGAAGCAAACCAGCAGAGAGCCCCAAAATGACATTCTCGAAATCAAAATATGTTTATGTTATAATCGCAATATATTACAAGCAGCTATAAAATATTATCACATGATCACTGGAGCAATCAGATGGTTGTACTTAGATATTTTTTTAAAACCAAAAAAAAAAAAAAATTAAACAAGC
>NC_033801.1:6497979-6510410 GCF_001876935.1 Asparagus officinalis | reverse complement strand
ACAAGCATATGCAAGTTACCACACCCAACAACAACCCAAACCCATCAGCCAAAAACAGAGGAAAAGGGGGGGAAAAAGAAAAGAAAAGAAATTAAACAAATTAACAATATTTCCACATAAATCATCAAAAAATTGCAGCAATACCTTTCGGCCTCTTTCAATGTACTTGACAGCAAGCAGCTCCTTGCTCCTCCTATCTCTCACCAACCTCGCAACCCCAAAATTGCCAGCACCCAACTCCTTCAGGGGCTCGTACCTCTCCTCCATCTTAACCCCCCTCTCCATTGATTGATCCGCTCGCTCCCCTCAGAACGCACCCAAGCTCCACCCCTGACTTATATAGCAACCCCCGGCCAATGAGAAAAGAGAAAAGTGCTGGGGGGTTTTTCGTGTGAAAAAGGACACGTAGTACTGAGAAAACGTCGGGGGTGACGGAGGTGGGGACCGTTGCGAACGCACCGTTGTCTTGGACACGCAGGCAGGGGGGGGGTTGGGGGGGGGCAAATTTCCGCGTACGTATAAGCTCCGTGGGGCCCAGGGGCCGTGGCATACCATTTATACTGCCTGTTGTCATATTTGGGACGTTGCCTGCGCGGGAGGGAATTGGGATGCTGAGGTGGCCCCCTCTGGAGGCACACTGGACCCTAGGACGAGCCGTGGGGGCCCGCACAGCCACAAGAACACGGGTACAGATTTCGTCAACAAGGCTACGTGGGACTGTTTGGGGATTTCACGTGGCGTGCTCCCTTCACACGTGACTAGATCTAGATGGAGTTGTTCTCATCAGATTTATATCTGTTGCTTCTTTTAACTGAAGGAGAATAATGATATGAACAGTAAATTGAAACCACCAAATAACTGATTCACTTTTTTAATTTAAAAATGCCCATGTTCAAGAGTTTCAACTGATTCCTTTTATGCCGTAAAAAAAAAAAAAATCGCCTCACCTTACCCGCGTCTTACAGAATGCGTAAACTCTCTGGAAATCTCCACTCTCATTTCTGTATCCTAATCCTAAAAAAAACTACATTTTTTTTTCACAAATCCCCTTTCCATGTCCCTGTCCCATTCAAGATCCCCTCTATCTAAAGCCTATTCAACCAACCATCTTCTCTCTTAGCCAAAATAAAATCTCTTATCATGTTCCAGTGCGCGCTTTTCCATCGCCTCCTCCATCAATAACTTCTTTGATTGGCAATTTTTGATCTTCCCCTTCTATTGCCATTGCCTAGAGATTGGAATATTCTTACGATATTTTGCTCATATCTAATCTAATTTGATGTTTTTTTCTTTTACTTTTTATTTATTTTTTTGTTTAATTGATAATATTGATTATTTTTTGGATTCTAATTCAATTGTGAATTTACCTATGAATTATTTTTTGGCTTAATTATCCCCTCAGACATGATCTGATGTTTTTTTTCCTTTAGTTTCTTGACAACAGTGAAGGAACAAGAGAAGGATGTTATTTGGGGACTCCGGTGGAGATCGTTCTCAGTTGTGATCTTCAGAGGAGAGGAACTCCTCTCTATTTATGGGCGTGCCATCCGCCCCTCCGTCCCCAAATAACCGTCCTGAAATCTCTCAATATCCCACGTTCTCCTCTTCTACGTAAGACCCGATCTCCAACCGAAAATATCCCACGGATCGTGAGATATCTGTCAACAACCGAGTCAGGTTCTTAACAGATCGGGTAACAAATTTGGCTCATGAGGCCAAAACCACTTACATCTCCCACTTGGCCGAAATGGCCAAATGTTTTCCAAGCACACACTCCTACTATCCGTGAGATGTGACTCAAGATGTAATTTCATACTCCCACTATTCGTGAGATATATATAATTTTCACTCTTCATGAATAAACTGAGTACAACCATTATCCATGATTGTCTCCTTTCATCATTCATGAAAGTTTCATTGACTTAGACATTTCTAAGTCCCATCAAACTAACATGTTTGATGAATGTACCTGCTGGGATACCCTTCGTCAAGGGATCAGCAATCATGTCACTAGTAGGAATATAAGTCACACATACTTCTTCCTTTTCCACAATATCACGAATATAATGATATTGTATCTCAATATGTTTTTCTTTAGAACTGTTTGCACCACTGTTGATCAAGCTGATGGCTGCTTGATTATCACAGTATATCTCAATTGGTCCATCCACCAAATTGGATCCAAGTCCTTTAGGAACCGTCTTATCCAGAGTAGTTGTCATACTACAGGCTATGTACTCAGCTTCTTGTGTGTATCTTGCCACACATCCCTGTTTCTTACTACCCCAAGAAACAACTGCACCACCAAAGATGAACAAATGTCCAGAAGTGGACTTCCCGTCATCTTTGTCACCTCCGAAATCAGCATCAGAGTAACCAAGAACCTCAAGCGAGTCTGCTTGATAAACTAATTTATGGTGCACAATACCTTTCAGGTACTTCAAAATCCTCTTAACAGCCTCCCAATGTGCTGGACCAGGATTACTTTGATATCTACTAACCAAACTCACCGGATATGCCAGGTCTGGTCTAGTACACAACATTGCATACATCAAGCTTCCAACAGCTTGTGCATACGGGACACCAAACGGTTTCTGTCCTTCTCCAGGACATTGTTCTTTGCACAACCAATTTCCCATAACCAAAGGTGTTGGCGCAGGATTACAATTCTGCATCCCAAACCTTCTAAGTATTGTATGCAAGTACCTTTCTTGGTTTAAACTTAACATTCTAGACTTTCTATCCCTAAGGATCTGTATACCAAGAACATAGGATGCATCTCCCATGTCCTTCATCTCAAATTCACTACTAAGTGCTGACTTGATTCTGTTCAGCACTTCTATGTCATTTCCAGCCAGCAAAATATCATCTACATACAGAGATAATACTGTGAAACTGCTGCCACTCTTCAAGACATATACACAGTTATCCAATTTATTAGCAATAAAACCAAGTTGGATAACAGTATTGTGAAATTTGAGATACCACTATCTAGATGATTGTTTTAAACCATATAAAGATTTCTTTAATTTATATACTTTGTTTTCTTGTCCTTCAACCTGAAATCCCTCAGGTTGATTCATATATATTACTTCCTTCAACTCTCCGTTGAGGAATGCAGTCTTGACATCCATTTGGAAAAGTTCCAAGTCAAGATGTGCAACAATTGCTAAGATAATTCTTATAGAAGCAAACTTAGCCACCGGAGAGTAAGTCTCCTGATAATCTATACCTGCCTTCTGAGTAAAGCCTTTAGCAACTAATCGGGCCATAAATGTATCAATAGACCCATCAACCCGATATTTCTTCTTTAACACCCATTTACATCCTATGGACTTCCTATCTTCTGGTAAAAACATAGTTCCCATACATTGTTTCTCTCTATTGAGTCAAGCTCCCTTTTCATGGCTTCCAGCCATTGTTCTGATTCATGCGTGTTCATAGCATCCACATAATTCAAGGGATCAGCTTGCTCATCTATGTCAATGTCTACCGAGAAACATGATGGTTCGCATGAATACATATAATAGTCATCCATCCATGCATGTGTTGTTCTGGGTCTTTTATTACCACTAAGGTTGACAGGTTGGACAGGTTCAGCTGGTTGATTTATCATAGGCATATTCTCATTTAAGGGCTCATCTTCCATTATTGGATTATTTACTTCATCCACTATGTCCAGGTCATCGTTGGGAACATCATCTAAGTCTAGCAAAGGTTGTACTGCCTCTTGAACTTGTTCATTTTTCTCTAGATTTTCTAGAAAAGTAGCATCTCTACTTTCAATGACCCCTTTCTCTTCATGAAAAAACCTATATCCTTTAGACTTTTCAGAATAGCCTATAAATCTACACTTTAAGGTTTTGAGATCCAGCTTATCTCTAATTTAATATGGAATGAGAACATGTGCAACACAACCCCATTTTCTTAAGTGACTTAATTCAGGTTTGTGTCCATTCCAAATCTCATACGGTGTTGACTCGACTGATTTTGTGGGAATCCTATTCAAAATATAATTCGCAGTCAATACTGCTTCTCCCCAAAAATCCTTGAAGAGACCAGAATATGACAGCATATATCTCACTGCATTCATCAATGTTCTATTTTTCCTTTCAGCCACACCATTTTGTTGTGGCGTGTAAGGCATAGTGGTATGTCTCTTAATGCCATAATGAATGCAATAGTTTTCAAATTCCTTTGAATTGAATTCTCCACCTCTATCAGTTCTTAACACCTTAATATATCTTCCAAGTTTCCTTTCTGCTTCTGTCTTGTATCTTTTAAAACATTCAAATGCTTCTGATTTTTTGTTTAGAAGATACACAAAAGTATACTTGGAATAATCATCTATGAAAGTTATAAAATATTATTTTATTACCACGTGTCTTTACGCTTAACGGACCACAAATGTCAAAATGAACTAACTCTAAAAGTTCACTTGCCCTCTGACCTTCAGAAAATGACTTTCTAGTCATTTTCCCTGTTAAGCAGTGTTCACAGGGTAATGTCCTTACACCTGTCAGATTTGGTAACAAATTCATTTTAATTATCTGATCTATCTTTCTATTACCAGGGTGTCCTAGTCTCATATGCCATAGATCAAAATCAGATAAAAGACACGAGGAATAAAGCAAATCAGAATTATTATTACAAATTTTAGGTTTTACAACAGAAAGACAGAACAAATCATGTTCGGGTACAAACTTGCCCATAGCAAGCACTTTCTTGTCTTTCCCAATAGAGACCTTATTGTTGTAAAACCTAACTTCAAGGCCTTTCTTCAGGAGAGCTGGGACGGAGATCAGATTACGTCTTAGTAAAACCTAACTTCAAGGCCTTTCTTCAGGAGAGCTGGGACGGAGATCAGATTACGTCTTATGCCAGGCGCATAAAACACTTCCCAGATTACGTCTTATGCCAGGCGCATAAAACACTTCCTTGAGAACCATGATGCTGTCCCCAAGATCCAATTTGTACGAACCAATACCTTTAACATCTAGGTAGGTATTGTTTCCCATGTAAATCCTTTGATTTCCCTTCTTCAGCTCCTTGAAGTCGCATATCCCTTCCTCCGTCTTTGCAATATGTCGGATAGCTCCCGAATCAATCCACCAGCCACCAGCGTCAGTAGTTGCAGCATTGCACTCAATGACGCCGATGAACTCCCGCTTACCGGATCCTCCTTGTTCCGGGCGTTTGGGACCGCCCTTATTCTTCGCCTGTGGACAGTTGGCTTTGAAGTGGCCGAACTTCCTACAGATATAGCATGATCCAGGAGGTCCTTTCTTACCGCGAGCACGTTGCTGGACAGGTCCTTTGAAGGAAGGCTTGACAGGTCCAAACTGATGAGTTCCTTGTGCCTTGCGATAGTGAGCTGCATTTGCTTCTTCTTGCTGCACAAGGTTTATATCTGAACCTTTTCTCCTAGCTAGTAAATCATGTTCCATTGCTAACTGGGCTGGCAAGTCAATAACACGTTTAATGGTTCCATTAAGCCTAAGTGTTGTGGCAGCCATATCTAGTGAAGGTGGCAAGCTATTCAAAATAGTTGCCACCTGTAATTTCTCAGGAATTTCAGATCCTGCTGAAGCTAGGTCCTTAGCCATGACAATCATCTTGTTCACATGTTCGGTAACATCTTCACCTTCTTGCATACGGTTTGAATTAAATCTATGCATCAATAGTTGTATGTTCACCTCAGAAGTAGTGTCATACTTCTCTTTAACTGCAAGCCACATTTCCTTAGCCGTATTATAGTTTTCAAAGATTTTGATCAAACTATCTTCCATGAACATTAACATTAGGCTTTTAGCCTTATTGTCCTTAAGTTGCCACTGATCAAGCTCCTTTTTATGAGCGTCAGTGGGATTATCACCAAGAGTTGGTGCTGAAACATCTAGGACACTATCTAGATTGTTATGGATAAGTCCGTACTTAATCTTCCTATGCCACATATCATAGTTGGAACCATTAAGGTGTTCTATCTTTACCAGTTCAGATGCAATCAACTTACTAGCCATGACGATAATTAAGTTGTATGATATTTCAAATGGAATTGATTTCAGATTGCTAAAAAAAAATTCCTGTCTACGCATGGAGGGGGATAGATCGTAAAGTACTAAAGCTAACCTGAACAGAAGATTGGTGGCTTTTAAACTCAATTGAGTTTATTTAGATGAAATTGGTATTGCGATTATTGATGTGTTTTTTCAAGTGGGATGGGAATCAGTGATCAGGAACTTCGATGAGTTTCATGTGATGATGATGGACGTGGATAATATTTTAGATTGCGGAATTCTACTCTAAATAAGTTGAGATCCCATTTAAGAATGCAATAGTTCTGTTTCAGGTCTTGCTCTTATTTTTCTTTCTTTCTATTTTTTTACTTGATTATTATTCTAAATACATTACATTCAGTATTATATATTAACAGAATGTGTAGTGTGTATGTTTTATTCATAAGGATTAAGATGTTTGTTGTACATGTGAAGAAAAATGCATATCTTTTGCTTAGTTTCTTGATCTAATTTTATTTTTGAATATGTTTATATTCTTGATGATTGCCACATATTATTACTGGGATCAAGATGTTATAAAATTGACCTGTCATTACGGTTTTTTAATAGTTTTTAGTTATGTATATTTTTGAGTACTTAGTGGTAATTATGATTTTTTAATAGTTTTCAGTTATGTATGCTTTTTCTGTTAAATTATTTCAATTTTTTATTCAATCTATATTGCATGAAGTGATTTAAAAATACCTATATGGCTGTGTTTGTAAGTTGTTGAAGGGATGTTTAAAATACATTCTAATTGTAATACAAGTATTAGATTGTTTTATTTATAGAAGCATCAAGATCAAAATGCAAGTCTATCAAAGCAGTGAAATTCATTCAAGAAATTAACTTTAGTTTGGGGAAGTATTTATGTAACTATATAAAAAAATTAAGGGTATTAGATTGTTGAAGGGATGTTTAAAATTGTTGAAGGGATGTTTAAAATACATTCTAATTGTAATACAAGTATTAGATTGTTTTATTTATAGAAGCATCAAGATCAAAATGCAAGTCTATCAAAGCGGGTGAAATTAATTCAAGAAATTAACTTTAGTTTGGGGAAATATTTATGTAACTATATAAAAAAATTAAGGGTTTTTTTATTTATGGATTATGCAATGATCAGGAAATTCAATGGATTTCAAGTGATGGAGAACAAGGTGAAGATTTTGGATTTGGAAAATTTTGCACCTAAACAAGTGGAGATCACAATTAATCATGCAAGAGTTCTGTTTTAGGTCTTTCTCTTTCTTTCTTTATTTCTTTTTGTTTTGTTTTGTTTTATAGTATTTTTTTTTATTATGAATACATTAATTTTTTGTAATGCATCAATTTACCATTGCATATTTAAACTTATTATTGAATGGTATTAGATATGAGAAGTGTCATGTGAGATGAGGTGACATGAAACTAAATTATGTGTTTTAGTATATGATCATTATAGTGGCACTTCTCACTTTTCCTTTGGAGAATTTTTAGATTTAATTCCAGATGAGGTGACATGAAACTAAATTATGTGTTTTAGTATATGATCATTATAGTGGCACTTCTCACTTTTCCTTTGGAGAATTTTTAGATTTAATTCCATCAAAGAAATTCAACATTATATTGCTAGCAGGCTAACTCACCAGAATTGTAATGTTGGAGTAGTTCATTTTGTTTGGTTTTAGTGTCTTTCTATTGTAAGATCTCTCTCTCTCTCTCTCTCTCTCTCTCTCTCTCTCTCTCTCTCTCTCTCTCTCTCTCTCTCTCCTGATTAAACAAAGCTTGAGATTGATTAGTTTTTGTGAACTAAGGGAATTCTATATCTTCTTTTCATCCATTTGACTATATCTTTGAGTGATTAAGAATGGATATGGCTATTAATATTTAGATTCTAGATTTTAGTGTAATTTATAGAAGAAGATTATCAAACAAAGTTTTTGCATAGGTACACATACTTATCAGATGTAACTTTATATCTAGTGAGCCTATTTTTTGTTTAATTCACAATTGTACTTACAATTTGTACCTTTTGGGAGCATATGAAGCAAATTTGGAGAAGTGATCGTTTGTGATTATGCTAATTAGAAAGTATAATTTGTTATTTTGCTCTTTCTCCATTTGTAGGTATCTTATGAATGCAAATTAATATTTAGGCTTTAACAAAAGGGTGATATATGCAAAAGTGGAAAAATGTGATACACTAAATGTATAAATATTTAATATAGTGCTTGGCAAACCAACTATCATCTGCAAGTATTGTCACACTACATTGCAGTATGAAGAAAGAGTAGAGAAATCTTGGAATCCAAAGAAACTTTCTTTTTTTCTATGTTGCAACAAAGGAGGAATGAAATTTCCTCTTCTTAAAGGGCCTCCAACATTTCTAAAAGACTTTATATTTAAAGCAGAATGCTTTATTTTGGTAACATATTCAGTATTTACAGAAAATCTTTTAGAAATCGTGCTTTACTCGGGTCTAAATACTAGTTTTAAGAAAAATAATAATTGCATAACGTTTGAGAATACAAATGTAAATCGCTTTATTCGGAACTCTTGCACTTATTTACTAAAGTTGGGTTATTGGTTGGGACAAGTTGAGGCTAAGTGGGATAATTGTTCCAATGGAACAATTTTATCATTTTGGGATATTTTAAGTGGTGTAAAGTCGGACGATTTAGGATAACGAGATAATTTGAAGCTTTGATTTGACAATTCATGTAGGATAATTAATGATATGACACCTTATTAAAGTATAATATGTATCTATCAATTAAGTCTAAATTAATTTACCTAATTGGTTTAGCATATTATGTGGTGTGTTATTATAATGTAATACATTATTTTACTTTATACTAAACTATAATATATTATATTATAATTGCCAATAAATTATAAAAAAATTTAATGTTACTAACTAATATAATATAATATAATATAATATAATAATTGATATAATATAGAAACAATATATTTAATATAATATTTCAATAATATAATATTTAATCAAATATTATAATATTTTGTTTAATTATTATAACTACCATAATATTAACAATATATTTAAGACTATTAATTAATATAATAAAGTATAATAGAAAATAATACATTATTATATAATAAATTAAATTATAATATAATTAATATATTATTATACTAAATATATAAACACTATATTATAATACAATATTTTATATCATAAAAATACTACAATAATATTTTTATTCTAATTAATAAAATATACTAAATAATATAAAGTAATATTATAATAATATAATACTAATATTATAATATATGAAATATTATTAAGCAATATGTATAATGATATATAAAAATGTTACATTAGATAATATTATATAATAATATTATTATCTTACGTTATAATAGAATTTTATAATATAATATTTTTGATGACTACGACCAAACACGGATCCGGGTTAGGATCGGTTCTGATCTGGAACTGGATCAGTTTCCCCTGGGGTCCTTGTCGGAACGGGATAAGGGGGAGTGATGGAGGGGTTGCTCTCTTCTTCGACTTTATGCCAGGTTCTCGAACAGGGGCTTGGTGTCCAAGCTACACAGACAAGAAGAACCCGTGAGAGAGCGGGGACCGATTCCCCGTGGTTCCTCCGACGGTCAAGTTAGTGAAACTCGAGTGGGGAAAGGGAAGGTCCGGAACCGATGTGGTTCTTGAAGTAGTAATGTACATGTCCAGAGGATCTACTTGAGCTCCCTTTGTAAGCGAAGAACTGCGGGTTCTTTTTTAGAGAGAGAGAGAGAGAGAGAGAGAGAGAGCAAGCCTTAGATTTTGTTCTCCTCTTTTTTTGCCCCCCTTTTTGGCGGTTAGGAGTCTACCTGTATATATCTCCATCACGGGGATAAATTGGTCACTTCTAACCAAGTATAGGGAGTCAATGGTAGTGTGCGAGCTAAGAGCCGAGTCATCCTTCGCTTTACAGGTGTCAGCTTGCGACTGGAGGGTAGATCACTTTGGCATTAAATGAGAAGTGATCAGTGACGGGATAGTGGCCCACATGGTCCGATGAGTCATGAAGACTATCGGGGCCAGAAAAATAATGCACCTACTATGCATTTAATGCGATGCAGACATGTAGCTAGTGATGGTAGCTTCGTCGAGAAATAAAGCCATTTCAAGGTGGTTTCAAGAAGTGTTTAGGACGAGTAGTCGAGTAGACTCTTGGCGAGTCGTCCAGGATGAGAAGACCGACTAACACCGTCTTTCGTGTCGTCATGGGAGAATGTCGACTAGTCGAATCGAGTGAGTCGGACGATAGGAGATCTGGATCATTCCTTTGAGTGGGGCAAGACGTGTAAGGATATACCCATTAATTCACTAATACACCGAATGTCCAAGAGTAGTGAACACCATAACAAATATAGTTAAGATATATTATATATTATAATACAATTAACATATATTAGATATTTAATAAATTAGTGCCTCAAAATTATCCCACTTTCCTCATGATTGTCCCAAAGTTAAGAATGTGGTAATTTTTGAAGGCTGGGATAAGAAATTTGTATAGAAGTGAGATAATTTTGGGAAAAGTTAGGGTAATTGTCTCAATCTCATTATCCCAATGAATAACATCTTAAAGTAAAATCCCAATATCATTGTCCCAGTGAATAATACTATAAAATAAAATCCCAAAAACTATCTCACTTACCCTAAAATTACACCAACCAATAACCCCCTAAGGTTTAGATCTACTCTCATAAAAACATGAGGTTATAAAATATGTTTGGAGTACTTCGTGACTAAATCTTCAATATGCTTGCGGACACACCACTCTTGTTCATTAACAGCTGTGGGCCCTTGCAGCCTAACAACGTGGCCCCCATTGCATGTTTGATTGATTGAGAAAGCAAAGTTATCCTCATATGAGAGGTTGATATAAGATCGATTTTATAAATTTTTTTTTAAAAAAAATTTAGGGCCTTATATTTGTATTCTCACATTTATCATTAACGGTTTTTTAGAAGCATGTGAACATGCAGTGTCGTTGTAGACTGATAGGAAGCTTAGTAGCTTCGGCGCTCCATTGGAATCCCGATGTCATGGTCCGTAAACAGTTGCCGCAATTTTAGCTCTCTCTTCTCCCTGTAATCTGTTCTGTGAAGGTCACAAAGCTGCAGTAACAGTTTTGGAAATTAAAATTTTTTTTGGAGAAAACATATTTCGAAGCTTTTGAAGAGAAGTTTCGTTTAATGTAGTATATCTTATGTAACATATAAATTCGTTATCACATCATTATGGACCAATGGAAAGAAAATCTTAAGCCCATACTTGTCAGAGTTGGATTCATATGAAGCTTTTCACGTCACTAAACTGCAATTATATAAATTTAAGCGATTTTTAAAAAGACGAAAAGCGAGGCGACAAAATTCGTGGCGCGGGATATTTGGGGAGAGATTGAATCTAATCCTAATCAAAATGGTAATATTAGGTTCAAGTTGTTAAATGAAACCCTAGATCGTTGCAGTTGTGTAAAATTCCTGCTCCTTCTCGAAATCTCTCTGTGGAGTTTATTCGTCGAAATCGTATTTGCTTTTGGTGTGGGGGATTGAATTATATGGTGAAATATTGCAGAGATGCTAGAATTTGTTTTAGATGTCAAGGAGTAGGTCATGAGGCAAATAATTGTAGAGCCGGTGGTCATGATAATGGAGGTTGTGGTAATGGAGGTCGTGGATTTGGTAATGGAGGATGAGGGTTTGGTAATATAGGTCGTGGTAATAGAGGTCGTTTTGAGCAAAATCCTGGACGAAATAGGGGGTTTTGATCAACCTAATCCTTGGCAATGACGTCGAGAAAGAGCTGCATCTTCTTATTCATCATCAAGAACTCAAGATCGACCTATTGAGAACCCTCGACAAGATAAAGGCAAAAGACCATTATTTATTGTTGATGAAGAGAAACTGTAGGAGACCATTCTTCAATTTCAAGATCAGGGACCGAGGAATTATGGAGCTATGGAAACTGAATTGAAAATCTCAGGTGATCGTCCTCCGTGCTTCAATTTGAGGGAGAGGCGAATTCTGAATTTCAAAAATTTAGAAATTTTGCCATTATTTCTTTTGTGGAAGGGGTAATATATCCTTAGAAAGATTAGAACTGGATTTATGAGCCTATTTTCCTATGAATAAACATTGGGATGTGAGTAGGGGTGTCCAAAAAGCCCGGAGCCCGGGCCCGGCCCGGTGTCCGGCCCGGGCAAAACCCGGGTCCGGGCCCGGGCCCGGGCCGCCAAAATTTTTTAAATTTTTTTATTTTTTTTTATTTTCTTATATATAAAATATATGTATATGTATATATATTGTGTATATAATATATATATATATATATATATATATATATATATACTCTCTCTT
>NC_033801.1:6487715-6497879 GCF_001876935.1 Asparagus officinalis | reverse complement strand
GGCCCGACCCGGCCCGGCCCGGCCATAACGGTCACAAAGGTGACCGTTGCCCAGCCCGGCCCGGGCCAAATCTGGCCTAACGGCCAGATTTGGTCTTTTGACCGTTTTGCCCCTTAAAACGGTCAAAAAACGGCTATTTTTCGAGGGTTTTTTGGTCATTTACCTAGGGGGCTGCTTCTATAAATAGAGGGGGGGTTTCAATTCATTTTCTCACAACAAAACTCATCTATTTCTCTCTCTACTACTCTCTTATACAATCTTATACTATCTCATACTAATATACTATCCTATAATCTTTTGTATTTTCTAATACTTCCAACAAATGGCTTCTGGGTCTGATTATGAAGAGCAACATGCAACTCCTACCGATCCAGAGATGAGTCCTCCTACAACAACTCCTCATCCTACCGGTGTTAATCCTGAATCTGGTGGCGACGAATCTACGGCACCAAGAGCTCCAAAAAGGCCGAGGTCTGATGTATGGAATTTTTTTGAGAAGATAGACGTCACCAAGGATGAACACGGTAGGATCATCTCTCAGAATGCGAAATGTGCGTTGTGCGGCCAGATATTCAAAGCTCATCATAAGAGCGGCACCAACCATCTCAAACGGCATATTGAAAAACACAACAAAGGCCAAAATCTACAAGGTGATATCCGGCAGTCTATGCTTTCCCAATCATCCTCTTCAGGTACCCTCGGCAGTTGGAATTATGACGCTGCCCGAGCCCGGAAATGCGTAATCAGGTTTATTGTTCTTAAAAACCTTCCTTTTAAATTAGTAGAAGATGATGAATTTGAAGATTTATTTAGAGATGGTTTTTATCCTGCATTTACAAAATTTTCTCGTCAAACCTGTCAACGTGATATTTTAAAATATTATGTTGAGGAACAGGGAAAAATAATTTCTTATTTTAAAAATTTAAACTGCAAATTTTCTTTAACTTCTGATATTTGGTCATCTAGAGTGCAAACTGGTTATTTATGTATAACAGCACACTGGATTGATGAAAGTTGGAAAATGTTTAAAAGAGTTGTTTCTTTTATTGCAATTGAAGAGTCACACACTGGTATTAATGTTGCAAATTTAATTGTTGAAGAACTTATGAAACTAGAAATTGATCAAAGAATATTTACTCTTTCACTAGATAATGCAAGTAATAATAATGTAGCTGTTGATTTTCTGAAAATAACTTTGTCATTGCCATGTCATGGTGAGCTTTTTCATGTTAGATGTATCTGTCATATTTTAAATTTAATTGTTCAAAGTGCATTTTCTGAAATTAAACCCATGATAGAAAAAGTTAGAACAGTTACTAATATGCATAATGCTTCTGAAATGAGAATTAAAAGATGGAAACAATGTTGTAAAAGAAAAAATTATAAGCCTAGACTAATTCCAAAAGATGTTGACCATAGGTGGAATTCCACCTATGCAATGTTATCTGTAGCAATAGAATATAAAGAAATTATAAATGATTTTATAAATTTTTATGCTTCTAGTTCTAGCTCTGGTAGTGCTTATGGAATAACTGAAGATGAATGGACAGTTATATGTAAATTAAATGAGATGTTACAAGTTTTTTATGATGCTACTATGTTATTATCTGGTTGTTATTATCCAACTATTACTTTAGCTGCTTTACAAATTTTAAATATTCAAAATTTTTTTACAAAATATCGTATGGATGATATTTTTGGAAGTATAATTTTTGAAATGGAGAGTAAATTTAATAAGTATTTTAGGCCTATTCCTCATATTTTTGGTATTGGTGTTCTTATTGATCCATGCTTGAAGGAAATTGGCCTTCGAAGTTTGTTACAATCATTGTATGGTGGACAGATTATAGACTTAGATGATGGATCCACCCTTACTGCTACTACTCATTATTTAGCTATTAGAAATTATTTTCAAACCTTATATGATGAGTATGCAGCTAGATATGGTGTAGCTACACAACAGTCTTCAGCTTCGGCACCTTCAGCTTCGAGCACAGGTCGAGGTAAAAGTGTAAGTTTTGATAGGTATGCAATGGTAGCTGAACTAACTGGTGGATCTGGAACTTCATCAGGATTAGATGTTTCTGAAATAGATGAATATTTTTCTGCTTCTTTAGTTAGATGTCAAGGAAATGCTTTAGATATTTTGCAATGGTGGAAAGTATATGGATCAGTTTCATATCCTATACTTTCCACCATGGTTCGTGACTTACTATCAGTGCAGGTTTCGACTGTAGCCTCGGAATCCGCTTTCAGCACAGCAGGACGTTTGATCGACGACCACAGGACATGCTTAGATCCGTATACTGTACAAGCGGTGATGTGCTTACAGGATTGGTGGAGATACGAGAAGCGAACACAAGGCATCGAACGGATTGCTATGATTGAAGATAAATTTGAAGAGTTAGGACTAGCAGATAGATATAATGATTAGATAATATTCATAAAATTGTAATTTTGTTTTCTTAGCTTTAAATTTGAATTAAATTATTTCGAAAAAAGTTGCAAATGATAGTGATATGGGTGAGTAGGTGCCAACCTAGTTGGGATGTACTCATCTATTGTGATGCGACGAATTTCGAAATAAATTTATACTTGTAAAGGATTTGTAAAGGATTTACCGATTATTAATAAAGAAGTTATTTTTATCATTTTTTGTACTTGTAATTTATGTCATTTCATTTCAAGCTATTAATTAAATTTATGACATTTTTTATAATAATTTATGGTTTATGGTTTTGTTAAAATTTAAAAAAAAAATTCTAAAAAAAATCAAACCGGGCCGGCCCGGTGTCCGGCCCGGACCACCCGGGCCCGGGTCCGGGCTTGGGTTTTGCCCGGCCCGGGCCCGGTTTTCCGGGCCGGCCCGGGCCGGGCCGGCCCGGATGGACAGCCCTAGATGTGAGGTTGTTTACTAATGGTGAAGTTCTTGTTAAAATTCAACCTTGGAAGCAAATGGAAGAATTAATTAGAATGAGGTTATAACTATGCGCTCTTGTAAAATTAAATTTAGAAGATAGAGTGCTTGGGAAGGAAATGTAGTAGAAAAAAGAAATGCTTGTGTTTGGATAAAATTGAAAAAAGTTCCTCCTTTTTTGTGGAATAAGGAATCTTTTGAACTAATGGTGAAGCCTTTTGCTGATTCGGTTGAGCTAGATTCTCTAACAAGTACATGTACTGAATTTGTGGATGTTGTGTTGATGGTTAGATGCCTGGAATATATTGATATTCCTAAATTGTTGAAGATTTATGTGGGAAGGTATTAGTATAATGTGGAGGTATCTATCATGTCCATTATGGGAGAGATTTCTGAAGGGGAGAGGAAAAAGCAGAAAGTAGATCAATTTGAAGATACCAATCAGAGCTCATATCACGAAAAATGGTTGAAGGGAAGGAAGGATAGTGGAACTGACTCTTCATCTCTGAGAGAGTCCGATACTAGTTACTGGACTATTCGACAAGATTTGAGGGGTAATCCATGGAGATCTCCACCTGCTAAACTGTGGGCTGATGCAAGAAACTTTTATCAGAAGTAAGCATCTGAATGGGAACATTGGGTTAAAAATTCTACAAAGGACAAATGTAATGAACAGGTTCCAGAGCAAGTGGTGGTGATTGAATGTGTGGGATTGTTTAAACATATGATAGAGATAGAAGATGGTGGAAGTAAAGATACTGAGAATAAAAAAAATGTCAATGTTTCTTTTTCTCCTGTTATTGAGGGGAACAAATCTGATCTTCAAGCAGAAGGAGAGCCTTACATAAATGATGGATCCAAAGAAAAATCCATTATGGTGAAAGATAGTATTGATTCTGATAAATGGCTATCTGTTCCTATTCTATCCACCAAGGATCAAGCTCAGAGAAGAAGGAGGAAGAAATTCTCATGATCAAGCCTCTCAATTCTTTGCCTCCTACAGTTCCTCCTTTTAATACAAAAGTTGGATTTGTCAGGAGATGTTTTAGATTTGTAGATCATGAACACATGACAACCTTAGACAGAGCCACCTTGAGAGCTGTAGCAAAAAATACTAAAACTACTACCTCTGGAGATCCTACTACTGGCTCAGGTGAAACTTCTTTCTCATTGGGTTCTTCCTTTATTCCTATTTTGTTTAATAGTTGTTCTAATAGTCAGTTGCAAAACTATGCTTCTAAATATGCTGTTATTCTTGAGCCTTAAGAGGATTTTGATCCTCTTAAAAAAGTGAGACAAATGGAGCAGGAGAGAGCAACTTTTGAGTAGACTCTTGAAAATTATTCTGTTGTGGGGTTCTGCTTTTATCAAATGTTAGCTACATGGAATGTTAGAGGCTTGGGGTTGAATTCAAAAAGATTTGGAGTTAAAGATTTTTGTCAGCTGAATAAGTTTAAAATTATCTGTTTACAAGAAACCAAGTTGAGTTGTTTTGCTAACAATATTTTAAAAAGTTTGGGTGGTAACATGTTTGATTGGGTTTATCTACCCTCTTATGGTGCTTCTGGTAGGATATTGATTGTTAGGAATAATAATAAATAGAAGTGATTACATGAAATCTTTGGAAGATTTGTTTTGACTGCTGTGTTACAAAATAAAAGGAATGGTTTTGTTTGGACTGTTTCATCAGTCTATGGACCTCATTGTAATAAAGAGAGAATGTTTTTTTAGCAGGAACTCAAAGATATTAAAAATAACATTTTAGTTCCTTGGGTTGTGGTAGGAGATTTTAATGTTACAATTAATCCTGGAGAAAGAAAGGGTAACACTAGTCATATGAAAGAAATGGAAGAATTTAATGAAGTGATCAATGAATTGGAACTAATAGATAGTCTCCTTCATGGAAGAAATTATACTTGGTCAAATAAGAGAAGATCACCTATTATGGCTAGACTTGACATAGTTTTTTTCAACTGTGATTGGGAAGACATGTTTCCTTTCTCTGGTCAACAAGGCCTTAGTAGTCAATTATCAAATCATGTCCTATAAGTTTTGAATGTGGGGATAATCAACAAATTGTTAAAATTTTCAGATTTGAAAATTTTGGCTGCAGTCTGAAGATTTTACAAAATGTGTTCCTTTGTGGTGGAGTCGTGCTCCTTCTAGTGACTCTACTACTAAAAACATTGTGGGTAAACTAAGATTTATGAGGAAGTGTATACAACAATGGATTCATTCCAATTTTCATATCGTCAAACAAAAAAAAGGAGTTACTGGATAATCTTTTCGAGTTAGAAGTTCTATAAGAGAATAGATATTTGACAGATAATGAAATGATAAGAAAAAATGATATTTCAGTCCAGTTGAATGAGATTTTATTCCAAGACGAACAAACATGGAAACAAAAAGCTAAGGCTCATTGGTTTAAAGAGGGAGATCACAACAATTCATATTTTCATAAGATTGCCAATGGTAGGAAGAGAAATAACGTGATTTCTTCAATTGTTTACAACAATATTGAAATTAAATATGATGTTGGGATTGTTCAGGTTATTTTAAACCATTACAATCAAATTTTTTGGTCAAACTATTCCTTACAGATGTCAGCTTGATTGGAGTTGTTTATTTCCTTTTGTTGATTGGGGTGCTAGTGATATTGCACAACCTTTTTCTATGGAGGAAGTTCACAAAGCTATCTTTGATATGAACGGGGATAAATCTTCTGGACCTGATGGTTTTCGTGCATTATTTTTTTAAGTGTTTTGGGATAGGGTGAAAATAGATGTTATGAAACTTTTTGAGGAATTTTATGATGGTAGACTAGAAATCAACAGACTCAATTATGCTCGCATTGTCTCTAACTATTAATGATTATAGACCCATTAGCCTTCTCAATGTGATTTATAAAGTGGTCACTAAAGTTTTGACTAATAGACTGAATCCTAAGCTAGATTTGCTTATAGACCCAGTTCAGCTTGGTTTTATTAAGGATAGATTCTTGCTTGATGGAGTGGCTGCAGCCCAAGAAATAATATCTGATTGTTTTCAAAATAATAAAATAGGGGGGGGGTGGATTCTGTTAAAATTAGATTTTGTGAAGGCTTATGATATATTAGACTAGAATTTTATTCTAGACGTTTTGCATGCTAAGGGGTTTGGAAGTAAATGGATAAATTGGGTGAGTACATTTTAAAAGGAGGTTTGTTTGCCATTAATTTAAATGGTAAACCTGGGACTTGGATTATGTCTAAAAGAGGTGCTCATCAAGGAGACCTTCTATCACCCCTTCTCTTTGTTTTGGCAGCAAACTCTTTTACTAGAATGTTAACTTTGGCAGTTGATTCTCATCTTCTTGAAGGACTAGGTCTTGACAATATGGGTCACAAAGTGTTTTGTCTGCAATATGCAGATGACACTTTGATTTTTTACAAGAATAATAGAGAACATTTGACAGTGTTGAAGTTGATTTTATACTGTTTTGAACTTGCCTCTGGTCTGAAAATAAACTTTAATAAGAGTGTTCTTATTGCTCTTGAGGATAATGAACCTTTTACAACAAAACTTGGCCATTATGATGAACTGTAAGAATGATAACTTTTCTATTACCTATCTTAGGGTGCCTTTTGTTACGTCTCATGTTTATGAGTCTATTGTCTAATCTGGTTTTGATAATTAACAAACAATTCCTCATACTACCTCCTAGTATTTGTGTTTGCTTGCTAGGTATCCTAGACAAGCGTCATGTTGGAGGTTGGATGGACTTGAGCTTTAACTATGATATTCATGGAGGTTGGAGGAAATCGGAAAGAAGCACGATGTCATTCAAGTCAAAGACACACTATCACTTCATCCCCGCTACCAAGATCAAGATTAACAAAGATTATTTGCTTTGATATAGTGTTTTAGGTTTTTACTTTATGTGTTTATACTTAAAGCTCAAACCATATACGTACACGTTATTTCGGTTTATCGTATCATATATCTATCTAGGAATATATCATGTTTTTGAATTATTGACTTAATGATACTATTTTACATCTTTTCTAAAGTCTATTAATCTATTTAAAAGTATCTCAAAACTTATTTGAAATAGTTTTATCAAAATTAAGTGTTCAACAAACTCGTATTTTTGACCGTTTTGCAAAATAATGAGTTTTCACAAATGAGAAATGCTATTTTAGACATTTCTCTTCTAACATGTTTATTTTTATATGTATTAATATTTTACCAAGTTTTACTATTTTTAGAGTTGTTTTGCTATTTTAAATCGAATTTAGAAAATTAAATTTTCAACAAAATTCAAGTATCTATTGTATCAGTTTTTCAGTTGACCGAATGCTTGGATCGGTCGACCGAACAGTCTTTTCAGTTGATCGATGAAACTTTTTGGTCAACTTGCCAGAAGCAGTTTTTACAGCAATAGTTTTGTCAGTCAATCAGTCGACCGACCAATAGAGTCAGTCGACCGAACAATATCTTCAGTCGACCGACCAATTATGTTTTAGTCGACCGACTTTGCTTTATTTTTCCAGACTTAGCCAACGGTCGAATGTCTTAGTCGACTAGTATATTTAACCAGTCGACTGATCATGCTTTTTACTGTAACGACTAGTTTTGAGTTGTT
Source organism: Asparagus officinalis (assembly GCF_001876935.1). Lineage (NCBI taxonomy): Eukaryota > Viridiplantae > Streptophyta > Magnoliopsida > Asparagales > Asparagaceae > Asparagus > Asparagus officinalis. Next base: position 6,490,338 of record NC_033801.1, on the reverse strand, counting down.
TTCACTTTGAGGCTATAAATAGTCCTCAAGACCAATTTGAAACCAAGTTTTTTGTTTAGCCATTTTGAATCCACATTTTAAAAGAGATCAAGTGTGTTTGTTTATGTGGAAAAAGAGTTTTTTACAAAGAGAATGATCTCAATTTCGTTTTGAGGCGTTCATCCTCAAATCTCAATCTTTTTTTGTTTTGGAGAAGTTTTCTAAACTCTTGCTCTAGCTTATTAATATTTTGATTCTCATATATTTATGCTAGATTGATTTGAGTTTGATTTTATTTTACTCATTGTTTACTCACACAACCACTTGAGCTAGTATTTCACATTTAGTATAATCAGGCTGTGAGAGTGTATTCATTGAGAGAGCTTTACATTTTGTTCTCATTTATCTTGGAGAACATATCCTGTATTCAAACTTATTGTTAAACACGTTGTAATACACAAGGACACTTAGAAGAGTGGTTGGGAAAAACCAAGGTCAATTCCAAGAGGAGTGGGTTGGTTGTAAATCCTAGGGAGAGGTTTTAATTCCAAACACTTGAGGAATATGACACGAGTAATCCAACACTTAGAGAAGTGTACCTTATGTGATTGGCATCGTGTGAGTTGTAAAAGTTATCGGTGAACTTAAAAACTGTTATTGTGTAGTATTTGAGATTTATCGGAGATCTCCTCGAGGTGATGAGCGGAGACATAGGTCGATGGTTGACCGAACGCCGTGATCATATCGTATATTTGCGATTATCATTTATGTACTATCTCTCTTTACATTTTGTGCTTGTTTATATCGCCTATTGTGTCTTGCTTATCCTTGCATATCTTATTGTATATCATATTGCTAGGATATTACATTATAAGTTTTAGTTTGACATCAAAATCAGATTAGATTAGCAATTAACCTATTCACCCTCCTCCTCTAAGGTACTTTCACCTTTAAGGCCTGGAAGATTGAAGAAAGATGATTGGTTTCCTTTAGTTGAGAAAATAGAGAAGAGAGATTAGGATTATGAAAAGATAGATCATTGTCAAGGGGAGGAAGACTAGTTTTAGTTAACTCAGTCCTCTCCTCCATGCCAAATTTTTGGTTCTCCTTCTTTTTAGTTCCTTCATGGGTAATTGAAAAAAATGATAAGATGAGGAGAAGATTTCTGTGGATTAGGTCTTTGGAACATAAAAGTTTTACAAATTTGGTTAAATGGGATGAAATTTGTAGACCAAAACATTATAGAGGATTAGGAGTTATAAATCTAAAAATTACGAATAAAGCACTTTTGGGAAAGTGGCTCTTGAAATGGTTTGATGAAAATTCTAAATTATGGAAGCACATTAGTTTTCAAAAATATTTTGAAGAAGGATAGAGTATTTGCATTCTGGAAGATAATATTTATCACATTTTTGGAGAAACATTTTGGTTAATGTTGATAGCTTTTTATGCAGTACCCAAGTGGACGTGGGAAATGTTTATCATACTTTATTTTGGCTTGATAAGTGGTTAGGCTCAATTACTCTTGCTTCTCTCTTTCCACCATTATTTGCACTAACTTCATCCCCTTATGCCACCATTAGTAGTTTGACGAAGAAGGAACATAATTTGTGGATATGGGATGTATAATTTAGGAGATAATTGACTGGTAATTTAGTTTCTCAATATTTTGAAATCATGAATTTTCTCAATTCAGTTAATCTAGTGCAACATGAGGATAAAAGAAAATGCTTGTGAGATTCACAAAATATTTTTACTGTTAAATCATTTTATCAATTTCTTATTGATGGAGGATTGAGATATGATTGTGAAAATATATGAGGTCTTCCTATTCCTTTAAAAGTTAGATTGCTTATCTAGCTGGCTTGAAGACATGGCTTGAATACAAAAGATATTTTAGAAAAAAAAGGAATACAATTAGAGAAAACTTATTGTTTATACTCTAAGATGGAAGAAAATCATACACATTTGTTCCTTAAATGTGAGTTTGTTGACTCAATTTGGAAGTCAATTCAATTCAAATTGAATACTGAGGATGACTTCAGATTGGCTTCATTAAAAGATCTATGGTTAAGTTGGGGTATAAGCAGTGATGAAAAAAATCAATTTGAAACGGGATGTTCTCATCTGCTCTCTAACTTGGTGTGTGTGGCAAGAACGTAATGATAGACTGTTTTCTAACAAGAGGAAGAGATCTCTTGATCTTTTGAACAAAATTATGACTTACTCAACATTTTGGCTAAGTTTTAATGGATTGTCTGCTCGAGCTTCTAGACTGCAGGAAAGGAGGAGGAAAAGAGACAATGGGAGGAGAAATGTTCAGACTGTTGGAGCTGCTGGTGATAATGAGGGGAGTATTGCGGACAATGCAATAATACTGGAATTAAGATCAATCACAGAGAACTCCTTACTATGTTTCTTTTTGGATTATGTAGAGTGTTATGCTATAATACTTTTTACTCTTTTGTGAACTGTATGACTAGTGTTATGTACAGGGGTGTTTCTTTTATTTCATGACATGCATTTTTTTTGAACTAATAGCGCATACTCTTGGGTTGGGGGTATGTACTATCTATGTAACAACTTTTTTTTGTTAAATTAGCTAGCCGGAGTACCTTTGTGGTATTCCATCCTTTTTCTCAAT
>NC_033801.1:6471702-6487705 GCF_001876935.1 Asparagus officinalis | reverse complement strand
AATTTAAGCAGAGCAATATGGAAGTTGATTCTTACTACGAAGATGATGCAAGGTCTCCCTTTTAGGTTACCAAACAAGCTTACTTACAATAATTACATGTTAACTAACTACATAATAATTTCGAGATTAAACAATAGGTAAGTATACAATGAGAGATGCATGGCCTATGTTTACTTCCCTTTGAAGTGGTGAATACAATAGTATATCCAAACAACTAACTTCTCTCAAAAAATTAGCAATAAAAAGTTTAAAGTAGATATGAATCAAATATAAACATAAGTACCTTAGGTATAGGTGGCACTTAATTAGTTGTGCATCACCCTCCCAATGAAATAAGTAAACCAAAGACTTATCAAGATAAGCATCATAGTCATTGAAAAGACAAAAGTATCCGGTGCCTATCTCCATCAGCTTAATATCAGAAGATATCTGAAAAACCTCAGCAATATCCTTGCTGTTTTAATGGATAACTGCCATGCACTTGTAAGAACTAGTTAATAATTGTGTATGAGGTCAAAATTTTAAAGGAGAAGATTGAATGGATAATAATGTATGCATTTATTTGTCTTAGAGCATCATATTTTATCACGTTCACGGATATAAAACCTTAAACTAAATCAAATGAAATGATGCGTTGTTTGCAGCTTACTGCTTACACGTTCACAAATAACAGCTAAATTTTTATGGGGAAAAATCCCCCAAAACCAACTCTCATTTTGAATAAATCTTTCGACCCTGATAATGTTATTTGTTTCTCGAAAAATCCCCCAAAACCAACTCTCATTTTGAATAAATCTTTCGACCCTGATAATGTTATTTGTTTCTCGAAATCACTTCTTTGATTCAACTCTCATTTTGAATAAATCTTTCGACCCTGATAATGTTATTTGTTTCTCGAAATCACTTCTTTGATTCAGAACGAACATCGATGAAGGGTTTCAAAAATTTTGAGAAACAATATTTCGCTTCCTGTAGAAAAAAGACTTTAGAGCAAGATATAGGAATGACATCTTATTGTCCTCCTGTTTATGTGTTGGCTTGCACATGGATGAAGAAAATATTTTCTTCATCCATGTAAAATTTCAAAAGATTAATAATCATGTGCCTTGTTTGTGCTGGCATCCCATGATGTCTTCTCACTAGAGAAAATAGAAATTTGTTCTAGAGATTGTGATAATGTAGTTTATTGGTCCATTTTAGATCCATTCATTAGTCGACAGCTAAGCCGACGGGCCTGCGTATACGAAATCAAAGCTCTAGATTGATAAATGGTCATTTGACAAATGTTCTGTATACATTGACTAAGTGACTGTTCAGATAATGAAAGGAGCACAAAACAAATACCTCTACTACAGGTGGCATTTGTCTGTAAGCAAGTCATTATCATTTGAAAGAGAAATTATTTCTCACTAAAAAGGGAGAGTGTGAATGTTACCGTGCCATCTCACTCACATTAGGCCTCTGGAGATGTCAGGTTGACAAAAAGTCATAAAATTTTGATTGCTTCCTCTTTACTCAGTCAGTGCGTTTGAGTCAGAGAGGAAGAAATAAAGTAGAGAAAACAGTTCCGCATAATCTCAATCTTATGTTAAAAGCATATAAATTTTACGAAATTGGTATTTAGACATTGAAACTATTTTTATCACAAATGTAAACTGCAAATTAAGCTGTCACTAATAATTAAATAGGCAGCAGCTCCATTAGTATATTTTCTGACTGGATGCAGAAACTAAAGGATCGGGCACAACTTTTTCTTTTTCTTCTGTTTTATGGGTCTTGGAGGTTGAAGTACGATTTTGATCGCAGAATCGAAAACAGCCTTCACATTCTGCATCAGGACATATTTCATCAGTACTAATAGGACTTTAAAGCTATAATGAAATAGAATAAAATTGCAGCGATAATTTCAAGAAATTCTATGAAATGGTGACTATGTTATTCTGTTCCATGAAAAGAAAATATCATGGATACTAATTCATACCAAGCACTGTTAGTTTTATCCCTGTCAATAAACACCTATGTGCATCTATTGCTTGCAGATGAGCCCAACACTTAAGTTCTTGAAAAATATATGGCTGAAATGCATTAGGATCTTTTGGAAAAAGTATAGTTAATTATGGACTGGACTCATTGTTTCATTTTCTTGAACCATACAAAAGTATATATGTGCAAATATATCTGGATAGAATATAGTTGTTATGGCCACGCTCACATAAGAAGGGATATTATTACTTGAGCCTCTTCATTGTTAGTGTCAGGTTAGTTTTATTAATGGTACACACAAACTTTAGTCAGAAAAGTTACAGTGAAAACTAATTAGAATCTCTCACATCCAGAGCAACGATATTTTCACATCAATACTAATAGCACGTCAGGGCTTAAAACTTGTGACAACAGAGAAAGACTTCACTCTGAAATCCTTATATAGCATATAGAATGGCTGCACACAAACCTGCTGAGTCTTAGAACTACACTCAACGTATACCGATGCTCCTATTTGCTTCTTTAGTTCCTCACCCTGAAAATAAAAACATCAAGGCATAGTGAGTCCATTTTTGGCTGAGAATAATCTTGCATGCAATTACTGAGCTAGTAACAATAATGTTTCTTTGTATTGGTGGTTCTTTATTTTCAATTTTATTGGAACCATAAATGTAGATTAATATCTTAGAGTGTTTATGTTCCTGCAAAATGCCAATGCAACTTTAAAAGAGGTCTCAAAAGATGTCAATTTCTGTAATATGGCCCCTTAATCAAAGGTTTCTACTTCTGCATATAGTTTGGGTGCTAAAAAAGAACATTGAGGAATAACAGAATCACACCCTGATTATAAATCTAGATTCAACTAAACACTTGTATACAATGACAGTACACATTTCTTAGGAAAGAAGAACACGAGTACGTTTCTCCATTAATTAGAATGTTCCGAGTATCGCCTATTACTTACCAGCATAAACAGTAGTAAAAAGTTTATCATGCATGAAATTAATCGCAAAATTTTAACCATAAAATGTGGCGGTAACAGGAAATTAAAAATTACCTGCGCTGTTGAGATAGTAGATGCACCAGGGTGGTCCGTCAGAAATTGTGGGTCATCTCTCAAATCTGATAAGAACACATTCATATATTACCCTCAGTAAGCTATTCCTCCTTTGGACAAAGAAAAAACCAGGCTAAACTTCAGAAAATTCCCCTTAACATTTTCACTGCCAGAAATATCACCCTGTCTAATTCTACCCATCCATGTGAAAACTGCAGTTACACTGTTAGGGGGGTTTTCTGTTAAATTCTTGAAGTTCAAATGGAATTTTCTGATAAATCCTAAACTTAAAAGGGGGCTTTCTGACATTTTGAAAGTTATATCTGGTAATCATCCAATGTTAAGGGGGTTTTCTGTGCTCAGATTACAAATTGTCCGCGCACTCTTGACAATAAAGTAGATCTCGCTTCCACAACTCTCGGTCGCATATTATCTTAGACCTTATTCTTATTACTATCCTTATCACTTTACTGAAGAGGGAAGCCATTTGTGCGAAATGTTCCACGTATATATCTCCATAAGAAAATAGTTTGAAAGGTAAATTACACTTAACCCCCAAGAACATCAAGCACTTCGTAGTAAACCCCCGATGATTTTTGCAGAAAACCCCCAATCTCTTTGGGGTAAATTAATTACCCTACATCCCAATAACTTTCAAAATGCCTTCTTATGTTGTTTTCTGGTTCTAATTCATGGCTGTCATCTGGAAAATGCAGAAACTTATTGGGATTTTTCAACAACATGTGAAAGTTATTGCGGTTTTACTGCAAAACTCTGAAAGTTCTTGGGGGGGGTTTTGTGTAATTTAACCTATTTTAAATTATTCTATGTTTGCAATATATTCACATGTCCTTCGAATGGGTATAGTTGAGACAAGACTTGACATATTCATACATAATGAGATATCCTTGTTACTTTTTATCTAGGATAAATGCTTTGCCATCGTAGCAGTCATATATCAACCAATAAATTTCACAGGTTCCATTCTCTCTAACAGGGAAACTGTACTCGGTTAAAGCTGTATTAGAGCATCTCCGACCCAACTCCAAATACCCATTTTAATGCAAATTCAGCGCCAATTCTTCCTCCAACCCAATGCCAAACTTAGCGTCATTTTAAAGTGGTGCTACAGTATTGCGCCAGGAATGGCTCAACATTGTAGATATGGAGATTTTGGTTTTTTCCAAGTTTGCCCTTATAGTTTGTTATAACAAATTAAATATTCCAACCATATCCCATTTTATAGTTTGTAAATAGAAGGAATATTCTTTTTGATGTAAAATTTGGTGTAAAGGTTGGAGATGGAATAGTGATTTGGTGTAAAAACTACACCAACTTGGTGTAAAAACTACACCATTTTGGATTTTTGGGTTGGAGATGCTCTTAGAATTTACAACTTTTCGGAAATTACTTGTCGATCACTGGATAAGACAACTAAGATAGTATGAAGAACCGATACAGGAGCAAAGATAAAGCTGTACCTAGTTTGGTGCCCACAAGCACAACGGGGACTGACTCGGCATAATGTCTAAGCTCCGGCATCCACTTTTGTCGCAGAGACACACCATATTCATATTAATAAGCAATCTATAGTCGATAACATTATATGAGAGGAAAAAGGATTCAAGCTTTACTTTCTTGCTGACATTCTCGAAACTAGCCCTGCTGATGAGGGAGAATGCTAGGAGGAAGACATCAGCTCCTCTGTAGCTAAGAGGCCTGAGCCTGTTGTAGTCTTCTTGACCTGCACAAATTCAAATGAAATGATATCTGCATCTAATTTTCAAATCAAGCCCCTTATAATTTTCCTGGCAAATGATATCAATGTGGTATTTTGCCTCCAAATGCAATTACGGAATTTTTTTTTGGCAGACTAATTATACTAAAAGAGATCACCAAAGTGATATTTGTGTCTAAACCAAGATTCACGGTTAACCCATCGACAGCCACATTTGCGCTAAAATTTAGTATCTTTTTTCATTAAATATAGGTAGAATATTAAAGAAATTTTTTATAGTATTTCTATATAAACTATGCAACAATCTAACAATAGTACTGAAAGAAAATGACAGCAACAAAAGAAAATACCAGCAGTGTCCCAGAGGCCAAGATTAACGGTTAACCCATCGACAACCACATTTGCACTAAAATTATCGAACACAGTTGGAACATAATCCTGCCAAAATCAGGAAAATCACAAGAATCTATCAATACCCACAAGTGACTGCATACATAGAAATAATACATAATATGAAAAAAAAATACTAAACAAGAAAAAATGTGAAGTAAGAGAGAGACATTAGGAAAAGTGTTACTAGTGTAGGATATAAGGAGGCAAGTTTTGCCAACAGCTCCATCTCCAATCGTCACACACTTTATAAACCTTGAATTGTTGCTCATTTCTTCCTTCTATTTCTCCTGAAGAACAAAGAAATGAATATATAAGAAAATAACTCTCTTCAACTTGAAGGCTCTATGATGAGTTTCTTTCAGCTGTCAAAAGAGAGGGGGGGAGAGAAACCTTAGTCTCACAAAGAACATGGAATGATTCTGTCTCCTCTCTCTCACTAGTTAAATGTACGTAGTTAGTTCTGTGCCTGAATTATTAACCGTAGGATTAGCATCAGACTGTCAGATATAGATTTTGGCCCAAATGTCACCAGACCATGCCTTAGCTGGCTGCCAGTTAAGTGCCCATCAGAAAGATTTAGCTTTATATTCACTTGATTAATGTGGAATTTGAGTAAGAAGAATCTATTTAAGAATCGTATTAGCATCTGCGCGTATTTTTCAGAATTTTGTTATGTCCTTCGGTTCTTTGTATAATTGGTTATCAGTTTTCAGTTCAATTTACTGTAGTAAAAATTTATCCATTTGGATTTACTTCATGAACTTGAGTTTCAGATTTGGATGAATTAGCTTGATGATGACAGAAAATTTACATAGTTTGAAAGCTCATGTCATTTTGGTAGTCTATTTGATAATTTGTTTCTTAAATTAGATCTGAATTTATTTGAAGCTGACAGGATGATATTCTACCGAGACGTAGTCATTACATGGGCAATAAAACTTTGAATATCAATTCTAACCTTTTAAGAAGCAACATAACTTAAACTTCAGAAGTTGATAAGATGAGGAAAGGCCATTAAGAAAAGAAAACGCACCAAATTATAAGAAAAAGCCAATGATGCCGAAGAAGAAATTAATAACGCAACCAGAATGATCAACTTGAAGAATTCTTCACTTATAGCCAATACTTATGCGAAAACTACAGTGATGCATATGTTGCATATTGATTGCTCACTAACTTGATGATATGTACTAATCACAAAAGATTGTGACAATAGTGCTCAGAATGAAATAATGCTAGAAGAAAGCACATACTGTTTATGGAGCACTGACAGTTCTTTCAATTTATATATCAATCTAGACGCGAGTATATTAAATTTAAAAAAGAAAAATATTGTATCATGTATCATGCATGACACATGACATACGAACACTTCATTCCCTATTATGATCAAGAGTTTCTGAGCCTGATATGTATCTCTTATGCTCTTATTATACGGCTTATTTGAGTTAGCTTTTTGAACCAAAAGCTTAGGCTCTTAATATATTGGACTGCTTAAATTGTCAAATTATAATCAGATTACTCTTAGATTCATACAGTCAAACTACAGTATTATCGTCACAATCAGAATAATTTAGGACTTGAGCATATTGAAAAGGACTTTATATAAGTTTGATGACACTTACTGAGGTCCTCCAGTCCTCCAGTCCCATCCTTTTTGCCTTTATCATTGCCATCTATTTTGGAGAGCTTTTTTTTTCTCCTTTTTTTTTTGGCCTTCCGGTTGACTGCTAATTAGGTTTGAAAACCAGTTAATGATAATCATTTTACAATCACAGCAAAACAGATACTTAATTTGCAATAGAAATGCACTTTGGACAACAAAATATGCAAATTCCTAACTTGTGTAAGTAACTTAACATTGGATTTGGAATTGGAAATACATTTCCTATGGCTTTGAAGTTGATTTCTTGCAAAAAATAATGCATGCAGCATATTCTACATGCAACATTTGTTGCGTTTACGATTGAAGCAAACCAAACAGCCGCTCAATTAAAGCTTTATTCCTTCATGTTAAATTTCAACAAGTAACATATAACATGCGACATTTGTTGCATTTACAATTGAGCAACCAAATAGTTGCTAAATTAAAACTTTCTTCCCTTATGTAATATTTCAACATGTAACCTATAATGATAAATTTATACAAACAATGTTATGCTAATAGCAAAATAATAAAGGATTATGTACCAAAAAAATATTCAATAAGAACCACGTAAAAAAATATTCAATAAAAACCACGAAAATGTTACATATTCTATTTCAAAAGGCCAAAGAAAAGAAGGAAGACAAAGAAAACTGATTGAAACTGCTCGCATTTTCTGTTAGTCACAACACAAAAACGCAAAATTTACACAATAGATCTATCTGGTTCACTAAAAAATCTAGGATTTGGAATGAAAAAGCAATTCTAGGAGCAACAAGAGGTACTTTCGGTATAATAGGATTCCATATATTTTGTCTGTTTCAAAAAGTTTTTTAAGAAAATGTTTCTATAAAAATACAAAAGCAATCAATTTTTAGGGTTTGCCAAATCAATTTTCAGAGAGGATTTCGGTAGAATGCTTATACATTAATGCCACCTCAATATTTCCTCCTCTCTATTTTTCTCTCTTTTTCTAATTTTGCTTTCCTAATTTTCTTTGGTTCAGGGTTTGAACCAAACATGAGATTATGAGTTCTAAGATTTCTTTTTCTATTATCATGTTGAATTCAGATAAAAAATTAGCAATTCCAAGATACCAATCAAAAGCAATAGATTTGATTTGATGATAGAGATTCTATTTCCTATATTTTTAGGAACTGAACCAAACAGCCCCAGTGAGACAAATAGGCATGATACAAGAAATGTTAATGCCATCCACATCACTGATATCACTATCAAACACCCTTATGGCTCTACTCATGAACTTTAAGCCTTTTCTCTATGCACAAAATCCACAAAAGAAGATACTAATGATGAAAATAATAATGCACACACTATGCCTTTGAATGCCACAGTGACATGCTTTGTGGGTTCACTCATGAGTCTCAACCAACCATCAATGCATAATGTCCCACATTTGATCATGCCCAGCATTCACCGATCACATAAACAAATTGAAACCAATCAGTAGAGTACAGAACAGCAGTACAGGACAGCAGACGAATTAAGTTAATGGAGCCATTCTCATAGAATATTGATCAAAACTTTATAAAAGTACTGCTACATCTGCAACACAAGTGGTTGTTTTACTTAGTTGATTAATTTATGTTACATACATCGACGCTCATGAAGACCGCCAAGGATATGATGGTGATTTATATCGTTGTGAGAAAGGAGGGGGCAAAAAATTTGTTGGTCTCAGTCGTTCAGAGTTGCTCGACATGTTGAGTGATTGAATCTGGACAAGACTGGACTCGAAGGAGCTCTAGGCGTTGAAAAGGGTGAACAAACTGCAGAACATAATCTTCATCTGCAAGCAAGGGGAAAAAAGAGGAGGAAATGGGGATAAGGATCCAAAAGAAATAATTAGAAAATGAAGAATTGCTGCAAGTGATCGAAAACTCACTCTCCTTGACAGTTCCATACAGCCAACACAGGACCTCATCAGCAAATGCGAGGCATACGCCCCCCTATAAAAAAAAAGCAGCAAGAACCAATCAGACAATGCTTCCAATAAAAATAAGAATATCATAACCTTTATCCCAAAATTTTGAGGTTGGGTACATGACTCTTATTCTTCTAGTTAGTTCTGTTTAAGGACCATCCAATCCACTAAATTAACCATTATCATGTCATTGCTTCCAACCACATCATATGCAATTTTGTTCATTTTCATTAAAAAACTAGGATACATGAAAAATATTATATTGCACAAATTACGTAGGAAGATTAAAATTTCTTCACCTCTCTACATATTAACTTTTCACATATCCAAATTCCAAGGCCTCATATCCATCAAAATAACTGTAAAATGCTGTTCCATATAGACGAAGTTAGTCAAGGGATTTCCTTGAAATACTAGTTTAAATTATTTTATTCCAAATATAGCCTGAACTTCTTTCCAGAGTTTGAATTTGAATGCGGGGCTTCCCATATTATCAGGGCATTGTATTACTATATTTATTGATTAATTAATTAACATTGACCAGCAGCCTATTGTTGTGAGGTGGAAATGGGTCCCTTGTTTTGACTTGCAAAAATGAAGATATACCTGCCAATAACTTTTCATCTTCACTCTCTGTGTTATGTCCTTAGTTCGTAGCCTCTCAGTACGAACTAATATGCCTGCATCATCCCTGTCAAAAATATCAGAGGATTGGTAAGCATGAAATGGCTGTATAAACTAGCAAGAAAGCGGTAGCAAATATATATAAGCAGGCAACACCCTGATTTGAATATCAAGAAAACCATGGAAAAGTTTAAAAAAGTAACATGATTTATGGAAATATAACACAACCTGATACATATGAATTCAACATCATGATAAGAAAGAAGAAAGGCATACGTAACAAAAATGGCTACCTGAACCCAACAACAATAAATGGGACACCTGCTAGGAACGATTGGATCTGCAACAATACAGAGAAACCAAACCATCATTTATACAGAACAACTTTTTTGATATTTGGCAATGACAATTAGAAGTTAAACGTCATATCGCAAGGGCTAATTTAAGAACTTACTAGAAGGAAAAAAAGGACTAGCATCAGAAAACAAAAACTAACTCTTCTCATTATCAAATAGCACTACCAACTGACTTAGAGAGATGGGGGCATGTCATTTCAGATAATTGAGATTTTTCTATACATCAGTAGAAAGCCAGTTAGTATGAGAGCAAGATAACTAGGTAAGTGTGCATCCACTTTAACTTTTGCTTGTTTACCTTCCAATTCATTTGTGTCCTTTTGCTCTGCTTAAGTGTCTTATCATCATATCATGTTTTTTATAATCCAGAGTTTGTTTATAATTTATGATTGTGGAGGCAGACAGAAATAAAAAGAACTAGAGAATGTTTAGGAGTGTTTTTCTACGAAGGACGGAGAAATACTATGCTCTAGAAATTAGCAAAGTACTCAGCATATGCGACCGTGTTGCTCTACATAGAGTTACAGTTCTGAAAGTAATTCAGCTATTTCATGCCTGCAGAGCAAGGACAACAGGGGGAATGTGTTAATTGGATTTTGGAAGCCTTCCTATATAAACCAATCCAGAGAGTGAGTTATGATGACGACAAGATAATTAAGTGAACGGGTAGTTGTTTTAAGTAACACTTGCATTTAGCAAGGTATTACTTCAGCTTTCATTTCAAGTAAGATCTCTTTTTTTAAAATTCAGAGTAAATGAAACATAGAAAAAGATAAAAGAACACGATAAATGATACTACACATAATCACATGACAGTGCTATAAATGTGGTGAGGTGCTAAAGCTAAAATTCATGAATTATAATATGGCAAGAGAGTTTTTACCCAGAATTTAAGCAATTTCTCTCTCTCGTATCTTTCTTCAGTGCGGTAATCCAACTAAGGTACACAAAAATTCAATGAGAGAAAACTGTCTTATCAATCAATATACCAAAGAGAAATTATTAAAATCAAGCATAGGGGCAAAAAATTTACCTCACGGCTTGTCTTCAGTTCTATGTAGAACTTTCTGCCATCATCAGGTGAATCACAGCAGTCCATCTCTGCACCCATAATAATACGATGTGCCCCTAACTTGGTTTTAATTACAGCACAGAACTCCACATTTGCATCAATACCTTTGCCATCTCCATCTATTTCTCTAGAGTTCTCAGTGGCAAGATTCTCAAACGAATATCCCCAATAGCATCTGGGATCATAAAGTAATAAATTGTCAGTACTCATATTCCCAACCCAGGGCATGCTAGCAGAACTAATGTATGTCAGCTGGCATCTAACTGTGTGAAAACAGAGACATAATTACACTTAAATTGGTTTTCCTCGCTAAAATTAATGCCTAGTACAGTCATATACAGAACTGAAATCCAGAATTCACTAAGAGAATCTATGTCTGACATGATCAGTGAGACTGAGGATTCTGCAAGTAAGTTTTCTGCTACATATACAAAGAAAGAATAATATCCTGTTCAGTTCCAGCAAGATGGTTTGTTATCAGGCAGTTGGAAGGGGGTTTGAGGATTCTTAAATCACCTTTGATTAGTGTTGCCCTCACCTGAGTAGCATGGCTCAATACTTGAAAATTTTAAAAAGCGCACATCAAAATTTGTTGAACAGATTGCATGCAATACCAAAGTGAGACACCTGCTCTGGGAGGTACCAGATAATTGAGAGACAGTTGACTGAAACTATGGAAGTAACAATAACAAGGAAAGATTTAGAAACTAGCCACTGGGTAATTATGGTGTATAGGTAAGTGAACAAATTGACAACATTATGGCAACAAAGGAGAAAACATCTTTTTGACATTTGAACTAATTATTTTTTATGAAAATAATTCTACCACGATGATAAGTCACAAGCAGCAGTATAAATAAAAGCTATCATAAGTCATATTCAAATGCCAGTATGTCATATTCAAATAATTCTACCACGATGGTAAGTCACAAGCGGTATACATCAAATCTGCCAATGACAAGGATAGCATGCGGCCATGGACAATAGCAACAGTACATCCTTGAATACATTACCACTAAAGTCTCAAAGTTTGAACCTTGAAAGGGATGCAATATATCCTATATTATAACTTGAAGAAATTTAAGATCATTAGAAGGTAAAGTAGCAGTGGTGTACCTTCTGCGGTCAATCTCACTTTTTGGCCTTTCAGGAAGCTTATGCACATTGAGATAAACAACACCTTTCCTTTTATGAACGCCCATTTTCCATGGCTCATTTCTTATGTAAGCTGTAGCTAGTATCTGAAAAGAAAACAGGTAAAGCCTCTTTTGCATTCATTCCAAACTGAAAGACAATATTACTCCAATCAAGCAATTCACCTAAGATCCCTAGTACTGGAACAATCAAAAACTAGCTTCAGGGCGATAGGAAGTAATGGCATACCTTATTGAGGTTGTTGCGAAAAGTCTGTCAAAAGCAAAACATAACTAAGTACAATAGATATCAAACAGATTAAATGAAAAAAAAAAAAAATCCCTAATACAAGCCTGAGGCATCATGATAAACTAATTGCATGACCAATCCAAACATTAAAAATTAAATGAATGCAAAAAAGTATTCACCACGAAATGTATATTCTGGAGAGGAATGTTTGTGTTCCTTATGCACCCAAGGAGATGACCAAACCCTTCATCACCCATATCTGACAGAAAGGATGATAAATAAAATTAAAACACAATACCAGCATAATTAAGAGCTATAGAAACAAACATTCAAAATAATATGACTGAAGGAAGAAACTTACTACTCCAAATCATCACAGAAAGAAACTTTAATATGGAACTTCATTACAAGATTCTGAACATCAGAAACATAAAAGGAAATAATAGACATAACAAGGGATACAGTTCATAGATTTGTATGTCTACAAGGATCCGACTACAGATTAGAAATTTAGGAGATAAGAATTTTCACATATCTGAAAGTTGTAGAACTGGATGAAGCTTTAACGACAGATACAAGTCACCATACAGGATAACGCATAAAACAAAACGCAACTGTAGCTACATGGTTCTCTATGTCATGTTATTTGTCTTAAAAAGCCCTGGGAGTTAGCCTTGCTGTGCCAGTCGAAAGTATGAGCCTTTAATAATAGTGGGTACTGAAACTGGCATGGTTTTATGAGTTTTTGGACTTCAATTGAATATTCTACAGAAATTCGATACAAAATTGGTTAAAACAGACTTTTAAAACACTATCTGTAGAGCCTACAACTAGAGTATTAGCCAGTTTAACTACATTACAAACCAGTAGTATCTACAAAAACCTGGAAGAGAGAACTACAAGCATGCTTGAGATATGGGAGTTCTTCCTTGTCTGCAGGTACCATATTATTTGCTACATTATTTATAGACAATATAACCTGAAATTTTAGACACTTAGCCAACCAGAAATTGACAATCTCAGGTCTACATACTGACGGATGGCAAATTAGATGAAGCAACTAAGTAAATAAAGGTACAAAAGAAAAGGGTATAAGTAAATGTTCCTCCATTAAACAACATGTCGAAAAGATAATATTAGTAATAACGAACCATTCTTGTAAGGAAAGGATCTTGTGTAACTAAAAAGATGAATGTTCATAGGGTAAACATAACAAATTGAACTGGTGTATGAATATGCAAGAGGGATATGACATACATAGAGGAAACAAGCAAAAAGGAGCAACAGGAAAATAAGAGAAATACCTTACAGCAGGGAAAAGCTAACATAAGATGATACGATTGTCTTCAAATCTTCAGGCAAGATGATAAATGATTGAAAATTAAAATACTAAAAGATGCAAAATCTATCTTATATGTGAGAATATAGGGATGTCTGAATCCTACATCTGTTTTTAGTCAATGTTTAATCATGTAACACTACCATCAGAAATTCATGAGAACATACAGCCAACATATGTGAAGTACTGTTTCTTTATAAGATCATCAACAAAGTGCAGTGACAATAACAAGTTCAAAATAGAAAATAATTAGACAGGAAGTAAGAAGGATTTTGTCTAGCGTAGTAATAACTTATGAAGAATATTGCATACCTCTTTTTTCAATAAATGACTCGAACCCCATATTCAAATTTGCTCCAACATCCTCAGATATCATACGTTTGAAAAGTCTCTAGCAGTACAAGAAAAGAAAGTGCAATTTACATTACATAAGAAGCATGTATATGGGCCAAATTTAAGTGCACAGTCATCTAAATAGTTACGTGCCAAACCAATTATGAGACACCCCAAAAGGGATACTCTTCCTTCTCTATAATTGATGTTAACACTCATATTAGATAAGATAATGAT
Source organism: Asparagus officinalis (assembly GCF_001876935.1). Taxonomy (NCBI): domain Eukaryota; kingdom Viridiplantae; phylum Streptophyta; class Magnoliopsida; order Asparagales; family Asparagaceae; genus Asparagus; species Asparagus officinalis. The sequence continues at coordinate 6,473,600 of NC_033801.1, read as the reverse complement.
TTGGATAATTTCAATTTAAAAGTTAGCAACAAACATTAGCTATATGACGCAGATTAAATATAAGCAACTAATGCCAAGGCAGTAAGAAAGTTAACCTGTAGGATACAGATTCAAATTTAAGCAACTCATGCATACAAAATAAGAAAGTTGCAATTAATGTTTGGACTCTCACCAAGCTACGATCATCAAAATAGACATCTCCACTTTCAACCCGGCTATAGCATGCAATCTCGCAAGGCTTTTGGATGAAAATTTGCATGTAAAAAAATGTCAGCAAACCAACAGGATAAAATAAATTTTAAATAAAAGCAACAAAACAAAGTAAGCACATCTAAACTACCTCCTGAAATGCAATTGCTTTTCGAGATAGAGTTTCTTCACTCTTCGTGAGCCTCATTTCAGAAACAAAATTCTCAGGATTACGTCCATTGGAAAAGCGACCAAAACCAAAATTTTGCCTTTGGGGATAAGGACCTGGTCTCGGAAGCAGGCCGGATCCTCTACCACGCCCACCAAAGCCTCCTCTTCCATGATTATTTGTAATTTGTTGAGGAGGTAGAACTGCCATAGAGGTGATATTTTTGTTAGGAGGTAAAAAAAAAAATCCATAATTCTGTTGCAAACAAACCATTTCTTATTACAATTAGAAGAGGTTACATCAAACCCAAGAGAGAGCAGATATGTTAAACCGTGATCAAGTCAAATCATCTCAAACTTAATAATTGTATCTTCAAGAAAGCATTTTCAATGAGCTACAATAAGCTCAAACATCAACGCATGGATGCTCAAATATCAGTTTTACTTGATTACTATCCTATTAGGTCCCAATATATAGCTTTTAAACAGAAAATAACACATTGCAATTATTTACTCTCAAGCATTTTTAAATAGCAGTTGGCTCATATTAAACAGAAAATACAAAAACTATATTTATTAGAAGCAGACAAAACCAAAAATACACATTTCAGGCTTATAGATATTTCTATTCTAGCAGTTCCAATATACAACAAAATTATGTTAAAAACCCTAGTCCTGGATAAAGTTTAATCTTCCAAGAAATGTAAACCCAATTGTTTCCTTCTAATTCTAGCAAAAGGCTTTAATCTTGAACCAAATCATAACAAAAAAGACCAAACTAAATCTGGAACCAATATGTTGCTTTAGAACGGAAAAGTACAAGTTTCACTGTTTACTCTCAAGCATTTTCAGACAGTTGTTGGCCCATATCAAACTGAAGAGTACAAAACTATATCAGAATAGACAACATTTCACCAATTTAGACTCTTGAGCTTCTGGATATTCAACTATTCCAGCAATTTTAACACACAACAATAATTATATTATAAACCCTAATTCAGGAGAAAGTTTTAGCTTCAAACAAATGTAAAGATAATGGTACTTTCTAATTTGATAAAAAAGCTTCACTCTTGAAGCGAAACATGACAAAAAAATTCCAATTTTTAGCAAGCTACAGTAAGGCTCAATGCATGACATGTTCAGATTTTATCCTATGTATATCAAAATCTTGCTTTTGAACAGAAAATTACACCTTTCAACTACTTACTCAAGCATTTTCAGTTGTTGACTCAAAGTTACACCATAAGGAGATAAAACCCAGAGAGGCACAAAAAACACATTAAACTATTTGAGACTCTCAGCATTTATGTTATGTTAAAAACCCTAGTTCAGGAGAAAACTTTAGCTTCAAACAAATCTAAACCTAATTGTTTCTTTCTGATTCAATAAAAAAGCTTAAATCTTGACCAAAAGCTAAACCTGGAACCGGGAACCGACTCCTTGCTGCAGTCCTCACATACTCCTCATTATCAGAACCAAATAGATCTCTCTCCTCCTCCTCTTCCTCCTCCTCGATCTCATCCTCGTCACCAAACAGATCC
>NC_033801.1:6463129-6471081 GCF_001876935.1 Asparagus officinalis | reverse complement strand
ACTCGAGGACGAGGACGAAGAGGAAGAGGAGGCCGGCGACGAATCGGCGCTGTGTTCCTCGTCGTCGTCGTTGGGTTGCTTCGGATTGAGTTGATGTGAGTGTTCATCGTCCTCTTCTTCTTCTTGCTCGAACTCCTCGCCGAAGATTTCTACGTCTTGCTCTGAGAAATCCATGGTTTTATTCTCTCTCTCTCTCTCTCTCTCTTCAGAGAGCTTCGGAGTTAATTTGGTGTTAAAAAAGAAGCGAGCTTTCGGGGGTTAAAAGAGGGGAGACCTGTTAAAATCTGGGAGAGGCTGCGTAACTTAATTGTGTGTTACTAAAGTTTCCCTTCTTTTTAGTTCAAAGTTTCTCTCTCTTTTTTTTATCTTTTTAAAATGGAGCTCTTCAAATAAAAGTAAATCAAAATTTTCTTTTTTTTTTCTCTACCCTCCATCCAAACAAGCCATAAGGCTCTCGTAAGAGGGTTTAATGGTTAAGTTGGAGTTGTAAAATTATTCTTGCAGTATCCCTTAAGATATATTATTTTCACAATATTTCTTCAGGAAACTAATAAAGCGCTCTGCCTACTCAACATTAAACCCTGAAAATCAAAAAAATTATATTGAAGATGAGAATTTCCCTCTTTTTGGATAAACTGCACTCCTACATGCGAGAATACCTAATTTTATGTCCCAAAATGCTAATTTTACGACTCCATACTAAAACATATAATCCCCAATCTTCGCCATAATTTATCGTCAACCCTCACCACAATTTTAAAGTTTTGGTGTAATGGCTAGAGGGATTTTAAGATGACATCAAAGCAATTCAGTTTTAAATCTCTAAAAATTGACAGTGCTATGCGAGTGCTGGTTTTGGCATGTACTCAAGGGACTTTAAACATGGAGTATTAAATTATTTTTAAGTATATTATAACAATTGGGTAATGGAGGTATTTTTGTGCACAAAAAAGGGCAACAGTTGTCAATTTAGAATACTAATTATGTCCTGAATTTTAAAAAGTTTCAATCACAATCAAGAAAAGACAATTTGCTGATAATGCCTCAGTCAATTTTATGTCAAGAATTTACTCAACAAATGGTAGAGGTAAGTATTTTTCTTTTAAGGAAAGCAGCAAAATGATGTAGCGCAACAGGCATCATATATGCATGGATCCTTTTCACCCTTAGAATCATGTAAAATAATGCACCTCCGTTGCATAAATTTCTCAAGATCCCACAAGCAAAGCTTACATAATAATGTATTCAACATATTTTGCCATCAAAAGTCCTCACAGAAGCTCAGAACAATATTAGAGAAGGCATAATGTTCGTTTCAGTTTGAGTAGTCCTCGGATTTCTTATTCGCTATAATGAGCCTTAATCCATCAAAAATGTCGCCTTCATCCGAAAAGAGATCTACTTTTGTTGCGTTCTAGCCGAGCCTCCCTCTGCGAAGAAATGCAAGATCGTTGTAAGCATGAAATAAGCAATCAAATGACAAATTAAACAAGTATTCAAGAGAAGGGGGTTAACAATATTGTCTGATTGCGTGGTAATATTAGATGGAAATTGATTTGCATAATTCTAACTAAAAGATATACTGCTAATACCAACTTATGGACATTTAATGGGCAATTCCAAAGTGTTAAAATTAACTACTACAGCATTAGCCAAGCTCATTAACCATCACACAAGAAAAGAACCTAGATAATAGGATAATTTCATAAAACACTAATGTTGATATTCTAATTTATAGTATCTTCCTCAATAGCTACTTGAACTCTGGATTTTCTTCTCTTCAGTTTTAATGTTTCAATTATATGTTTCTCTTTCCATAAACAGCCTACTACATATCTACATCTCTCTTAATATGGGCAGTAGTTCCATGAAGCACAAATCAATTATAATGTTCTAAACATATGGCCATGCAGGTTATAGTAAATAAAAAGAATCGTAACTATGATTAAATCTCTGATACAATTCTGCAAATAATAAATTGAACGTGTGTAATCAAATAAAAGGTCCAAACATTGTTTAACAGGGAACAATGAGCTACACCTCTTTCTTTTTGCACTCTTTGTAATCATCAAATTGCTGTTGGCATTTGTTTTTCTCTTGATTAGCTTCTAGGCCTGCAAATTTTGAACCCATGAATTAGCGGGGCTGACATTGACAGAGATAAAATGAAACGTGTAGAACACTTGAAACATTCATTCGATAATTTTGTACAAAAAGATTCAGTCGCTATTACTCACCCAAAAAAGAAAAAAAAAAGAAAAAGCATTTAGGAATTTGTTCTCACTATCTTCTAAACTGGATACTATTTGTTTTAGAAGTTTCATCTTTGCCTTCGAAAATAAGTCTTTATTAAAAAAAAGAGAGAAGGAGAAAAAGTAAAGGGAAAAAAAAGATATCACAAAACATCAAGCAGATTAAACAAGGAATGGCACAAACATCCCCTGTTGCTGTATGGTAAAATTCAGCCACTAATGCTACTCAATGAAAGTTGCCTATTGCGCTAGCACCAACCATAGGACTGTTTGCTGTTCGTGATGGAAGATGAGTCATGGTACTCCATCAAACATCAATTGTGGAGTCAGCAATTGGCACACTTCAGGTTAGGTAATACAGCACAAAGACAAGTCAAGATTAATTTGCTTATTGTATTGGTCACTTATGGAATCCCCAAGAAGAAATCTTAATGCAAAGATTATGCAGAGCACTTCTAAATGTTTCTTACGTACAGTACTTTAAGTAATATTTGATCTATTAAAATATAACGATCGTGTTCAAAAGGATTTGAACGCTATACTGCTTGTCACAGCTAATGTCAAGAGATTAGACAAATGCATCCTTTTCAGTTCCCTTTGTTTTTAAATAAATGCCAATAAACTTTAATTAACTGAGGTACACAATCTATATTACCATCAACTAATAGATTAGCCACAGACCTCTTTTTATTCAATCTTGTAAAGTGAACCTTGGATTCCAGATCTCCAGGTCATTGCTGAGAACACCGATTTCACTATGCAAATAGTAATTACACTGGAGAACTTCAAGTATGACAAATCAGAACTAACTCAACATTGCAAAGCTTATTTCCACCGAGAAACTCCAACAATTATGAATTATTTCAGACTATAAACTCGAAACTCAATTCAATGAAAGCAGCTACTGAACTTGTTGCTAGTTCCAACAAGAACAAAATCTTTGCTGCACTAATAAATCCTTCCTTTAAGGTCCAAGCAAGATTGCAGGTTAGGGTTAGGTACTCAGTCAGATGCACAGCTTTGGGCCACTCAGCTAAAGCAAACCAAAAGAAAACAGCATACCACCAAAAAAACATCATCTCAAAACTTGAGTTAGTCTCAAATCGATTTTCAAAGGAATGTTAGGATGAAATGACTACATAACTATAAGGCTTTTCAATTAGATCTTTCACCAACATAAATATCTGATATATGTAGCTTACAAATTACTATACTAATCTCAAAGCACAACAGTCACAAATGTCTGAGAAGCAGAAGAAACATAAAGGGACGGCTAGAAGTTATAAAAAAACTGAAAATAATAATGATGACGAGGATGCATGAGGATTAATATTTATTACAAATAAGGAAGAAGTAGTTAGGCGAAGATCCTTTAGTTATCCCTTGTATAGATAGATAAAAACAAAATCATTAAGAAATTCTCTAAAATTTTGAAAATAGATGCTAATAAACAATGAAATAACTTAATTGATTTCAAGTGGGATTACTTTAGACAACTACAATAAAATTTAAGGGCATCAACCCATGAGATGGACTTTTCAGGAATTAAGCACGGGGTGTTGGCATTCAATATGTTAGAATTAGATAGAGATAGCTTATACCAAGTACCCAATGTCTCCCTCCAAAATGATTGCCATTTATATTCAATGTAAAAGACATGTTTGCATGCTTCTCCTAAGTTATTTCAACTTTATGCAATATACCTTGAGAGGGATGCCTATTCTTCATGAGTCTCTTGGTATCAGTCTCTTGAATAAGAACTGTTACTCAGTCCATTCTCTATGTCATACGCAAGCAAATTTATATCCACTGGCTGGTGTTAGTTCTGAGCTTTGTACCAAGCTCATCAATTGCTCATCAGCTAGGAACTTTCCCAGTACTAGCATAGAATCAAGTTAAATACAAATCTATCATCCTTCCAGAACTTCATCACTATAAAATTAAGCTTCAAAATATTTGTTGAAGCTTGAACAACATGGACAAGCAGGTTTATAGGTTTCGGTCTTTCAAGCTTTCTCGTGTCTACCCTTGATAACCACCATACAAACACATAATATCATTTTCCACCTTAAAACAGAGGTGATATCCTAATTATGAACTTCCGAAGCATTAAACTATCACCTTTGGCTATTTAACATGTAAAGTTCAAAACATAAAGAGAGCAATAACATGTTTATCCTCCTTATGTTGAGGTTGAATGCATATATTTCAGAAGTAGCATGTAGACCAATGACTGAATCAACCAATCTCAAAAGCATGAAGCAACAATTCAAGCATGTAAATAATGATCGGATCACTGATAATCAGTCAACCTGAGTTTAACATAAATCAAATTTCACACCCATACCACATAATCAACCTGAGTCTATATAAAATCAAATTCCATCAAGTAAAAAAAAAATGTTAACATCATGTCCTACATGTAGTTATTTCATGATATCCTTGAGTCCATAAAGGTTAGGTATCAATATCCAATATCTCTTTAAAATCTCTACCCATCCCCTCTACCCTTTTTCTCCACGGCACTTTCAAAAAAAAAGGGAAAAAAAGAGAGAAAGAAAGAAAGGAGAAGGGAAGCAACAACTACAATAAAGAGGGGAAAAAAGGAATTACTTGCTTCGGTTTAGCTTTCGGAGTTTCTCTCGAATTTCAGCAAGCTTAACTTCCCATTTTTTTTTCTTCATGCAAGCATAATATTTTCCTTTACTCTTTTAACTTTTATGTCACTATCTATTGGTACCTTAAAATTCTTGCATAGCCATGAAATTTCTTGTTACTTTATGAATTAAGGGGTAAAGTGTATGATTTAGTCTGTTAGATATTTCATGCCAAAACTTCTTGCACAAATTCTTATTTATTTATTTATTTATTTGTTATATCTTCGATATGGATTAAATGCTTACCATTATGGATCCTTGGTCTCTGTATACTAATAGTGTTTTTACTTTTGCTTAAACTGTTAGTAGATATATTCATATATACTGAAGGCAGGCTGTCATGAAAATGCCCTTGGCATGGTGGTTAGTTGACTTGCATATTATGTTCTTAATCATGAGTTTGAATCCCATGGCCCTTCTTTTTATGCCAAATTCGTGTTCGGGTCTGTTTTGAAGTCAAACCCGACTCGGTCAGGATCCATGATTGCTCATTATTAGCAATCAGACCCATTTCGGTCTATAAGCAAGGTTATCGATAGCGGATAGCGTCGCGTAGCGGTGAGACATCGCTAAGGCTATTTCGGACTATTGCGGCAAAATAGCGGTAAAGCGCAAAGTCAAATAGCGGTCGAATTTAGATATGTATAAATACTAAAAAAATTTAAAAAAATATAAAAAATCTAAAAGTACATATTGGATGATTTAAAGAGATCCTAAACATGAAATATACATGTAACCATCACGTATTACTGAAGATGACTGGAGGAGTCAAAAAATCGTCGTCTTTGAGAAGAAGAGTTTAGCGGTGACAGGACTGCCCTAAAAAGAGCTCACAGTGAAGAATGTGAGATGAAGTATCAAGGTAGGTGCCAGAGGCTATGAGAGGTGGCGGGAGTATGTTGAAAATCACAGGAATCGGTGGAATGCAATGGTCAATGGTTGAGTTTAATTTAAAAAAAAGCCTTAAACTGTTTTTAAATAGCAGTCAAAAAACAAATTTCGAATGCAATCGCTCACTATTTATCGTTATGACACACTATTGACCGCTTTTGCGAACAGACATATTCCGTAATATGTCACCGCTATTGCGCGATAGCGTAGCGGGCGATAGCGTCGTGGGAAGGGACCACTAACACTATTAGCGTCGCTATTGCGGGGCTATTTACCGCTATTTATAACAATGTCTAGAACTCAAATTACAGACCCAATTGGGCCCTTAATACACAAATACTACTTTTGTGGATCTTTAGGTTATCAAACGAAAACCGTTTGACCTATTTTTTGTTATTTATTTATTTTCCCTTTTTGTTAAGATGAAAGAGGATAGGTTTAATCACTTGATGACGTGTTTAATCATATGATAATGTTTGATCATATAGTGACACTAAATAGGGCCGACTGTGTATGAAGACGATTTCCGTCAAAAATATGATTCATAAGTGTGCTATCATAGCATGGCTATACCCTTAAAATCGATATTCCGGTGTGGGGAATTCTCTTGATTATTATTATTATACATTAGCATCGACTAGATTTTTTGCACCCATCTTGATTGGACATGTTCTTGGGTCACGATTATTTTTTATAGTTTTACGGAAGTCTTTCCACAGTAACTTTGTGGTTAGTGCACAATATTTCATGAACAGTCACTTAGATTAAACAGAAAAATATGAGATTTAATAAAAGAGGAAGTGGACGGAGAATATATAATGTATATAAGTGGGCTCATGCGCATTCTTGATATCTTGACTTATATATACAAGGGCCAATGACCAATACTTGACTTGAAGCCATGTTCCCAGGACAGTTTACGGGAAACTGATTTATATACATGATACTATTCTATTCTAATTCAAATAACATGTAAAATAAGAATAATGTGTTTATATGCTCTGTGATAGATTTATTCACAATATCTACAAGTAGCATTTCTTTTAGTCACATTTAATTTAGATTTCATATTTTCTTTATACCTGCTACATACACTTACACGCAAGGTTTTAAATATCGGTTATCGGGAATTTATCGGACGGCCAAAATTCTTATCGGATAGCGGAAATCCGGGATATATCGGGGATAAGTAGTATTTATCGGAGTGATATACTAGATGGTGTATATATATAATATAATAACTAAAAAATGTAATCTAACTATGCTTAATGAAATATAAACATACCAAAATGTAAATCATCATGTTTCGAATCACTAACCAATTGTAGAAAGCAAAACTTGCATCTTGACCGCACGATGAAACCATTTGATTGCATAGCCTTACTTATCGGCCGATAATCCCGATAAAAAAACCTTACTTATCGGCCGATAAGTATCGATAACGCCGATAACTCCCCGATAACTTGCCAAAAACGATAACCGATTAAAAATCCAAGTTATCCTATCGGAGAGCTCCCAAATCCGATAACTCGGCCGATAATATCGATTATCGGCCGATATTTAAAACAGTGCTTACACGCGCACAATTCCTTCATTTTACATGCTTGTTGGGAGTTTTCTGACTCTCCTGGGGTTTGCATATCCTAGATTCGGGAACCGTTCTTTCTTCGCAGGACCGAGAGTATTTCGAGGAACAGACTCAGCAGCAGCGATCACCGTTTACTCAATCAGTTCTCCAGTTCAGTTGGTTTAGATAGTTATTTGAGTTAGGTTTTTTCTTGAGTCACATGTGACTTTTTACTAGACTATGATGTAAATTTTTTTTATTACTCTTTTTCATCGTGGATAGTTGTGAACTCGTATTTGGACTCAATCCTTTGGAGATATTTTTTCACCTATACATTCCTTTTATTATCTTAGTTACATGCTCTATAATGTAGTTTTGGATTTATATCAATATACAGGATGATCTAGAGGCGTGAATGTGGCCGAATGGTTGCATTGCCGGCTGACTCACGTTCCAAGTTATTACACTTTGGAACCGGGGCATGACAACACCCTTCATTGTAGACAAACAATCAAACATAATGCCTACTGTTGAATGAAGAAAATATCAGGAGTGTCATGTTAAGCATAATCATATCTTTATCAT
>NC_033801.1:6460178-6463119 GCF_001876935.1 Asparagus officinalis | reverse complement strand
AATGCAAGTCCCCATGATTCACATATCTGTACATACTATTTATTCTTCGTTATCATGTATTCAAAAGTTTGCTTGTGTTCTTTGTTTTTGAACCATCAAATGCATGTTTTTTTGTGGGCAATGATGTCCTAATGGCTGCAGTATAATATTTATGTCTCATATGGAAGACAATGCACAATTTTAAACTTTCGGGAATATTCACTCAAACTAAGACTTCAGGTTGCTCCCCACACAAAGTACATTTATTTGGCTGAGATCCATCTCCCATTGAGAACCTAAGTGACTTCAAAGTCGCTATTATTTTGGGTAAAAGATGGCTTCATTAAGGAATACTCACCACAGAACTGCTTCTTGCATTAATATTAGCTTCCTTTACATCCAAAATTTTTAATTATGAGATCAAATTCTTATCCGCAGTAGCCAATTTTACTTGAAATTTTCAGATTTCGCTCAAAACCCATCTCAATTTTACTTGCTGAACTTGACGATAAATACAATCAAGTAACAAAATGGAGGGAAAAAGAGAAGGGTTGGGGTTTGCTTACATTTGAGAGAAGCTGTGTACTGTGGGAAGCAAGGGGAGTCCGAGATCCTCGCAGCGCTAGGATACGCCGACGATGATGAAGAGGTCGAATCCATGGTTCTTTTCGCGACCCGAAACCCGATATCGCTTGTCCTCTTCAAGGCGAATAACAAGAAGAAGGTGATGATAGTTTTGTACAAATCGCCTACAAGTTCAGGGGTTTTCTGTGAAGTTACCCAGATGAGGATGCCCGCCAAATATGGATACGGGTGGTAGTTTCTAACCCGACCCGCATTTTCTTTCTATGAGTTATAAATATAGAAAATCCAGAGGTCTCAACTGCAAAACTCCCAATATCGAGCAAAAACCCTCCACCGCCTCATCGCGAAGAAACAAAGAAAGCAAAAGCAAAAGCAAAGGCGAGGGTTAGAGCGAAAGCCATGGACCCGTCGGCGATGGAATCGATCGCAGGCCGACTCTCCGCCGTCGAAGGCCTCTACTTTCCGCGCTCCGTTGAGCTCACCGCCCCTCCTCCCTCCGACCGCAAAACCCTCCTCCTCGATCTCCTTTGCCGCGACCCCTCCCTCTTCCTCGAGCGATATGGGTCCCACCTTACGGCCGACGAGCTTTTCCCCTTCGAAGCCCTAACTACCGACTACTCCGTCAAATTCCACCTCTCACGACTTCAATCCCTCCTGAATCCGACCCTAGAAGACAGAAAGTCGCGATCTTTTAGGGAGCGGGAGCCGTACTTGCATTATGAGATTTTGGGGAGGTTTCAGGATCCGATGGGGAGAGTGATGTCGAGGCCCGGGGAGCGGTGGTCGGAGACTTTGTTGAGACGGTGTGAGGAGGCGGAGATTACGGAGAAGATACGAGGGGAGCAGAAGAGGAGAGGGGTTGATCGGAGGGAGTGGGTCGGGGGTGGCGATGAGATGGAGGAAGTGGAGAGCGAGGAGGAGGAGGAGGAGGAGGAGGAGAGTGAGGAGGAGAGCGAGGAGGAAGAAGAAGATGGATTGAAATCAAAGGAGGTATGCTTTTGAATTTTGTGAAGTGGGTTATTTGCACTTTAATGTTAATTTTGATGCCCCCAAAGTTCAGTTTTGTTAATTTGATACCCCAAAGTGCAACAAATAATATTTGCTAATTCTGTTCAAGAGCATAGAAAAGTGAATGAGAAACAATTTCTTACAAAATTTCAGATTTTGGAGATTTGGGGAAACGAAGTTAGGGCTTGAGTTCCAAATTGACAACTTAATGTCTATATGAAATTTTAAGGTATTAAATTGTCAAAATAGAACTTCAAGGTGGCGAAGTTAAAAAAAGCTGAAGCTTTGGGGTATTAGTATGCAAATAGGGTTTTTTCTATTGCTGTTGATATATGTAGTCTGCTAATTGCTAATCTTAAGAAAACTTGTTCTTCGGTCATAAAAATTTCCCTGTTTGTGTTATGTAGTCATAATTAGACTATGGGCGTTGAATTGAGAAATTTGTTCATTGTAGTTAGTGAAAGTTATCATCTTTTCTTTTCCTTTTGTTCTTAGATTAAAGAACTCTGACAAATTTACAGATAGTAGTTATAGAATAATGCCTGGTTGGAAACAGTTAAGAAAGGATACGACTATGGTTAAGTTAATAGGGGAGATAACCCTAAACAGATTGAATGGAAGAATGGGATAAATGCTTTGTTGTTGTTTTTGTATCTGTTTTTGTTTCTTTGGGGACACATTGACGCAATTTAACATACAACTTTTAAAAAGTATATGAAACAAAAGAATCATGTTTGACATGGTGCATCTGTGAAACTTTGTGTTAAAAAGGCATCAACAAGGACAAGGACATGTGCTATATTAATCAATGTTTGAAAAAGCTTCTTTGAAACTCGCTTCAGAACTTGCTTCGGAACTTATTGAAGGGTAATCGCTTTGAAACTCAACCAAGAAGCTACTTATCCCTTGAAGCTTACATCCGCCTCATTGCTTAAAAGCAGAAGTGCAGCGTGTGCTTTGCGCTTTATAGAGCGTTTCTCTTTTGAAAAGCATGATTTAGACAAGTTTTTTGACTAACATCAAAGTGCCCCTATGTATCTTTGGCAGTGTTTTAAAAAAACGCCGTGGGCGACCGTCTAGACGCCCGCCTAGGCGGAGGTGGTGCCCAGGGCGTCTCAAAAAGCCCTGAGTGGTCAACTTTAGGCGCTGGGAGCGCCTACGCGGCCCGCCCCACAATTGAAAAAAAGCAATCTGGGCGCTGAAAAACCCAAATCCAAAACCCAAACTAAACTAAACTAACCCTAATTCTCACTCACCCGATGCCGCCACAAAATTTCCATCGACCTTCAAGTTCTGTTACTCGTCGAAGTTCCTCGAACTCGTCGAAGCCTCTCGTGGCCTCGTCGACTGTCGAAGCCCTGTCGAAGCT
>NC_033801.1:6389965-6460168 GCF_001876935.1 Asparagus officinalis | reverse complement strand
AGCCCTCGTCGAAGCCTATCGGAGCTGCCGAGGCCTCGTCAAAGTCACTCTGTCGAAGCCTCGTCTTCGATCTCATCGAAGCCTTTCGTCTTCGATCTTGTCTTTGACCTCCAAGCTCGTCGTCGATCTCGTCCTCGATCTCGTTGAAGCTATTCGTCTTCGTTCTCATCTCTGAGCTCATCTTCGGAGCCAAAAAATTAGTTGAAGCCCTAGGGAGTCAGCTTTGATCTCTGGAACAAGGTAAAGGACTAAAGGGCCAGACTTCTTAAATATAAGAATAATTTAATAGTACTTAAAGTTTAACTGTTTAAGTTTAAGTTTAAGTTTAAGTTAATATTAAGTTAACAGTAATTTGAGTTAAATATAAGATTAAGTTATAAGTTACATATAAAATTAAGTTAACAGTACTTAAGTTTAACTGTTTAAGTTTAAGTTTAAGTTAATATTAAGTTAACACTAACGGTAATTTGAGTTAAATATGATGTTTCAGATAAAGAGGAGGATTGTATGGAGATGGATTCTGGAGAGGATAGCGATGATGGAGTAGAGGAGGAACTTCATGATGATGATGATTGATGATGAGATTAGATTAGATGCATATTGTTAATTAATTATATTAGAGTCTAAACTATTCTTGTTTAAATGTCTTTTTGCTAATATTTTGGACCTAAACTTCTAGATATGAGATATTATATGCCTTGTTATTTAGTATGTATGCATCTTTGATTTACTATTATAGTTTGGATAACATATGTGTTGGTATTTTTGTATTTATGCATCTTTGATTGAGTATATATATATTTATCTTCAAGTATCACAATTTAAAAAATAAAAAAACGTCCAGAAACCGTTTAGTCGCCCGCCTAAGGGTCTAAGCGCTGGGCACCAAGTCCGGCACCTAGGAGCGCCCAACGTTTAATGTAACATTAATCTTTGGTATGACCATGTGAGTATAGGAGGATATAAGAGATTTTTTTACTAACATCAAAATGCCCCTATGTATCTTCGGTATGACCATGTGAGTGTAAGTAAGATATATAAGTTATATGCGTGTAACTTAGTTTATTATGATTTACATCTATTCTTCGCATAATTAATTCTTATTTACAAATAAGGCCATGAATGTATGTATTTGTAAATTATTATACAAACTATATATTATATGTTCATACTTTGTACAAACTTTAAAATTAAAATAGTTATACGCATGAGGCTTAGGCCTCACGTTTTGAAGCTTACGCTTCGCTTCGTTAAAGGGTCTAATGTTTGCCTTGCACTTCCGTTTTTTTAAACATTAATATTAATGCTTGAGTTTAGCTAGATTGGTCATAATTAAGGACATCCTTTTGATGTATTCTACATACTTGTGGTTAAAGATTAGATAGGTTCATGTTTTAGGACTGGCAAGCATTTGTTTTGTGTTGGATTTATGGATTATCAACTAGAACAGTCACAAAAGTTTCTGCAGCGACATCTGTATGGTTTCTACACTAAGTAAGCAGTGGTGGATCTAGATTTTTGTTTGTGGGGGATGGGGGGTGGGGTGGACAACAAGTATCTATTTATCCAAAAATTAAAATATAATATTATAAAACACAATTCTTGACAAGTAGGCTAAATTTTCAGCTTAAATGGGCTAAAAATCAAATGGGATACAAAAGTTTTTAAATTTAGGTGGGGGTTGGTGGTTGTATAGGGACAAAATGGAAGTTTATAATGCTTTAGAATGTAATTTCCATAATCATAGGGTTGCAACTGCAACCCTGGCTTATATATGGATCTGCCTGTGCAAGGAAGTATTGCACATGAATGGAAAAAGAGCGAGTTTGTTTGTGGAATTTGTCAATTTAATTTTGTATTAATAATCTTGGATGCAATATGCATTTCTACTACAAGCATAGAGTTTGTAAAAGGGGTTTCTATAGATTTATTTCTGCTGCATATGGGCAATAACAAATCAAATAGACATAAATAATTAAGGAAGAGAAAGGATATATAGTGATCGGATTTTGTCCCTCAAAATCTGTGAATGGAGGATGTTTTTTTTAATAATTTTGCTGTCTGAAAAAAATAAGAAACCAAATAAAACACCTGGCTTGCCAGTTGCCACTGTTATTCTGTAGCCATGACTTCTTCCCAGATCTCTTCTAAGTTCTAAGTGCAATAGGCTACAAATTGCTCAAAGTCATAGTGAAAAAATTTAATGACCTCGTCAGTTCCTGTTCCTCAATCATATATTGGAAATTGTGAGACATTTTAGGCAAAAAAAGACTTGCCAAAAATTATAAGATCAAACAACAAGGGCACTTGCTCGCCAAATTGGTAGCGTGATACTTCTGGGTCAATCTTCTAAGATTCTGCTGAAACATGTAGTTTAAAAGAGATGGAGAGAATTTGGTACTTAGTTAGATGTCAGATCACATATTATGTCAATGAACCAAACTAGTGGATATCATGCTTTCTCCACCACTACTTATGGATATGAATAAAATATGAATTTTACTTGTATAAGACCAACGGCTATCTTCAACTAGTCACATGAAGACTAGTACAAACTTGAGTGGTTCTGTACAAGAAAGAAATATTTTAACGGATAAAATTAGCTCTATGCTGTAGTTTAGCCTATGGCACCTTACGTTTTGCTTTGATGGATGGTTGTCTTTCTGCTATAAAACTCTTATTACATAGATATTCACGAACCCTTTTGTTTTTTGCTCTCTTTGCCTTTTTTTTTTTTTTGCCGTTTGGGGTTTCTTTTCTGTGTGGATGTCATTCGAATTATTATTCTGCTTGTTGTTATTTTTATTAAACTATTGTTACTTATTGCTAAGCCATAGTGCAAGACATCTGAAACCAAGTCAACGTTTCAATTTCTGACTAAGAAAGAAACTGCTACCCAAGAACAAATATGGTATTTGTAATATTAATGTTGATCATGGAAATTGGCACATCTCAATTTGTACCAGGAACTCTAAGAAAATGTGAAATTCTTGTAAGAAAAAGAATAGGTTTGTGAGACAATGGAAGGTTGTTTACTGTTTACTGTTTTTTGACAAAATGAAGTGAATTCATTTGTTGATCATGTTCCGACAGCTGTAAGATATTGACTGTATGAAGGTCATTTTGTGAAAACTGTGAAGGTTTATTGAGTTGAAGGATGGTTGAGAAATTACGTCATGGTTAAACAATCATGAGATGAAACATCGAAACCATGAGTGATCTTTATCTGAGGGTAATTACGCTACATTCTGTTGGCATTAACCTTGATAGGAGATATAGGGTTGGAAGCATGGGACCTGTAGTCTAATGTTCTCACAACTCTTGGTAGGGGTGTGATCGGACTAATATGCTATGACAAATTCCTCAAATTAACACATGAGGGTTCTGTCACTAGAGTATTTTAGAATGGAATTCATTTAGACTCTTAGAACTCTGTGAAGTATTACAGATGACTAGTGGTGGTTAATACTGCTTACTCTCCTGCTTGTGACATGTTAGGCCGGAAAACAATGTTACTCTGGATTTTCAATAAATAGAGAGATGATGGTAGATTGAGGTACACTGTCAAGAAAGCTAAACAACTTCATCAAAAGATGTGAAAGTGAATTCAAAGAATTGCATAAAAGATGCAAGTACCTCTACAATGCAGCTTAGACGTTATAACCCCCTCACCCACCCACAAAAGGCATAAACACGTGATGAATATAACTAAAAATGAGTATTAGTCCATTCTACAGTAGTGCATAAGTTACCAGCGCTTATCAATTTTTACAACCAACTGTTTCTGGAAAACTCAATCATTGCCATTTTAGACTTTGTTGAACTCTGCATCAGGAGTACAGTTTTGTATCACATTGTCGCTGATAATAATTTACCTCTCGTGCAGGAGCATGAGGATAAGGAACCTGATGGCCGCCCCGTTGTTACGGCTGCAAAGCGTTTTGAGCCGTCGATATCTGCGGAGGAGATGCAGGACCAGCTCGATCATTTCACTCACATAATGCAAGAGAAATTTTTGGCAGGAGAAGACACCGAGCATGTAGATTATTCAAAGATCGATGATGATGAGAGGCTCGATGATCATTGGTTCAAGGAAGCTTGCCAGGATGCAGAGGAGAAATATTTCGATGAAGACTGAAAGTGCTTACCTAGTGTTGGTTCATGAAATATTGCTGCCTTTTCTTTTATCTAATCCTTGTTGTTAGTATCTGTACCTCAAAGTTTGACTTCACTTGCTGTACTGTATATGCTCTTGTCTGATATTGTACATATCAAGGAAGGTTAGAAGAAGGTTTTAGATGAGAATCGGCGTGCACAAATTTTGTCATTTGTAGTATCTGTAGATATCCCTTTGCTAGATATAGATTCGTTGAAGATCATAAAATTCAGTTTGCAACAATGAGAACAGGGAAACTTTAGGACGAGCGAGGGATTTATAAGGGATATACAAAAATTGGTAAATGGCGTAAACCTTTTAGATTGTTAGATTCGGACGTCAATTTACCTTTCCCTGATACAATTGCGAAGTAAACAATAGAAAAACGTAAATATGATCGCGATGCTCGTTTCCGCGACTCTATTTCCGTGCAACCGAACATAATGAAGCAATATTTTTATCTGATTTCACTCAATAAGAAGTTACCAATCAAGATTCGAAATTAATATTCTTAATAATAAATAAATGAAGTTTCAATTTTATATGACTTCAATTTAAACCAACAATTAAGCCAATAATAGTTTCGTAATAATTAATATTCTGACTTGAGGTCGTTAATAAGGAAAACAAGAGAGAAAATGCCTGTAGTAAGCAAATAGCGGATTTGGATTTTTCTCCCAGTGTGTCCTATATAATAATTATTATTATATTTAGAATCTATATTGACAGTTGTACCGATTTTATCGTCCCCAGTTTCATATATTAATTCTAGTTTTCTCATATTAAATGCAACTAAAAGTAAATAAAATTATCTATAAACTAGATAGTTTAGTTGTGTTCTGTAACAACACCGGATACAATGCAACTCCATCCTCCGCCACTGGTAACTAAGCCGCTAAAAATAAGTAGATGAAGTTTCAATGTCATATGACTTCACTTTAACTCAATTTTGAATATAAATATCATAAAGTTCCAATTAACTTTGGACGATTATCAGAAGACACCCCAGTTAACTTTAAAAATATTTAAAAACTCCCGTTAAGTTTAGGGGTTATCAGAAAACCTCTTTATCTTTAAGATTTTATTAGAAACTTTTCTAAATTTAGAGGAGTTTTCTAATAAAATCTCAAAGTTGAAGATATTTTTTAGTAAAATCAGAAAGTTTAAGGGGGTTTGGTGATAATCCCTATAATTAAGGTGAATATTATGATATTTTGAAAGGTGGATAAATTTTTAAAACCAACATGTTTGCTAAAAAATTCTCAAAAAAAGACCCGTTTTAAACTTAATTTTAAAAATCGACCCAGTTGCACTGAAACTGGATCGGTTTTTGAAAAAAAGTTCCCAAACTTCACGGGACTTGAAGTCCCGTGAAGTTTTGTTATATAAAAAACTTCACGAGACTTTAACTCTCTTGAAGTTTGAGAACTTTTTTTTTAAAACTGACCAAGTTTCAGCCAACTGGGTCGATTTTTAAAATTAAGTTTAAAACGGGTCTTTTTTTGGAAATAAAATTTAAAAAATGTTGGTTTTGAAAATTTGTCCTTTGAAAGGTGGGTTGGGGGGTTCTGGTAATCGTCCAAAGTTTGGGGGTTTTATGATATTTACACTAATTAGTCTTTTGTTTTTATAAGAAGAACGAGAGAGAAACTGCAAGGTCAAGATCGAGAGAGAGAGAGAGAGAGAGAGAATCAAAGGGGACCAGCAAAGAGACCCCAAACCTTGACTCGCTCAAGAAAAATATCGCGACTGCTGACTCGGAGCGAGGTCGACGCCGACGCCTACTTAAAATTACCAAACATACCCTTCTCCCCTCTTTCGTCTCCTTTCCCCCTTTTCTCCCATAAAAAAACGTTTGCAAAATTTTCCCAAAATTTAACCTCTTGATTTCCCTTCCTATTATTTTCTCAAAACCGTACCTAGACTAATCGATCCCTGGTGAATCTAGGGTTTCTGGATATGTTCAACAGAGATCGAGGTGTGAGCGGTTCGATTGACCGAAAGAGGATCAATGAAGCCCTAGATAAGCATCTCGAGAGATCTTCGCCGTCGACGTCGAGAGGCGTTAACGGTAAGGAGAAGGATCGGCCGTCGACGTCGTCGGCGAAGCAGCCGGATCATCGATCTACTTCTCTCTCTAAAAACGATGGTATGGCAATGGTTTCTTGATTTTTAAATTTTTTTGGGTATTTGATTAATCAATTGTAAGATTTGGTTGTTTGATACATTTTAAATATGGAGCACTTGGGACCCTAGACATTGATTAAGACTGGATTTTGGTAGCTTCAGTTTGTTGTTTGGTTTGATTGAATTGTTAATCTATTTTTTCAGAAGCAATTTGGTGTTCGTAGTAATAGTTCAGGAGTAGATGCTTAAGTAGAATGAGATTATAGCTCAATATTACTTGTAGGGTGCATGTATTATTGAAGATAGAGATAAAAGGAAGAAAAAAGAGTTTTTTTACGAAGAGACTGATCTATATGAGTTGTTTAAAGTTATAAACCTGCTTTCATTGTCATAAAATTAATTATAGCTTAACATGGTTCAGATAGAAACCGTGTCAAACTTAAATGTCTAGGATTCTGAATTTAAGAAAAAGCATGTGTGATATAACAAAGTAAAGGCTTTCCTTAACCAACAATTAAGCCAATAATAGTTTCGTAATAATTAATATTCTGACTTGAGGTCGTTAATAAGGAAAACAAGAGAGAAAATGCCTGTAGTAAGCAAATAGCGGATTTGGATTTTTCTCCCAGTGTGTCCTATATAATAATTATTATTATATTTAGAATCTATATTGACAGTTGTACCGATTTTATCGTCCCCAGTTTCATATATTAATTCTAGTTTTCTCATATTAAATGCAACTAAAAGTAAATAAAATTATCTATAAACTAGATAGTTTAGTTGTGTTCTGTAACAACACCGGATACAATGCAACTCCATCCTCCGCCACTGGTAACTAAGCCGCTAAAAATAAGTAGATGAAGTTTCAATGTCATATGACTTCACTTTAACTCAATTTTGAATATAAATATCATAAAGTTCCAATTAACTTTGGACGATTATCAGAAGACACCCCAGTTAACTTTAAAAATATTTAAAAACTCCCGTTAAGTTTAGGGGTTATCAGAAAACCTCTTTATCTTTAAGATTTTATTAGAAACTTTTCTAAATTTAGAGGAGTTTTCTAATAAAATCTCAAAGTTGAAGATATTTTTTAGTAAAATCAGAAAGTTTAAGGGGGTTTGGTGATAATCCCTATAATTAAGGTGAATATTATGATATTTTGAAAGGTGGATAAATTTTTAAAACCAACATGTTTGCTAAAAAATTCTCAAAAAAAGACCCGTTTTAAACTTAATTTTAAAAATCGACCCAGTTGCACTGAAACTGGATCGGTTTTTGAAAAAAAGTTCCCAAACTTCACGGGACTTGAAGTCCCGTGAAGTTTTGTTATATAAAAAACTTCACGAGACTTTAACTCTCTTGAAGTTTGAGAACTTTTTTTTTAAAACTGACCAAGTTTCAGCCAACTGGGTCGATTTTTAAAATTAAGTTTAAAACGGGTCTTTTTTTGGAAATAAAATTTAAAAAATGTTGGTTTTGAAAATTTGTCCTTTGAAAGGTGGGTTGGGGGGTTCTGGTAATCGTCCAAAGTTTGGGGGTTTTATGATATTTACACTAATTAGTCTTTTGTTTTTATAAGAAGAACGAGAGAGAAACTGCAAGGTCAAGATCGAGAGAGAGAGAGAGAGAGAGAGAATCAAAGGGGACCAGCAAAGAGACCCCAAACCTTGACTCGCTCAAGAAAAATATCGCGACTGCTGACTCGGAGCGAGGTCGACGCCGACGCCTACTTAAAATTACCAAACATACCCTTCTCCCCTCTTTCGTCTCCTTTCCCCCTTTTCTCCCATAAAAAAACGTTTGCAAAATTTTCCCAAAATTTAACCTCTTGATTTCCCTTCCTATTATTTTCTCAAAACCGTACCTAGACTAATCGATCCCTGGTGAATCTAGGGTTTCTGGATATGTTCAACAGAGATCGAGGTGTGAGCGGTTCGATTGACCGAAAGAGGATCAATGAAGCCCTAGATAAGCATCTCGAGAGATCTTCGCCGTCGACGTCGAGAGGCGTTAACGGTAAGGAGAAGGATCGGCCGTCGACGTCGTCGGCGAAGCAGCCGGATCATCGATCTACTTCTCTCTCTAAAAACGATGGTATGGCAATGGTTTCTTGATTTTTAAATTTTTTTGGGTATTTGATTAATCAATTGTAAGATTTGGTTGTTTGATACATTTTAAATATGGAGCACTTGGGACCCTAGACATTGATTAAGACTGGATTTTGGTAGCTTCAGTTTGTTGTTTGGTTTGATTGAATTGTTAATCTATTTTTTCAGAAGCAATTTGGTGTTCGTAGTAATAGTTCAGGAGTAGATGCTTAAGTAGAATGAGATTATAGCTCAATATTACTTGTAGGGTGCATGTATTATTGAAGATAGAGATAAAAGGAAGAAAAAAGAGTTTTTTTACGAAGAGACTGATCTATATGAGTTGTTTAAAGTTATAAACCTGCTTTCATTGTCATAAAATTAATTATAGCTTAACATGGTTCAGATAGAAACCGTGTCAAACTTAAATGTCTAGGATTCTGAATTTAAGAAAAAGCATGTGTGATATAACAAAGTAAAGGCTTTCCTTCAAGATTGTAAATTTGTAACATGAAAATAGAGCTTGTCGAAGCTCTTTATTTAAATGGGTTTTCTGCTAAATTTAATTTTTTTGAAGAAGGGATTCCAATTTAACTGAAATGGTCAGAGTGGTTACAACTTCTTAATTTTCAATAGTTTTAGGTTCATCATATGAAAGTAATTTTTTCCTAGTTTATATTTTGTTTCAGCTGGATTTTACTTTTATCTTTAACCACTTCATGTATATTATGACTATTATGACAAGTTGAACTAATGCTGGTTTCCAATTAATTTGAGATTTGTGTTGATTTTCCAACTAATTTGGACCACTTGGTTGTTCCCGTCGTTAATATTGTGGTGTTATCTTTTTGTCGATCTCTATGAATCAGATGCACTCTTGTGGAGAATCCATTGGTGAGGCTATACAGGTTGTCCTTGGTTGTACCTTGTCAGAAAATTAATGTATTACCACCGGTTGGAGTAACAAATACATTGTTTGTGTAGCTTGTTTCCAACTACACCAAATAATTATTTAAAAGTGTTAATTAGTTCTTTTTTATATATTCTACATTATAGGTACTTACAAAAATCATCTTACTGGACCTACCAAAACTACTAGTATTATTATTTTAGCTTAATTCTTAAGATGTACTTGGCACAACTCTAACCATTCCTTTTGACCAAGAAGGTTTCCAACTGTACTCAAACCTCAAAAATAATCATCAAATTGATGTTTGCATTGCCCTGTAATTGGAGTGCATGAATCTCTAACTACAAGCAGGCAAAACTCCCTATATTTTGTTATCTCTATGTTAGGTACAGGTATTGGTACTAGTATCGGTATGGGTACGGGTACTTGTAGGGGACACGGAAAATTTGTAAAAGGTAGGATATGGGAACATGGCTGTATAAATATTTTGTACACACATATTATGTATTGAAATCAATAGCATAATATCAATGTTTTTTTATTCATGTGTTATGAGAATTAAAACTCCTACAATATTTTTATGTTTCTTTTATTGTGGATTATAAATTGTAAAAACTCTCTTTTTTCACTAGACACCCAAACAACCATTAAAATCATAATTTAAAGCCCAATGAGTTTCAAGAATTGGATGTGAAGCGTAGGATTTATGTCCAGGAAATGATTGCAAGTGTTCTATATTAAAACATGTATTGTTTAATTGAGTACATGCCCGACTAAATGTATGACTAAATGCAAGGAGTGTCCAAGGAGTTTGGGTACAGATACGGGTACAAATACGTGTCGGATACGGGTATGGCTTAAAGGTAGAAGTACCTAGGTAACATTAACACTTTCTAAGTTTTGTACTTTTCTGGATTCATTTGTTTTTTTGGTCTTTGTAGTTGGGCTGGAACTTTTAGCAATCTGACATGCAGGTTCTGAGAGGAGGTTATATTTGGATATAAACATTTTATATTTACAAGATATGAATGATAATCCTTCTCATTTATGTTTTGTTTTTAAAAACTTGAATAATCTTAATCTGAAAAGTGTTTTAGAATTTAATATATAAACTACTATGATCAGCACCAGCTATTTTATTTCTGTATGAAACCTTCCGGAAATGTTGAGGTATCCTCGTTAGTGTTCATTATCGCCTTATAGGAGATATTCAATTTGAAGGTTGTGGTTGTTTATTGTTCCCTTTTCTTTAAGCATACTTTTTAGTTCATGATCTTTGTTGCTATTTTGATATTTTTTGATGTCTCCTTGGTTTTTGTACAAAAAATATTGTTTATCTTGGTCAAACTTTTGAACTATTACTTACTTACTTATATATATGCTTAGCTCTTTTCCTGGGGTGAGAAGCTTTAGCATTTTCATTATCATTCATGATTTTTTAAATATTTCTCCTTGTTTTTCTACCCATCTACTGATATGCTCTTCCATTTTTACAGCGGAAGAATCTGATACAGATAGTGAGGAATCTGATGTTAGTGGTTCTGACGGCGAGGACACATCCTGGATTTCATGGTTCTGTAACCTAAGAGGAAATGAGTTCTTTTGTGAGGTAGATGATGATTACATACAAGATGATTTCAACCTTTGTGGCTTAAGCAGCCAAGTTCCATACTATGATTATGCTCTTGATCTGATTTTGGATGTTGAATCATCTCATGGTAAGCTATGCACTTGGACATTCTAGTGCTTCAAGAAATTCGTGAATGCTGACTTTACATACTATGTCTGTAACTGCTATACATATGATATTTATCCAGATATGAGATGACGTGTGTGTAATAAAAAAAATGTCTTCTGATACACCCTATGAATAACAACCGACGCATGTGTTTGTGACTTGGATACATACCCTGAAGACAATGCTGCAATGCGTATATAATGATGTCTTCATGTCTAGATTTTTATTATCCCCTGTTTGGCACCCCATATCTGTGTCATAATACGACGTGAAGTAAGAAGCTAAACTCCCTAGCCGTTACCGAAATAGCTTTCTTCCACCAGTGTCCCTATATTCTAATTGTAGGCAATAACTAGATCATATTCTGTTGTTTGCGTAAGTATCGAAAGTTGTGTGACACTTTATTATCTTCTGATCCCTGATTCATGTATCCTGTTGGACCCTCCTTATCTTTGGTGCTGAGGATCAGACCCGACTTATATTAAATCACCCAACTTCACTAGGGTATTACTCTCTCAGCTCTAAGGTCATAAGCTTGCAAAGATGGTCTCAGTATAGACATTCAAGCGTTCATGTTGGGTTGAACCATTTCTTGGTTCATAATTAAAAGACTAGAATTCTTACTCCCTTGTTCATGAACCTTGCAATTTTGAAACTTAACTGGTGAAATGCTTGAGAGCTTGTCCATTCCTGCATGTACGCTTGAATCATCCCCAATTTCTTAATAATTCCCTGTTCCTGATTCCGTAGTTCCTAGTTACAGCCCAAGCCTCCAATTTAAATGTAATAGATTCAATGGTTCCAATTTATATGTAATAGAATCAATGGTTGATTCTGGAAATATTTGTTACAACATGGTTAAAAAGCTTGCTTGTAAGTGATAAATATGTGGATGGATCTACGGCTTAGACTGTGTCTGACTGACTAACATAAGGTATGACAGTCGCTCAGTTTTATTCTGTTGTTGATTCTGGAAATACTTGTTACAACATGGTTAAAAAGCTTGCATGTTAAATGATAACTACATGGATGGATCATGGATCTACAGCTTAGACCTTGTCTTGACTGACTAAGTTTAGGTATGAAAGTCCCTGAATTCTTCCGTCAATATGTTTGGCTCTAAAGACACAAAGGAGACTTTTGCCAATTTATTCCCTGAGGTATCAGTGTACTCTTCTAGTATTATTTTATATTGGGTAAATTGTGGATAGAGCCCCAGTACTATTGCCAAATTGAGCTTGCTACTCCTGTAGTTCTTTGTCGTAAATAGACCCATGTGTGAATTTTTTTGGGGAATAATGCGGTTTGTTTGGACTATCAGCACATGCCAACATCACACTTTTCTCTCGATTTTCGGGTTGAGGTTTGATGGTTANTACAGCGAGAAGCTGAAGGGGGGAAACACAAGAAAATTGTGGTCAAAGGGGTTTTACACACAAGACTTCTGTCAGGGGAGGAGACGAACAAAAAGCTTGTCAGAGGGGGCTGGATGCAGATTTTCCGAGTTTTTATATCCTTTCCTGCGTGTCTATCTGCAACTATAGAACTTTTTCAGGGGGTCTATCTGCAGCAACAGAACTACATGGGTAGTAAGTTCAATTTGGCGATAGCACAGGGTGTTTATCCACAATTAACCCTTTCATATTTTTATAAGTCTTCCTGTTACTTTCGTTACATGGAAAGCACTCCCTTTCGTAACCCTCCTTTTTGTGAGCAATATATGATCCTATCTTTCAAGATTGAATCATCATTAAGAAAGACTAGAAACTCTATTGACATTTATCCATTCATCTTAACAGTCTGCTTATAGAAAGACTTTAAGGTTGCTATATAGATGACTTGGTTATTTCATATTCCAAGCTTCCTACTCTCTTTCTAACCTTTATGGAATTTGCGGTATCTGGTACTAAACCATATTGCATCTTGGCAATGAGATATAGGATAAATTAAGACAGTAAGTTGTAAGTAGGTCATTATCTTTTCTGAGAAATACTTAACACACTTTTAGTATTCATATTTCATATTTGTTTCCAAGCAACTTGCTAAAAGTAATTTACTTCACTAAGCTTCTTCAAAGTAATTCACAGCCTCTTAACATATTTTCCGCCGAATAATTAACATGTATTTCACTTGATCTTTAGATACAGCTACAGTTTCACCATCTGCTTGTCCAGACTTCTGTTGATGGAGAAATTACTGAATTCATTGATAGTTTCCTCTGAAATTTAGACTATGGCTTTCATGCTTTATTTCTGTTATAATTTGAATTATGACATGTTGGCATTTATTGAGATTATCTAGGTCATACAATTGCGCAGGTGATATGTTTACTGAGGAACAAAATGAGTTGGTTGAATCTGCAGCAGAGATGTTGTATGGTCTGATTCACGTCAGATACATTTTAACTAGTAAAGGGATGGCTGCGATGGTAAAGCTTTTGACTTAACTCATTATCTCTTCAAGTATTTACTGTTTGATCTGAAAAAGAATAACAAAGTTAAAAATGCCGATCTTTGCAGCTAGACAAGTTCAAGAACTATGACTTTGGAAGATGCCCAAGAGTTTATTGCTGTGGCCAGCCCTGTCTTCCCGTAGGACAATCTGACATTCCTCGGTCTAGTACTGTGAAAATCTATTGTCCCAAGTGTGAAGATATATATTACCCGAGGTCCAAGTACCAAGGCAGTATCCTTTTCATTCAAATAACTTTTCTTGAATCAATTATGTTAAGCAATTCAGTATGTGCACTACGTTTTACTGCCGACATTTAATATTATAGTAGAATTACTCAAGTATCTTGAAGTAGCTAGCGAGAGCAAGGGTAGAGGTTACTTTTCATGCATGTTGTCCAGTTAGGATAACCATTTCTTATCCAAAGGTAGAATAAATAAACCATTCTCATGATTGATTGATTTATAGCACTTTAAAAATGCAGAACAGATATACTTAAAAGATTTCATTCTTTTTTCAGATGGGAAATATGTTATTGCTGAGGCACCTTGGATTCAATCTAAGGAAGCGCTTTTTAATGCATGGATTAAACTATTGCAAGGGATGATCTGATTTATTTGTCAAGATCTAAATGTCTCAGAATATCTATAAAACAAAAATCATGATGTTTCAAACTTCTAACAAATATTTTTCATCCTCTTTAGTTGTATTGTCGTAAAACTGTTGATTTTCAATTATTTGATGCATGAGTAGCTATAACCCTTGTTTGTATACCATCCAAAACATGGAGATCGAAATGAACAGAGCGGAGCAAGTAAATTGATTTCATATAACGTAGTTTTGAAGGTGCATCCCTAGATTGAATCTAAGGTGTCTCCGTGGTAACTTATTTCCCTTATTACATTCTCTTTTTATCATATTATTAGCATGAATATCTTTTTATAATGCATAGGTTTCAAGTTAAATGCCATGTGCTTTTTTTTTCCATGTCGGTTTAAAGTTAAATGCCATATGCATCTTTTTCTTGGTTGTTGATGCATACTTCTTGTTGTTTGATTTGGAGCAGTGCCTTCATAGGCACTTGTCATTCTTGGATGAAGTTGCTTCCCTTCTACGAGCAATATCTATATTGGAGATCTGGGAAAGTTGCAAACGTCAGCATGGTTTGGGATGACACGTCATGCAGTATTAGCTGCTAGACATCTTCCTCTAATTGGATAGTTGCACAGTGTCTGCACGCATGCATTTGTGTTATTAATGTACTAGTTTACTCATCCTAGGACCCTTTTAGTGAGATTTTTCTTGACATCCGATAGATCTTGATGGGGCATACTTCGGCACAACATTTCCACACCTCTTTCTAATGACGTATCCGCACCTCAAACCTCAGAAGCCATCACAGCGGTATGTCCCAAGAGTATTTGGTTTCAAGATTCACAAGCCATGATCCAGAGGTGAGCTTTCAAAGATCAAAAGTGCATACTCCAAAATTTACGTTCAAATTTTTCTGCAAGAAAATGCTGGGACAGGACTAACGAGCTGGAGGAGGCACAACGTCTGTCCATCAGGCTTGCGAATGAGAGGAACTCAAATTGAATCATTCTTGCCAAGCCAACGTTTTATTTTATTGTAGTTGTAACTAATGAGCTTTAATTGGGTTTCTAACGGCTGAGAATTTTCTGATACATGGTGCAATTTATTTGGTTAATTTGCCTATTCAATGACTTTTTAAGATATGATATGCTCTCGAATACTTGCATGGAAACTGGTAATTATACCATATGCTTCGAGGAGATTCATTCTCCGCTGTTTCTACTGCTGTGTTCGTTTGGTGGTTCTGAACCAATATAAATATTATGCTTCAATTTAAATTATCTACGCGGCGTGAAGGTTCTCCCACTATCAACAATGTCCCTAGGACTTGGCTTCACCCTTCCTCCTGTGATTCTTTTGTTATTTGGCGTTGGTTTATTAATTTGAAGGGAAAGGAGTGACAACGCATGGTTGCTCTTTAACATGAATGAAAGTCTTTTGTTGTCTTCCAGCGTAATGGAGATTTCTTTTGCTGTCTGTGAGTGTGCTTCATTTTTTTTATTTTTTTTAATTTCTTCTTGATTCTCCATGCGTTTATTATTATTTTGCCCGATGTATAACACAAGAATTTTTTAATAATTTTTATTCGCTACAATCAGGTAGCAATTATGTTTTTCCCTCAAAATTTACAATTTTCATGAGTTATACTCTATAATTTTGTCAATTTTTATCAGTTTTTATCCAATGACAATTAATTATTAGTGAACTTCAAAACTTGTAGTTTTTATAGGCTATAACTTATTATTTTTATAAATTGAGGCAAAGTCAATTAAGTTTACTTTCTCTAAAATTCATGATTTTCATGAGTTATAACCCATAGTTTTTTATCCATTTCATTTGTTTTGACCCAATGACAATTAATTGATGAAATTAGAATCTACAACTTTTATGGGATATAACTCCCGATGTTGTCCATAATTCATGATATTTTTCCACTTATTGTTATTTTGGCCCATTGATAATGAAGTTTTCTTTTCTCAAAATTCATTATTTTCGTAAATTATAATACATAATTTCGTCCATTTTCATTGTCTTCCAAAGATACAAATACTCTGTGCACTTCAAAATTGTCATATTTTATTGACTATGATACATAATTTTTGTCCATTTTATCTGTTACGCCAATGATAAAATAATCAGGGTATATTAAAATTTTAATTTTCATGAGTTATAAACTATAACTTTTGGTCATTTTCGTTTATTTTAAGCCAATGATAATTACATTTATGTCTTCAAAGTTTACTTTTTTTCATAGGCTATAACACATTTTTTGTCCATTTTCATCTGTTCTAGCCGAGGGAGCTATAACTCACAAATTTTATTAATTTTTTTCGTTTCGAACGAATGCAAATTTATTATGTGCACGTCAAAAATCATAATTTTTATGAATTATAACCCATGATTTTTGTCAATATTTTTTAATTTTGAACTAATACAAATTTATTATGTGTATATCAAAATTTATGATTTTCATGATCTATATAACCATGGTTTTTATCAATTTTTATTCGCTCCGAACAAATGCAAATTTTTATTCACTCCGAACAAATGCAAATTTATTATGCGCACATCAAAATTCACGACTTTATGAGATATAACCTACGACTTGTTAAAAGTTTTGTTTGTTTGGATGACTGGGAATCTATTACGTGTATATTAAAATTTATGATTTTCATGAGCTATAACTCACTTTTTTCAATTTTTGTTTGATTTGAATGAACATAATTTTTTTTGTGTAAATCAAAATTTATGATTTTTATGAGCTATAATCTATTGTTTTTGATAAATTTTGTTCATTTTAAAAGAATAAAATTTTTGTTTGTGTACATCAAATTTTATGATTTTCATGACTTATAACGTATGTAGCAGGTCAATTTTTATTCATTTTGAGCGAATTCAAATTTATTATGTGAACATCAAAATTCACGATTTTCATGGGCTATACCTAAGATGTCTTTTTTTCTAGTTTTGGTTTGTTTTGTAAATGGACAAATTTTTTAAAAAACCCTTTTTTCAATTTTATATAGCAAAACCGACCGCTCCTCAAAATAATCTGCAAAACCGACCCTAAAGGGTAGTCCCGTGCATTTGATGCTTTTACACGACCACTCCTGACCCCATGTCCCCAAATTCCCACGCGCACTCGTGATCTCACCTAATTCGCTACCCTCCCTCTTCCCTCATGGACCCCACACCCACTACCTCTCCCTCTTCCTCATCGCACTCGTGACCTCCCCCTCCTCTCCCTCCTCCCCTTCCTCCGCCTCCGCCGCTTCTCCTTCGTATCCCTCAAAGACCTCCACCTCTCCCTCTCCCTCCTCCTCTCTGACCTCATCGCCATCTCCCTCGCCCTCCCAAATATATCTATCAACGATGCCAGCTTCAACAGTCAGCAGATCGACCCCGAGACGCTGAAGACCCAACTCGACCGACTCTACGTCGAGGCCGAGACGACTCGCTCCAAAGTTTTTTTTACCCCCCGTCATTCGAGTTTCTTCGATTCCTAATGAATTAATTGGAAACTTTGATTGAAATGGCGAATTAGGTCAGGCTTGAAATTATCATGGGTTTGAGAAATGAGCGTAGATTTGGATGATAATGATGTGGGCTTTGTTGTTATATAGTGTTGTGTCAGCATGTCCGTCACATGTTTGATGATTTGTCTCAATGAACCGTTGTTATTGTTGTTTGGTTGTTCCAGCAGCTAACGCTAGAGTGAGGCTGATGCGGTTGTCTGAGGCAGCTGAGAATCTACAGAAGAGGGCGGCTAACAGCGTCTTGGTTGGTAAGGAAACTGAGGCTAGGGAGTTTCTAGTAGAAAAGAAGAAGTTTATGCAAGCCTTGGAGAAATCAAAGAACTGCATCGATGTACTTGATAAGCTCGCGATCAAGATTAATGAGGTCACGCTCTTCGGCCTATGTCTCTAATCCTAGCAGTTTTTGTTATTTTCTTTGCTAGTATTTGCTCTGGCTAGCTAAATACTTCCATAAGATTTATGTTTATTGATGGGTAGTGGATGTTGGGTCCATGAGGGAAGAGGGAGGGTGGCGAATTAGGAGATGGCGTGTAAAAGCATCAAATGCACGGGACTAGCAGTCCCGTGCATTTGATTTGCTCTACACGCCTACAAAACCGACCCTTTAGGGTCGGTTTTGCAGATTATTTTGAGGGTTGGTCTGTTTTGCTATATAAAAGTGAAAAAATGCTCTTTTAAAAATTTGTCCTTTGTAAATTTATTATCTTTACATCAATATTTGCGATTTTTATGATTTATAACTAACAATTTTTTTAAATTTTTTTGGTTTATTTTGAACAATCATAAATTTATTGTGTGCACACAAAATTTTGGATCTGTATGAGCTATATGAGCCATGACTTTTGTCAATTTTTATTTACTTTGAAGGAGTGCAAATTTATTATGTACACATAGAAAAAAATCAGGGTTTTAAAAAGCTATAATCCAATAATCCATGATATTTGATAACTTTTGGTTTACTTTGAATGAATGTAAATTTATTATGTGTATATCAAAATTCATGATTTTTATAAATTATAGCCATAGTTTTTGGCAATTTTCTTCACTTTGAACAAATAAAAATTTCATAGCTGCACATAAAAATTAGCGATTTTTATAAGCTATATAACCCAACATTTTTGCCAAATTTTGCTTGTTTCAAGAGAATATAAATTTATTATATGTTCATAAAAATTCATGATTTTTATGAGTTATATCTCATGATTTTTTTTTGTTTTGAGCGAGTTCAAATTTATTATTTGCACATCAAAGTTCACGATTTTTAAGAGCTATATAGAACCCATGGTTATTGATATTTTTGTTCATTTGGAATGAATAGAAATTTCCTATTTGTATATATCAAAATTCACGATTTGCAAGAGCTATAACCCTCGATTTTCAATAATTTTATTCATTTCAAATAAATATAAATTTCATGTGTGTACATTAGAATTCATGATTTTCATGAGCTATAACCTATGGATTTTGACAAAATTTTTATTTTGAGTCATGACAAATTTCATATGTGAACATCAAATTTTAGGGATTTTTATAAGTTATAGCTCATTATTTTTTTCAATTTTTATTCATTTCGAAGGAATGCAAATATATTATGTGTAGGTCAAATATTATAATTTTCATCCCATGTTTTTTGATAATTTTGGTTCATTTAAAACAAATGCAAGTTTTTATATGTACATAGAAATTTATGATTTTCATGAGAGATATACCCACAGTTTTTATCAAATTTTATTCGTTTTAAGTGATTGCAAATTTATTATGTGAACATCAAAACTCACGATTTTTATGAGCTAAAACCCATGATAATTTGTCAATTTTGTTTTGTCTTAAATGAATGTAAATTAAATATCTTTACATAAAATTTTATAATTTTCATGAGCTATATAACAAATGATTGTTTATCAATCTTTGTTCATTTTGAATGATTAGAAATTTATTACATGTACATAAAAATTTTGGACTTTCATAAGCTATATATTGTACAACTTTTTTATCAAATTTCATTTGTTTTTAATAAATAAAAATTATTATGTATATATAAAAACTCACAATTTTGATAATTTTGCTCATTTGAGCGAATGCAATTTTTTTTATCTCTACATCAAAATTCACTATATTCATGATCTGTAACCCATAATTTTTGATATGTTTTTAATTTTGAATGAATACAAATTTTATATATGTACATAAAAATTTGTGATTTTTATAAGTTATTACTATGATTTTTGTTAAGTTTTGTCTGTTTCAAGCGAATGCAAATTTATTATGTATGCATTAAAATTTATGATTTTAATGAGGTATAACCCATGATTTTTATTATTTTTATTCACTTCTAATAAATAAAAATTTATTGTGTGTATATCAATGTTTTTTATTTTCATAAATTATAATTCATGTTCTTTATTAATTTTTGGTGTGACATCAAAATTTATAATTTTCATGAGATATACTAATTTTTGTCAAATTTTGTTCGTTTAAAATAAATACAAATTTATTATTTGTATATCAAATTTTACAATTTTCATGAGCTATAACCTACCATTTAAAAAAATCATCTCAAATGGCTGCAAATTAATTATATGCATATTAAAATTTATGTTTTTCATGAGCTATAATATACGATTTTTGTTAATTTTAATTTAGTTTGGATAAATATAAATTTATTCTGTGTATATCAAAATGTGCCATTGATTTTGGCTATTTTTAGTTGTTTTGACCCATTGGTAAATAATTCTGTCAAGACCAAAATTTATAATTTTATGAGCAACCCATAATTTTTGGCTATTTTTAATCATTTTAGCTAAATGGTAAATAATTTTGCGCATGCAAGAATTCACGATTTAATAAGCTATAATCGTTGGTCATTTTAATCATTTCAACCTATTGGTAATTAATTTTGTAAGGCCAAAATTCATGATTTCATAAGCTACAACCCACAGTTATTGATCATTTTTGGTTGTTATGACCCATTAGCAAATAATTTTATAAATGTAAAAAAATCATAATTTCATGAGCTATAACCTACACTTTTTTTCTATTTTGAGTCATTTCAACCTATTAGTAAATAATTTCACGGAGACCAAAATTCACAATTTCATGAGAAACCCATGATTTTTGGCCATTTTTCGTCATTTCGACCCAATGGTAAATAATTTTACGGAGGTCGAAATTGATGATTTCATTATCTATAACCCATGATTTTTCCATTTTTAGTCATTTCGACCCATTGATTAATAATTTCACACAGGCCAAAATTCACGATTTCGTGACCTATCACATAGGCCAAAATTCACGATTTCATGACTTATAACCCATAAATTTTGGTCATTTTTATCCATTACTAAATAATTTCATGGACACTAAAATTCATGATTTCATGAGCAACCACAAATTTTGGTTATTTTCAGTCATTTTGGCACAATAGTAAAAAAAATTTACGGTGGAAAAAATTCATTATTTCATGAACTGTGAGCCATGATTTTCACCTTTTTAATAATTTGGCTCATTGGCAAATAATTTTGCATAGGTAAAATTTATGATTTAATGAGCTATAATCTACGATTATTGACCATTTTTAGTCGTTTCGACTTGTTAGAAAATAATTTCGTGAATTCCAAAATTCTTACTTTCATGGGCAATAACCTACTATCTTTGCCATTTTAAGTCGTTCCAATCTATTGGTAAATAATTTTGTAGAGACAATAATTTATGATTTCATGAATTATAACTATACTTTTTTGCCATTTTAAGTCATTTTGACCCTTTGAAAATATTTTTGGGGGGGGCAAAATTTATCATTTTATGAGCTATAACCCATAATTTTAGCCATATTATAGTCCTGTTTCGACCCATTGACGGATATTCTACAGGGATCAAAATTCATGATTTCGTGAGCTACAACCCATAATTTTTAGCCATTTAAGTCATTTCTATCCACTGTTAAATAATTTAGTAGTGAGCAAAACTTGTGATTTTGTTAGCTATAACCCATGATTTTTATCCATTTTTAAGCATATCGACCTATTGTCAAAAAGTTTTGCAATGACCAAAATTCATGATTTCATGAGCTATAACCTATGAGGCCAAATTCTCGATTTTATGGCTTAAAACTCATAATTTTTTACCATTTTTGTTAGTTTTGATACATTGGCAAAAAAATTCGTAGGGTCTAAAATTCACGTTTTCTTAAGCTATAACCCATAACTTTTGGTCATTTTTAGTTGTTATGACCCATTGAAAAATAATTTTTTAAATACCAAAATTCATATTTCCATAAGCTATAACCCACTATTTTTGTTCATTTTCATTCATTTCAAACCAAGGGAAAAGATCTAACAGGGGCAAAAGTTCACTATTTCTTGAGCTATAACCACAGATTTTGGCTTTTTTATTCATTTTGATCCATTAGCAAACAATTTCCTAGAGGCCAAAATTCATGATTTCATGGGCTATAATCTATGACTTTTTTTAATAGTTTTAGTTGTTTCGACCGATAGGTATATAATTTTGTAAATGCCAAAATTTACGATTTTGTGAGTTATAATAGCCCACAATTTTTGGCCATTTGTAGCTGTTTTGACCCATTAGTAAATAATACCACGGATACCAAAATTCATGATTTCATTAGCAACCCATGATTTTTGGCCTTTTTTTTTATCATTTTGACCCAGTGGTAAATAATTTTATGTAGGTAAAAATTTATTATTCTATAAGCTATATTTTACGATTATTTGCTAGTTTTAGTCATTTCGACTTGTTGGTAAAAAATTATAGGAAGGCTAAAATTTACAATTTCATGACCCATAATCCACTATTTTTAGCCATTTTAAGTGACTTCGACCTATTTGGAAAATGATTTCATAGAGGCCAAAATTCATAATTTCATGAGCTATAACTCATGATTTTTGGCTATTTTAAGTCGTTTCAACCAACTAGCAAATAATTTTGCGAGGCCAAAATTCACAATTTTATGAGTTATATAACTCACAATTTTTAGACATTTCATGAGCTATAACACATGATTCTTAGATATTTTCAGTCATTATGACACAAGGGCTTATGGAGCCTAAAATTCATGGTTTCATACGCTATAAATCATGATTTTGGCCATTTTAAGTCATTTTGACCAATTGACAAACAATTTCGTATAGTTTAAATTTAGGATTTCATGAGCTATAACCCATAATTTTTGGGTTATTTTTAGTTATTTTTACTCCACTGATAAATAATTTTGTGGAGTCCAAAATTCACGATTTCATGAGCTATATAGCCTACGATTTTTGACCTTTTTTAGTTGTTTCATCCTGTAGAAGATAAAATTCATGGTTTCATAAGTTATAACCTATGATTTATTGTCATTTTTAGTCATTTCAACCTAATGATAAATAATTTTATAATAACCAAAATTCATGATTTCATGAGCCATAATTCATAACTTTTAACTATTTTTATCATTTGGACCAAGTGGCAAATAATATCGTGGAGGTCAAAATTCACGATTTTATGAACTTAAACTATTGATTTTAGCTATTTTAAAGTCATTTTGGTCCGTTGGTTAAAAAATTCTCACAGTCTAAAATTAATGATTTCATGAGCTATAACCACTATATTTGGTCATTTTACATCATTTTGACCAATTGGCAAATAATTTAACGAATGCAAATATTCATAATTTTATGAGCTAACATTATGAAATTGTAAATATTCATAATTAATGACAAAAAATTATCAAATTGTAACTTTTGACATGAAATTATAATTTAATGGAGGCAAATATACTTAATTTAACGGAGGCAAAAATTCATAATTAATGACAAAAATTATGAAATTGTAAATTTTAACCTTCATGAAATTAAAATTTGCCAGCAGATTAAAATGATAAAAAATGGCAAAAATTGCCGGTTATAGTACATGAAGTTATCAATTTTTTCCTCTGCGGAGTTATTTACTAATGGGTCGAATTAAAAAATGGCCAAAAATTTTGACCTTCATGAAATTTTGACAAAAATTTATGAAATTGTAAATAATTTAAAATTATGAAATTTTAACTTTCATGAAATTTTGATGTTAAAGTAAGAGAGAGAGAGTCTTGGGTAAATTTCCCTTGAGTTGAATATTCAGTGTGCACATATATTTATACAAGTAGAGGAGAGCGATGTGTGTTTTCACAACTAATGTGGGACTAAAAACTCATTACTAACGCTATTATCAACAGCCTCCCTCAAACTCATGTTGGATCAAACAAAGTGAGTTTGCGTACAAGAATCTGGAACCGATGAACATGTAAGACCTTTGTGAAGAAATCTGCAAGCTCATCGGTGGATGACACATAAGAAAGTAGAATTGTCTTATCCTTGATAACTTGTTAACAGACAAAATAAGCGTCGATCTTAATGTGTTTGATCCTCTCATGAAATACTAGATTATTAGCAATCTGGATGACGCTCTTATTATCACAGTATAGAGGAGTAGGAGTCGAAATAGAAATACTGAAATCACTGAGAAGACGACGAAGATGAATAATCTTTTTAGCTGTTGTGGACATTACATGATACCCTGCCTCGGTGATGGAAAGAGCAACAACATCTTGTTTCTTACTCCACCAAGAAATTAGGGAATCACCAAAAAATATACAATAACCTGCGGTAGACTTCCTGATAGTGGGATCACTAGCCCAATCAGCATCAGAATATGCACAAAGCTCTAACTTGGATGTAGCAGGAAACAGAAAAGAGCGAGTGCTAGTATCCCGGAGATACCAAATAATCCATAATAAGGCAGCATAGTGTACAAAATACGGGGCACTAACAAATTGACTGACAATACCAATAACATGAGAGATATATGGTCGAGAGATGCACAGATAGACTAACTAGCCAACAAGATGTTGATATCGGGTAGGATCAGATAGAGGCTCACCATCAATAGAGCGAAGTTTGACATTCTGTTGGAGTGGAGTATTGACAGTTGTATCGTCAGTTAGCTCAGCTCGATCTAGAATATCGGAGAGATACTTTTGTTAAGGTAGTAGTACACCCCACGGGCCTTGAGAAATTTCTAGACCAAGAAAACACTGAAGAGATCCAAGATCCTTCATGTGGAACTGTTGTTGCGACTAAGATTTTACGTACTGTATACCAGCTACATCATCACCTGTAATGATCATATTATCTACATAGATGAGTAATAAAACTTTGCCACGCGATGTAGTTCGAACAAACAGAGAAGCATCTTGATGACTTTCCATAAAGCTCGCCTTGAGCACGACATCGCGAAAACACTCAAACCAAGCGTAGGGTGTCTTCTTGAGACCATAAACAGTACGACGAAGGAGACATACATGTCCCGAAGGAATATTGGACCCTGGAGGCGGTTGTATATATATTGTCTCAGATAAAGCGCCAAGGAGAAAAGCATTTTTGACATCCATCTAGTATAACAGCCAACGATGAGCAGCAACGACCGTAAAAAGAGTACGAACGGTGGGCATCTGAGCAACAAGAGCAAATATCTCCTCATAATTAATACCTTGTTGCTGAGTAAAACTTCGATCCACTAAACGAGTTTTCCGACGTTCAATGGTGCCATCAGGACGATATTTGACCTTATAAACCCATTTACTGCCAACTAAAGAGATGCCAGAGGGACATGGAACAACATCCCAGACATGTGTTTGCTAAAATGCCTAAAATTCCTCAGCCATAGCCTGTCACCACTCTGGAAATTGAACGACCTCTTGAAAGGACTTTGGCTCAACTATAGTATGAATGGCAGCAAGAAAATTATGAAAGATGGATGAATAGGAAGTAATCGAAGCATACCGTGCAGGCATGACATGTGGGCGTTTGCCTCGATGAAGAGCAAGAGCAATCTCAGGCAGGGGAGATGCTGGCGCAGGTACATGGAGGTCAATAGTATTTTCTAGAGTGGGTGTCGTATTTATGGGATAGGGATCAGATGGTGAAAGAGAAGGCTCAGGTGAGGGAGAGTCAACAGAATGACATGGAGAGATTTTAGGGAGATCTTGAAAGGAGAACTGAGGTAAGGAAGTGGGTGATGCAGCTAGCGGAGAAGCAGGATCAATTATGTAGAGGAAATTAAAATCATCGGAAGCAGAATAAAATGGAGAATCCTCTTCGAACTGAACGTGTTGAGATATATGAACTCGACGAGATACGGGATCATAATAATGATAACCTCGATGTTCCGAACTAATTCCTAAATAGACACAGAGAACAGCTCTGGGAGACAATTTATCACGTTCGTGTGATGGCAGAAGAATAAACAACGACAACCAAAAACACGGACTAGATCATAACGGGGAGGATGAGTATAAACACGACTATGAGGAGTAGCACCGGAAAGAGAGCTATATGGAGTGATATTAATGGAATGAGTAGCAGTGAGAATGGCCTCAGCCCAGAAACAACGAGAAAAAGAGTAAGAAATGAGCATGGATCGAGCGGTATTGAGAATATGAAGATGTTTGAATTCAGCAATACCATTTTGCTCATGAGTGTAGGGACATAATTGTTGAAAGATAGTCCCATGAGAGGATATGATAGAGTGTATGATAGAGGATAGGTACTCTTTGACATATTTAGAACGAAAAACTTTAATACGATCTTGCTACTGAGTGAAGATCATCGCAGTGAAGGCTTGATAAGCAGCAAGTACGTTAGAGCGATTTTTAAGTAGGTAGACCCATGTATAACTAGAGAAATCATCGATAAAACTAACATAATATAAGTAGCCAGATGAAGAAGGAAGAGGAGCTGGCCCCCAGATATCAGAATGGACCAAATCAAATAAGAAAGTTGAAACAGATGTACTGGTTGGAAATGATAGAGCAATAAATTTAGCCAATTTACAATGTACATGACTCAATA
This sequence comes from Asparagus officinalis, assembly GCF_001876935.1. Lineage (NCBI taxonomy): Eukaryota > Viridiplantae > Streptophyta > Magnoliopsida > Asparagales > Asparagaceae > Asparagus > Asparagus officinalis. Next base: position 6,433,678 of record NC_033801.1, on the reverse strand, counting down.
TGAGAATGAGAGGATACGGGACAAAGTACTCCAGACTGGATAAGACTTTCCAGCCTTTTATGAGACACATGACCAAGTCGTCTATGAAACCCCTATTTTCACACATGGCTGCAATCCAAGGTAAACTCAGAGATGTCAAACTTGCCATGCACCCACACTGTGCAACAACAAGTTTCACCAATCACAGTAATATCCTCTAGTAGAATCAAAGTAAAGTGTAGGTACAAAGCAGGTAAAAGAAAGGAAATAACTACAACAGACATGATATAGAAAGGAGTATCTCATAAATAAATTATGTCTTAGTGAACAATCTGGAATACATCCGACATCCGAAATAAATAAATATGTCTCGACATGAAACAGCTAAAAATGTAACTAAGGCTCATAGCCTTTACAAAATGTGACACAAAACTCTAATGTCCGAATGAAAATAACTCTACTGTGGAGTCTCTACTAGTAACTCATGTGACGGTGACTATGCAACAACTTCGTCATCCTGCGGCCCTCTGATGCTCTAAGCCACCTAAAAGTTAAAATTAAATAAAAGAAAAAGGACAACAACAGTAGCGTCAGAGTACTAGCAAGATTACCCCCATCCGCCCTCAGAGAAGGGTTACTAAATAAAGTGGAGGCTCTATCTATTAAACATAGCATACCTAGATCATTTTCCCTATATATAAGAAAAATACTTGTTAATACATACATATAAGCAATCATCTACTCTAAAATAAATGGATGTTGATATTTAGAAATCCACAATACGAGCATAGGTATGTCGAATATCCCGTTAGCTCAAATTATGAATAGCTAAATACCAAATCTAAAAGCTACTACATGGAGCAATAAGAAAAGACAACTCCATCTCAAACCATATCAAAGGTGTATTTTCCCCGTATATAAGGAAAATACTTGTTAATACATACATATAAGCAATCATCTACTCTAAAATAAATGGATGTTGATATTTAGAAATCCACAATACGAGCATAGGTATGTCGAATATCCCGTTAGCTCAAATTATGAATAGCTAAATACCAAATCTAAAAGCTACTACATGGAACAATAAGAAAAGACAACTCCATCTCAAACCATATCAAAGGTGTCCTGATAGATATCAGATACGTGTCCAAAACCATATCAAAGGTGTCCTGATAGATATCAGATACGTGTCCAACACATGGACTTCACCTGCTACATATTAGATAAGACAACTCGAATAAGTATGGACTTCACCTGCTACATATTAGATAAGACAACTCGAATAAGTGTCCAACACATGGACTATATGATGATGAATGTCTAATACATAGACTGCAATAGATAAATGTCCAACACGAGGACGATATATAGTTAAGATCGAACACATGGGCCACAATAGGTAAATGTCCAACACGAGGACTACATATGATTAAAGTCCAACACATTGGCCGCAATAGGTAAATGTCTAACACGAGGACTGCATATGATTAAGGTCCAACACATGGACCGCAATAGATACATGTCTAACACGAGGACTGCATATGATGAGCGTAATACAAATAAATGATGTAAGTAAAATGCATATATACAATTCACACTCGTGCCTCGGTGAGTGAATCCTAAACTCATGTCCATAATCAATATATGTGTAGAATACACAATTTACAGTGTATTAAAATACCAGATAACCCAGACAACTTGCCGGTCATACAAACGCATGTAAACAACATCAACATGCACAAACAGGTCCAGCGGTCGACCGCCGTGACCATCGCGGTCGACCGTGAAATGAGCAGAAAGACATTACATAAAATATTACCCAATGGTCGACCGCCGCATCCACTGTGGTCGACCGTGTAGAATTAGAGAGCTTCCTGCACAAAAACGTCGCCCAACGGTCGACCGTCGCGTCCACCGCGGTCGACCGCGCAGAAGCATAACAGGTTTTCATATTTTGAACTTGCAAAATTTTTAACTCATCAAAAACATGAATTTTATCATTTATAAATCATATGACAAGATAAAAACTTTATTTCTACATATCAGAAAATATCTTATGATTTACTTAAACTTGATTTAACCTAATCAAGTTTAACAACCCAAATAATCAAATTCTTTACAAGAACCCTAGTTATCGACAAAATTAACATAAATATACTTGTATGAAACTTGAAACCGATATAACAATTGTTTTTCCACATTTTAAAATCTTGTTTTACCCCAAACCTAGGGTTTTAAGCATCTCTAATCAACATAAAATATCATTTAATTGCAAAATTAGGGTTTAAACATGGTTTAATCATGATTAATAAATTAAAAACGAAATTATAAATAACTCTAATGATCATGATTATATTTTTATTATAAACAGCAATGAATTATTATAGATCTATCATGGTTTAAAGAATTATCATCAAAAATCTAAACTTTATCATGTCGGGTTAAACTTTACCATAAAAAACATCACTTTAACCATTAAAAGTCTAATCTTTATTAAGGGAAGGGTTTGGATGCAGATAATCTTGCCCTATCATGTGCACAACCCTCTAAAACAATCAACAAATGATCTCTCGATGCCAAACGCCGCAAATCTCGCGTTCTCCTCGTTTTTCGCCTCATGAAACTCTCTCGAGAATTCAAGTTTAGGGCTAGGGTTTGAGAGAGGAGGAGAGGGCATGCTAGGGTTTGGAACACAGAATAAAATATGTGTTTTTCGTGTATTGTATATATATGGCAGTAAACCCGAATAAATACAGCCCAAAACCCGAAACCCAAAACTGGAAACCCAGTCTGACTAGGAACAAACTCTTCGGTATTGTGGCTGTAACTTTCGCATCCGGCCTCGGAACGAGGTGATTAAAGATTTGTTGGAAATATACTGAAGAGACCTACAACTTTGATCTTTTAAGTTTTTCCATATTCACACTGTATCAGTGTGTAAAATATAAAATCTCTCCACTAGTCATTATTTTCCAGATTTATACATCATGCATATTTTGTGCATTTGCACTCATATATACATTGAATTGATCTCAAATAAATTCCTAGTATACTTGAACATCATAATATATTATTTATCAATATATAATAAATTTATTATTATTTATCATAAAATATTTAAATTTTCGGGGTTTTACACCCCCCCCCCCCCCTAAAAAGAATTTTGTCCCTGAAATTCCGCATCTTATCTTAGAGATTAATAATACATTATTATTAGCCTCTAGATACAGAATATAATAATATCTATACTTAACCATCTAGAATATGAATACTCTCACTTAACCCCTAACTAAACGGAATTAGTTGTCGGGCGAAAAATCCAAACGAGAAACCTCTCATATATACACCATGTATTCCGAATGATTAGGAGCTAAGTGTTAATACACTCATGCTAGTGTTAAATATAAATATGACTATCTAAATCATCATAAACTATAAGCAAATCATAATCAAATCAATTTATCTGTTCAAACAGGTGTGGGTAGTCGCGACGCACTCCCAAAAAGCCTCCTTAGCTCCTTTCCGGTTTATTTGAACTTTGACTAATGTAATCATCTTATTTATAAGTCTCTTGTTTTCTCATAACAAGAATACGAACAGGAATCTCAATCGTAGTCAAATCATCATGGAGTTAAATCTCCGACGTGTCTAATACTCGCTACTGTTCCTCGTCAAGTAAATGCTTCTTAAGCATCGAAACATGAAAACATCGTGTATACTCAACATCGATACTGGAAGATCTAGTCTATATGAAACTACTCCAACACGCTTGAAAATCTTGAATTGTCCAATATATCTCGGGGTAAGTTTTCCCCGTCTATCGAATCGCTGAATTCCCTAACATGAAAATCTATAACACATGCCCGCAACTTGTCCTTCAACATTTGGTTTACTCTCTCCGCCTACCCATGTGTCTGTGGGTGAAATATACTGCTATAAGATAATTTGTTGTCGAATGAAATTTTGAAAATTCCTCCAGAAATGTGAAGTAATAACCGAGCCTCGATCTGATACAAGCATTTTTGGAACTCCATGCAATCTTACGATCTCTTGGGTGAATATCTTCACATAAGTCTCCTCCATGTAAGTCGTCCTCACTGGTATAAAATATGCTGACTTCATCAACCGATCAACTATCACCCAAACTGAATCATTCCCCTACTTCGATCTTGGCAATCCTTTAATGAAGTTCATAGAAATAACTGCTCACTTCCACTCCAGAATGGGTAAAGTTAGTAAGGTCCATATTGACCTCTGATGTTCTGTCTTCACTTGCTGGCGGGTAGAGTTCTTAGCTACATACTTTACAATCTCCCTAAGTATGACGTTCTACCAAACTTGTCCCTTCAAGTCCTTGTACATTTTTATTATGTCTGGATACACTGTGTATCTGGTGCAATGGGCCTCATTAAACAATTCCCTTTTAGTTATGCATTAACTGGCATCACTAATTAGACTATCATCCGAAGTCCTACATCTGCCCCAACGGTCCAAATCGGCCTTGGGTTCTTTGAAAATCTATTCTTTCCGAGTTTGAATTCAAGTGTCCTCTAACTAAGCTCTAGCCACTCTATCACTCCAAAACGGCTGCACTGGCATAGCTCCAAAAAAAATGCGCTAGTTCCTGCTTGAAACATTCGGCCTAAATTCAAACTGGCTAAGAGTATGAAGATCTTCACATAACGGGCACCTCAAAGCCGCATTCCGGTGTCGACGCTTCTTGCTCAAAACATTCGCTACGACGTTCACCTTTCTCGGATGGTATTGAATCGCGAACTCATAATCCTTGATGAACTCTACCAATTGTTGTTACCTCTGGTTGAGTTTCTTTTGAGAAAATAGATACTTCAGACTTTATGGTATGTGAATAGCTCAAACTGTACTCCATACAGATAGTGCCTATATTTCTTTAATGCGAAGAATACTGCTGCTACTTTCAATTCATGCATGGGATAGTTCTGCTCATGCGTCCTCCATTGTCTAGAGGCATAAGCTATTGTTCTATGTGTCTACATTAAAACATCTCCTAAACCCGCTAATGACACATCCGTATAGACATCGAATGTTCTATCACTGCTCGGGATAGCTAAAACTCACATTTGCTGAATTTAGCGTACAACTGATGCTCCCGCAAGGTCTGCAATGCCAAACGTAAATATTATTCGTGCTCTGCCTCCACTCTCGAATAGATAATGATATCATCGATAGATAAAATCATAAATTGGTCCAAATATAGACAGAAAACACGGTTTATCAAATCCATGAATACCACAGGTGCATTGATCAACCCACATGGCATGATAAGAAACTCGAAGGGCCTATATCGAGTTAGAAAGGCGGTTTTGGGAATATCCATCTCCCAAACTCGTAAAAAAATAACCAAAATGACGATCCATCTTTGAGAAATAATGCGCTCCCCGTAGCTGATCGAACAAGTCATCAATCCTTGGTAATGGATACATGTTCCAGATAGTGATTATATTCAACTCATCTTAATTGATACACAATCGCATACTACCGTCCTTCTTCTTTACGAAGAGGACCGACGCTCCCCACGGAGAATGACTCCGACGAATAAAATCCTGGGATAATAACTCATCTAACAGGGTATGTAGCTCCTTCATCTTAGCAGGTGTCATATAATAGGGTGCTCAGAATATTGGGGCTGTGCCCGGCTACAACTCGAAGCAAAACTCAACCTCTCACACAAGAGGTGACCCAGGTATGTCCTAAAAGACATCCTGATACTCTGAGACGACTCTAGTCTCGTATAAATCAACATTCTGATCCCGCAGCATCACCTCCTCGATGTACGTTAGAAATGACTCCGCAAATTGGTTACCCTGAGAGGTTGCTACAACTAACTCAGACCCATCGGACGCTCGCAAATTGACTATTTTCACAAAACAGTCAATACTAATGTGATAGGAAGATAGTCAATCCATACCAAGAATAATATCAAATTCGGACATACACAATACTATCAGATCTATGAAAAACTCGGACTTATCTAGACTGATAACACATCTCCTACAGAACTCTCTAATAGGGACACCTCCCCTAGAGGAGTATAGACTGATAACACATCTCCTACAGAACTCTCTAATTGGGACACCTCTCCTAGAGGAGTAGAGACTGATAACGGAACATCTAAAGGATGTGCTACAAGTTGAAGCCTATCCACGAAGGTATGAAAGATAAAAGAAATGTGAAATTCTTGAATAAGATAAGGTTTGTATTTGAAAGAAATTCACGAAGAAAGCTCCGCTTGTACCATGATTCACGTGGTACGGCTATATAAACTCTGCCGGTGAGGGAAAATATATGGGACTATCTGTCCCTCAGGAATCTCCTGGATAACACAAACTTGACCTACTGGCCCTTCAATCCTTGGAATCATAGGTAGTGCCTTTATCATCCGCTGCTGGCTGTAACCGTGGCTCTGAGATTGTTGACCCTGACCTCTGTCATGCTGGTCTCCTGTTGGTGCGCTACGACAATACTTTGTTCTTGTCCTATCTTGTTACAATTGTAACATATATCTCGAACTTTGTGTTGCTACAGTGTTCTTGAATCATGTTGTTCTCCCTTCTTATATTGTCCTTATGCTGGTGGTAAAAATCTTTACCCCGCTGCTGGGGTCTTCTAGATCCCGCAATAGGCCCCTGCTCTTGCCATCTATAAAACCCCAAAAATTTAAATATTTTATGATAAATAATAATAAATATATTATATATTTATAAATAACATATTATGATGTTTGAGTATGCTAGGAATTGATTTGAGATCAATTTAATATATATATGTATATATATAAGAGCAAATGCACAAATCATGCTCGATGTATAAATCTGGAAATTTATGACCAGTGGAGAGATTTTATATTTTACACACTGATACGTTGTGAATATGGAAAAACTTAAAAGACCAAAGTTGTAGATATCTTCAGCAGCTTTCTAACAAATCTTTAATCATCTTATTCTGAAATCGGATACGAAAATTACAGACAAAATACTAAAGAGTATGTTTCTAGTCAAACTGGGTTTTCCAGTTTCGGGTTTTAGGCTGTAGTTTTTCGGGTTTGCTGTCATATATACACATGTTTAAATATGAAAAATATATCTTTTCTCCTATATTCCAAACCCTAGAAGCCCATTTTTCCATCTCTCAAACCCTAGTTCTTTTCTTTGGCGATTTTGAGGGATTTTGGAGGATTTTTTTTAGCGGGTTTTGTGCAGTATAGCGAAGGGGATTGGTTCTCTTTCACGTAGCAGGAGTTTTTTAGCATCTAAGGTGAGTAACATCTCGCTCAACTCTGTACCCTTTTATTTTGCATGTTTTATTAAGTTTTATTTGGATTTTTCGAGCCTAAAACGTATTTTTAGTGTACAAAAGATAGATCTTTATAACTTATGAAGTGAGAATACATTATCATAATTTTCTAATTGATTACAATAATAACCTTAACAAGTTTCAGATTTTAAATTTATTAATCATGAATTAAATCATAAGTTTTTGCTTTTAAAATATTTAAACATGTGTATATAAATGTTTAGGGTTTCGACGATATATTTACATGCTAATATTTCGTTTCATGTTGTTTCATATATGTTGATATCAGTAATATTATGCTTGAAAAATAATGATGTCACTTCTAAATTTGTTTCGAAGCAGACAGAAACCTGTGAAGGGTTTCTGCCTGTTTTGGTTGATCGCCGGCACAGTTTGTGCATGTTTACTTTTGTTGTGTGCTTTAATATGAACGAGGAGTCGCCCCAGATATTTGGCGTTAGAAATTATTATTTATTATGTATCTTCATATGTGAGATGGCTTGCGGACATGAGTTTAGATTTGCACGCCGAGACACGTGTGAAATTAGTGTATATACATTCTTTTCATATATCTCATCCATATTCTACACATTTCATTCAGTCCATGTGTTAGGCAATTATTATGTGTAGTCCATGTGTTGGACATTCATCATATTCAGTCTATGTGTTGGACATCCATTATATTCAGTCCATGTGTTGGACATTTATTATTCAGTCCATGTGTTGGACAATTTATATATGCAGTCCATGTGTTGGGCATCCACTACACCTAGTCTTAGTCCATGTGTTGGATACCTGTTTAAACCTTGAGTATGATACTTACACTTACATAGGCTGGACATAACACTTATGTGGGTTTTGACATGACATGATATTTGAGTTCTGAGATGGGTTAGTCTTCTTTATATTATTGTTCTTGTATTAGATCTTGGGTTTGGTATTTAGGGATTTATAATTTGAGATACAATGTATATACATTAGGGTTTCCTTGTTTGGATTATTTCGCTCGACGTACCTATGCTCGTGTTGTAATTTCCTAAATACTAAAATCCTCTTATTGTTAAGATCAATGATTTTATGTATATATGTATTAACTGTATTTTCTATATGCAACGAGCCCTCTCCCTTGGGGTTGGTTGTGATGTTGCTCGCTAAGCTTTGACGCTCGTTGTCCCCTCCCATTTCAGGTAACGAGTCAGGTGCACAGAGAATCGCAGGTTGATGGCGATACTTATTAGCGTCCATCTTTCATCTGTAGTTTTATTTTATTTATGGAGCTCCACTGTAGATATTTTGTTTAGACATTTGAGAGTTATGTTCTAGAAGTTGTAAAGGCTGTGTGCCTTATTTTCTTTTATCAGATATTCTGTATTTGAGACTTGTTGAGATCTCCAGACTAGTTATTTCATAGATTCACTTTATATTTTTATATGTTGGATGATAAAATATCATTTTTATTTCTATTATTTCATCATATATCTCTTGTATTATCTTTTACTTGCTTTTGTACCTACACCTGTTGTTGACTCTACTAGAGAGATAGTAATTGTGATGGTGAAACATGTTATTACACGGTGTGGTGCATGACATGTTTGACATTCCTGGTTTCACCTCGGACTGTAGCCTTGTGTAAACCCAGGGGCGTCACACCATCATCACCATACTGGTTTTAATTTCTTCATTAATTACAGATATATCTCTCTGCTTCAATTGAACTAGCTCTAACTGCTTGTCGAAGGAGTAAACAAATTTCTCCCAAATAAGTGATATTCGCTGCTCCTACGAAAATATGAAGTCGTTACTATCCTTTGCTGCTATTCCCCGATGATGTCCTCTATGTTGAATGCATTTAACCTCTGGTTTGGTACTGAATCGATGTTAAGAAATCTTCACATATTCTTTTTATTTATAGGCTGCATATGAATCCAGTGTACCCTGAAACTATAATGCTCTTCATGTCTGACGCCTTTCTTATTTTATAGAGCCAAGTCTCCTGCCCTGCAGCTCTATCAATAACTAGTTGTGGTGATGGTGTAATCATTAGTATTTCCTCTTTAATACATAACGGGTACAACTGGTGGTGGCGCTCCTGAAAGTGGTACTATTGGTGGAAACGGATACACCTCTTGCTCCTCGAGTGTTGTAAAAAATTATTGTAAATGGCGTCATGAAGTCAATCAAATACAGTGGAGCCTGCTGCGGCTCGGGGCTCTGCTTGCCCAGCTCTCCAGGTACGACTTTACCTCGACCACGTCCTCGTCCCGATATTCATAATATCAGTAGGAGAAATTAATTTTTTACAGTAAATGAGATCACAATTATATATATACATAACGTATCATAATATGTATTTAGACAATTACTTTTCAATCAAAGTAAAATAATTATCATAAAAAAATCGTAAATTTTTTTTGAATATACGTATAACATCCTCACTCATTCTAGAAATTTCTAGCGGACTCTATACATGAATCCTAAGAAACTTTATTCTAGCTCCACGACTCGACATATGATGATCCTAAGGATACTGGAACTAGAGCTCTGATACCAACTATGACGCCCCTGTTTTCACACATGGCCGCAGTCCAAGGTGAACCCAGAGATGTTAAACCTGACATGCACCCACACTGTGCAACAATAAGTTTTACCAATCGCAGTAATATCCTCTAGTGGAATCAAAGTAAAGTGTAGGTACAAAACAGGTAAAAGAAAAAAATAACTACAACAGACATGATATAGAAAGGAGTATCTCATAAATAAATCATGTCTCAGTGAACAATCTAGAATACATCCGACATACAAAATAAATAAATGTCTCAACATGAAACATCTAAAAATGTAACTAAGGCTCATAGCCTTTACAAAATGTGATACAAAACTCTAATGTCCTAATGCAAATAACTCTACTGTAGAGTCTCTACTAGTAACTCATGTGACGCCGACTATGCAATAATTCCATCATCCTGCGGCCCTCCGATGCTCTGAGCCACCTGAAAGTTAAAATAAAATAAAATAAAGGACAACAACAAGAGCGTCAGAGTGCTAGCAAGATTACCTCCATCTGCCCTCAGGGAATGGCTACTAAATGAAGTGGATGCTCTATCTATTAAGCATAGCCTACCTAAATCATTTTTCCCATATATAAGAAAAATAATTGTTAATACATACATATAAGCAATCATCTACTCTGAAATAAATAGATGTTGATATTTAGAAATCCACAACACGAGCATAGGTATGTCGAATATCCCGTTAGCTCAAATTGTGAATAGCTAAATACCAAATCCAAAAGCTACTACATGGAGCAATAAGAAAAGACAACTCCATCTCAAACCATATCAAATGTATCCTGACAGATATCAGATACGTGTCCAACACATAGACTTCACCTGCTACACATTAGATAAGACAACTCGAATAAGTGTCCAACACATGGACTATATATGATGAATGTTCAACACATGGACTACAATATATAAATATCCAACACGAGGACGACATATAATTAAGGTCCAACACATGGGCCGCAATAGGTAAATGTCCAACATAGGACTGCATATGATTAAGGTCCAACACATGGGTCGCTATAGGTAAATGTCCAACACGAGGACTGCATATGATTAAGGTCCAACACATGTTCCGCAATAGATAAATGTCCAACATGAGGACTGTATATGATGAGCGTAATATAAATAAATGATGTAAGTAAAATGCATATATATTATTCACACTCGTGTCTCAGTGAGTGAATCCTAAACTCATGTCCATAATCAACTCATGTGTAGAATACACAATTTATAGTGTATTAAAATACCAGATAACCCAGACAACTCGTCGGTCAGACAAACGCATGTAAACAACATGCACATGCACAAACAGGTCCAGCGGTCGACCGCCACGACCACCGCGGTCGATCGTGAAATGAGCAGAAAGACATTGCACAAAATATCGCCTAGCAGTCGATCGCCGCATCCACCATGGTCGACCGCACAGAAACAGAGAGCTTCCTGCACAAAAACATCGTCCAGCGGTCGACCGTCGCATCCACCGCGGTTGACCGCGCAGAAGCATAACATGTTTTTAGGTTTTAAACTTGCAGAAATTTTAACTCATCAAAAATATAAATTTTGTTATTTATAAATCATATGACAAGATAAAAACTTTATTTCTAATATCAAAAAAATATCTCATGATTTACTTAAACTTGATTTAACCTAGTCAAGTTTAACAACCCAAATAATCAAATTCTTTACAAGAATCCTAGTTATCGATAAAATTAACATAAATATACTTGTATGAAACTTGAAACTGATGTAACAATTATTTTTCCATGTTTTCAAATCTTGTTTTACCCCAAACCTAGGGTTTTAAGCATCTCTAATCAATATAAAATATCATTTAATTACCAAATTAGGGTTTAAACATGGTTTAATCATGATTAATAAATTAAAAATGAAATTATGAATAACTCTAATGATCATGATAATATTTCTATCATAAACAACAACGAATTATTATAGATCTATCATGGTTTAAAGAATTATCATCAAAAATCTAAACTTTATCATGTCGGGTTAAACTTTACCATAAAAACATCACTTTAACCATTAAACGTCTAATCTTTATTAAGGAAAGGGTTTGAATGCAGATAATCTTGTCTTATCATGTGCACAACCCCCTGAAACAATCAGCAAACGATCCCTTGATGCCAAACGCTGCAAATCTCGCCTTCTCCTCGCTTTTCGCCTCATGAAACTCTCCCGAGAACTCAAGTTTAGGGTTAGGGTTTGAGAGAGGATGAGAGGGGCTGCTAGGGTTTGGAACACAGAAGAAAAGAGGTATTTTTCGTGTATAAATATGTATATATATGGTAGCAAACCCAAATAAATACAGCCCAAAACCCGAAACCCGAAACTGAAAACTCAGTCTGAATAGAAACATACTTTTTGGTATTTTGGTTGTAACTTTTGCATCCGACCTCGGAATGAGGTGATTAAAATTTTTTTGGAAAGATACTTAAGAGACCTACAATATTGGTCTTTTAAGTTTTTTCATATTCACATTATATCAGTGTGTAAAATATACAATCTCTCCGCTGGTTATTATTTTCCAGATTTATACATCATGCATATTTTGTGCATTTGCACTCATATGTACATATATACATTGAATTGATCTCAAATCAATTCCTAGCATACTCAAACATCACAATATGTTATTTATCAATGTATAACAAATTTATTATCATTTATCATAAAATATTCAAATTTTTGGGGTTTTACATTATAGCTTATGAGATTGTGAATTAAGGCTTTCGTCAAATAATTTTCTAAAATGTCAAAATAACTAAAAATGGTCAAAAATCATCAGTTATAACTCATGAGATCATGAATTTTGACCACCACAAAACTATATTCCAATTTGTCAAAACCCACTAAATTGCCAAAAATCATTGACTATAGCTCATGGAATCATAATTTTTGCCTCTGTAAAATTGTTTTTTAATGGGTCAAAATGGATAAAAATGACCAGACATTGTGGGTTATTTATAGCTTATGAAGTCGTGTGAATTTTGATCTCCATAGAATTACTTGCTAATGGGTCAAAACCAAAAACAGTGAGTCAAAGTGACTAAAAATCATGTGTCATAGCTAACAAAATCGTGACTTTTGGTCACCACAAAATTATTTTCCATTGGGTCGAAATGACTAGATATTGATGAAAATTACGGGTTATGTCTCCTAAAATCGTGAATTTTTTACTCTACAAAGTTATTTGTTAATGAGTCAACACACCTACAAATGGCCAATAATCGTGTGTTATATAGTTCATTAAAATATGAATTTTAGCCTTCGTGAAATTATTTCCTCATGGGTCGAAATGGCAAAAAATGGGTAGCAATTGTGGGTTATAGCTTATTTTATCATAAAAATTGCAATTACAAAGTTATTTGCAAAGTACTCGAAATGACTAAAAGATCAATTAATCGTGGGTTATAGCTCATGAAATCGAAAATTTTGGGCTCTGTGAAATTAATTTCCAACATGTCAAAATGATGAAAAATAGCCAAAAAGCGTAGATTACAGCTCACACAATTATGAATTTTATCCACCACAAAATTATTTGGCAATGGGTGAAATGACGAAAAATGGCCATAAATCATGGGGCATAGCTGAAGAAATCATGAATTTTGTCGCAAAATTATTTGACAACAAGTCGAAACGACTAATAATGGCCAAAACTCATAGGTTCTAGCCCATGAAATCGTGAATTTTTTGCTACCATGAGATTTTTTGACAATGGATCAAAACTACTAAAAATGGCCAATAATAGTGGAATATAGCTCATAAAAATGTAAATTTTGGCTACGACAAAATTATTTGCTAATAGCTCAAAATGATTAAAAATGGCTAAAAATCGTGGATTATAACTCACGAAGTCGTGAATTTTAGCCAATGCGAAAATGTTTAACAATAGATCGAAATGATTCTATGAGTCTATTATAAATTGGTCAAAATGAATAAAAATGACTAAAAATGGAAACCAATCATGGGTGATAGCCTGATAGCTCATAAAATGATTTTTCAACGTGTCAAAAAGCCTAAAAATGGTAAAAATTTATGGGTTATAACTCATGAAATTATAAATTTTGGCTACCATAAAATTATTTTAATGGGTCAAAACCACTAAAATGGCCAAAAAAATTCATTAAATCTATCAGTTTTAGCCTTTATGAAATTATTTATCAATAGGTCAAAATAAAATAGCAAATTGTGGGTTGTAGCTCACAAAATCGAGAACTTTGGCTTTCATGGAATTATTTGCCAATGGATAGAAACACCAAAAGTAGCGAGTCAAAATGTCTAAAATAGCCAAAAAGGGTTATATCTGACAAAATTGTGAATTTTGCACACCAAAAAATTATTTGTCAATATGTCAAAATGACAAGAGATAACCAAAAATCTTGGGTTATATCTCACAAAAATTTGGACTCTGCATAATTATTTGAAAATGGATAGAAACGCCTAAAATGGCCAATAATCATGGGATGTAGTTCATTAAATCTTAATTTCAACCTCCATGAAATCATTAGTCAATAGGTCAAAATGATTAAAATGTCCAAAAATTATGGGTTATAACCCATGGAATCGTGAATTTTCACTACAGTAAAATTATTTGCAAGGGGGGTTGAAACAACTAAAAATGTATAATAATTGTGGATTATAGCCCATGAAATAATAAATTTTTCTCTATGTGAAATTATTTGGCAACGGCTCGAAACGACTACAAATTTTAAACAATTGTGGGTTATATAGCTCATAAAACCATGAATTTTGAACTCCATAAAATTATTTGCTAATGGGTTGAAACAACTAAAAAATAGCAAAACTTTGTAGAATGTGGCACAAAATCGTGAATGTTTTCAACCATGAAATTATTTGACAAAGGGTCACAAAGACTAAAAATAACCAAAAATAATGGATTCTAGCCAACAAAATTATGAATTTTAGCCTCCACAAAATTATTTGCCAATAGATCGAAACGACTAAATATTGCCAATAATCATGAGTTATAGCTCATGAATAATAAATTTTGGCTACCACAAAATTATTTACCAACTGGTCACAAAAACTGAAAATGACTAAAATATGTGGATAGTAACCAATAAAATTATGATTTTTGACATCTGTGAAATTATTTGCCAATGGGTCAAAAAAAAACTAAAAATCGTGGGTTATAGCTCATAAAATCTTGAATTTTGACCTCCGAAAACTATTTACCATTACTAGACAATGACTAAAATTTGCCAATAATTGTGTGTTATAGCTCCTAAAATTTTTAATTTTAGCCTCTACAAAATTATTTGTCAATGATCTAAATGACTAAAAGTAGTAAAAGAAATCTTGAACTCTAGCCTCCACGAAATAATTTCAAAATGGGTTGAAGTGAATAAAAATAGCTAAAAATCAGGGTTTATTGCTAATAAAATCATGCATTTCTTTCCTCCATAAAATTATTTACTAATGGCTAAAATGACTAAAAACTAGTCATTATCGTGGGTTATAGCACACAAAATTGTGAATTTTGGCAGTCACAAAATTTTTTAGCAATGAATTGAAACAACTAAAAACAACCAAAAATCATGAATTATAGCTCATGAAATCGTAAAGTTTGGCCTTCATGAAATTAAGAACCAACAGGTCAAAATGACTAAAACTGGCTAAAAATCATGGATTATAACTTATGAAATCGTGAATTTTAGACATGTGAATTTTCTAGCCAACGGGTAATAATGACTAAAAATAGAAAAAAAATCATGGATAACAGCTCATAAAATCCTAAATTTTGGCCTTCATGAAATTGTTTGTCAACAGGTCAATATGACAACTGTCCAAAATCCGTGGATTATAGCTCACAAAATTATGAATTTTGGCATTTATGGAATTACTTGCCAATAGATCAAAATGCAAAAAAATGGTGGGTCAAAATAACAAAATGGGCCAAACATCATGAATTATAAATGACGAAATCATAAACTTTGTACTACACAAAATTATTTGCAATAGACACCGTAAAATAATTTACCAATGGATCGAATGTGACGCCCCTGGGTTCACACAAGGCTGCAGTTCAAGGTGAAACCAAGAATGTCAAACCTGCTATGCACCACACCGTGCAATAACATGTTTCACCATCACAATTAACATATATCTAGTAGAATCAACAACTGGTGTAGGTACAAAACAGGTAAGAGATAATACAAGGAATACTGATGAAATGATAATAGTCACATAAATATCTCATCATCCAACAATACAGAAATACATAGTCAAGATCTGAGTAGATAAACTGAAATACTCAACAAGTCTCAAATACAAATATTTGACGATAAGGAGATAAGGCTCACAGCCTTTACAACTTCTAGAATAATACCCTCAAATATCTAACCTCACTACAGTGGAGCCCAAAGAAAATAATACATAGCTAGAAAGTAAAACTGAATACTAATGTGGTCCGCTATCAACCTGCGGCTCTCCGTGCTCCTGGCTCGTGACCTGAAAGGGGGAGGGACAACGAGCGTCAAAGCGCTAGCGAGTAACATCACAACCAACCCCAAGGGAAAAGGGCTCGTTGTATAACAAAATACAGATAATATATATAATAGATCTAAAATCATTGATCCTACTAAAGAGGGTTTTAGTATTTAGAAATTTACAACACGAGCATAGGTACGTCGAGCGAAATAATCCAAACAAAGAAACCCTCATGTATATACCTTGTATCTCAAGTTGCAAATCTCTAAACACCAAACCCGAGGTTCTAGTACAGAAACAAGAAATCAAGAAATACAGCTAATCTCAGAGCAAAAATACAGTGCCATACCATAGCTAACATGAACATCATGTTATTACTTACATGAATATCATATCGAGATTTACATAAGTGTTATGACATAAACTCACATGAGTGACATGTCAGAAAACGATTAAGTGTCTAAAACATAGACTATATAGATTAAACGTCCAACTCATGGATTGAATATAACCGTTGTCCAACGCATGGATCGGATGTGATCGTTGTCCAACGCATGGACCGGATGTGACCGTTGTCCAATGCATGGACCGGGTGATAATGTATATCCAGCACGAGGATTAGAATAGCTATGCATGTCCAACACGAGGACTAAGAGGTAATGCTTGTCCAACACGAGGACTGTGGATTTTAGTCCAACACGAGGACTGTGAAATGGTGAAAATATCACTGGGATACATAGTGAAATCTACCTATCTCAATTCACAGTCAAAACAGTGTATATATCCCTAATTGGTACTCTCAGGTCTTCTATCATGCCTGGGTACTTAGTAAGACCAGATACCAATGTCAGATAGTCCAGGAAATCACTCGAACCTGAACAAATATTCAAAAATGTACAAAACAGGGAAAATGCAACAGAGAGTGTTGTGGTCGACCGATCCGGTCGACCGAACTCTGGCACGAGCCTGGCGGTCGACCGCTAGGCATCTCGATCGACCGACAGAACGTCGCGGTCGACCGGTGTGGTCGACCGTCGCGGTCGACCGAACAAGCGTCGCGGTCGACCGAATAAACTTGGCGGTCGACCGAAGCCCTAAAACGAGCTCAGCGGTCGACCGCACCAGTCG
Source organism: Asparagus officinalis (assembly GCF_001876935.1). Classification (NCBI taxonomy): domain Eukaryota; kingdom Viridiplantae; phylum Streptophyta; class Magnoliopsida; order Asparagales; family Asparagaceae; genus Asparagus; species Asparagus officinalis. The sequence continues at coordinate 6,416,204 of NC_033801.1, read as the reverse complement.
ACCGCCGAGCGGACAAAAACCCAAATCTGGGTTTCTGTCAGCTCGAAACCTGAAACAAAAAAAAAAATCTTAAGACGAATACCCATCTTTATGGAAATGTTATGCAGCAGTAAAACACGAATTTAAACCTTTAAAACTTGGTCATGTTATGCAGCAGTAAAACACGAATTTTAAACCTTTAAAACTTGGTCAACAAGATCCCATATATATATAAACAAGATCTACCCATGGTTAACACTAAAAAAAAAAGGTTTTTACTTCTTTTAAGCTAGATTCAGATCTAGATCATTTAAACAGGAGCCATTGGTGAGTTTTAAGAACAAAGAATACACTAATTTCATACTTTATGCCATAATGTTCTATTAGCTAAATTTAAACCTTTAAAACTTGGTCAACAAGATCCCATATATATATAAACATGATCTACCCATTGTTAACACTAAAAAAAATATAAGGTTTTTACTTCTTTTAAGTCAGATTCAGATCTAGATCTTTTAAACAGGAACCATTGGTGAGTTTTAAGAACAAAGAATACACTAATTTCATACTTTATGCCATAATGTTCTATTAGCTATTCAAAAATACGAATTTGGCTCAATGAAACCCAATGAAACTCAGTTCTTGACATGAAACAAAAAGTGGGTGGGGGTTGGGCGAAAAGTTACTCGCCTTGGGTGTTGACAACTTCTCTGGAGATGATCCTCCTTGCTCAGATCCGTGAAAAAATCCCCTGGAACTCTTCCAAACTCCCCAAATCACCAGGTGCAGCTAGGGTTTTGAGAGGGGAGCTCAGATCCGCGAAAAATCCCCTGGAACTCTTCCAAACTCCCCAAATCACCAGGTGCAGCTAGGGTTTTGCGAGGGGAGAGAAAGGGGGCTAGGGTTTTACACTTGAACTGAAGAGGGGCTCTCCTGGGTTGAGTTGGTATATATATATATACTCCCTAACCCGACCCGAAACCCGTTAGACTCGAAACAAAACCGCAAAGAAAAACAACCTGGAAAAACTCTCTGCTCGCTGATCGGTTGACCGCACCGGTCGACCGCTCAGCATAAAAATGCCTTCTGATAGGTATTTCACATGATGATCTTATATCACTCGATTTCTTTCACTTATATACACCTGATGGGTTCCCAAACACTGATAAACATATATATCTCCTATATATATGGTTATTCATCACAAAAGAAAGGTTTATTACTATTTATTCACACAATTTCATTATAAAATTTCAGGGTTTTACATCGAAATATCTAAAATGGCCAATAATCATGGGTTATAGCTCATTAAATTATAAATTTTTACATCCGTGAAATTATTTGCCTATTGGTCGAAATGACTACAAAAGACCTAACATTGTGAGGTATAGCTCATGAAATCGTGTATTTTAGCATGCACAAAATTATTTCACAAAGAAATCAAAACGACTAAAAATGTCTAATAATCATGAGCTATAGCTTATGAAATTGAGAATTTTGGCCTTCATAAAATTATTTGCCGTTGGGACGAAATGACTGAAAATAGCCAAAAATAGTGGGTTGTGGCTCACGAAATCGTAAATTTTTTCTATTGACAAATTATTAGACAAGGGGTCAAAATGACTAAAAATGGCCAAATTTTGAGGGTTATAGCTTAGGAAATTGTGAAATTTTATCACCGTAAAATTATTTGATAACAGGCCGAAGTGACTAAAAATGGCTAAAAATCATGAAGTTTTAGACCACAAAATCATGAATTTTAGCCTCCACAAAAGATATTTGTCAATGGACTGAAATGACTAAAAATGACCAATAATTGTGCGTTATAGCTCGCAAAATCATTAGCTTTAGTCGCCACAAAATCATTTTACAATAGGTCAAAATGAATAAAATTGGCCAAAAATCATGAGTTAAAACTAATGAAATCATGAATTTTGTTTACTACGAAAATGTTTGATGACATGTTGAAATGACTAAAAATAATTAAAAATCATGTGTAATAGCACTATGTTCTGTTCTTTTTGAATGATGGGAAATTTATTATATGTATATTAAAATTATCGATTTTCATAAGCTATAACCCACACTAACGACAATTTATTATGTCAACATTAAATTTCATGATTTTCATGAGTTATAACCCATAATATTTTTCAATTTTTATTTATTTTAACAAAATATAAATTTATTTTGTTTACATTAATATTTGTGATATTCATGAGTTAACCCACAATTTTTATTAATTTCGAACAATTGCAAACATACAATGTGGACAAAAGTTTTAGGATTTTCATGAGCTATATAACCCATGACATTTGTTAATTTTTAATTATTTTGAACAAATTCAAATTTATTATATGTACATAAAAATAAATGATTTTTGTTTGTGTAAATCAAAATTCATAATTTTCATGAGCAAGAACCCATAGTTTTTGACACTTTTTGTTCATTTTGAACAAATATAAATTTCTTATGTGTACATCAAAATTAACTATTTTTGTTAGCTATAACCCCATAGTTTTTTTAAAATTATGTTTCTTTTGAATGAATACAAATTTGAAGTGTACATAAAAATTTACGATTTTCATGAGCTATATAACTCATGATTTTTGTCATATTTAGTTCATTATGAAAAATACAAATTTATTTTGTGTGCTTTGAAATTCATGATTTTCATGAGCTATAACCTATGATTTCTGATAATTTTTGTTCATTTCAAAAAAAAACTATTTTCATATGTGTAAATTAAAATTTATAATTTTCATGAGCTATAACCCATGATTTTATAATTTTTGGCTTGTTTTGAATCAATACAAATTTATGGTGTGTACATCAAATTGACGATTTTCGTGAGATGTAAACCACAGTGTTGTAAATTTTTGTTCATTGCAAACTAATATAAATTTTATATGTGTACATTAAAATTTATGATTTTCATGAGCTATATAACTAAATATTATTATTATTATTTGACCTTTTAGAGCAAATACAAATTTATTATATGTACAACAAAAGTCAAGATTTTCATCAGCTATAACTCATGACTATTGACTATTTTTGTTCGTGTCCAACAAATATAAATTTATAATTTGTAGATTAAAATTTATAATTTTATGAGCTATAATCCATGATTTTTGATAATATTTATTCATTTTTAATAAATACAAATTTAATGTGTTAATTAAAATTCAACATTTGAATGAACTATAATCTACAATTCTTTAAAAAAATTGTTCATTTCAAATAAATACAAGTTTCATTATTGCACAGTAAAATTTGTAATTTTCATGAGCTATAACTCACAATTTTTGTTAATTTTTATTCATTTTGAGTAAATATAAAATTAATTATAAGTACATCAAACTTCATGATTTTCATGAGCTATAACTCATGGTTTCTGGTGTTCATTTAGAATGAACAAAAAATTATTATGTGTTCGTCAAAATTTAATATTTTCATGAGCTATATACCTAACTTTTTATCAATTTTTATTCATTTCAAGCGAATGCAAATGCGTTAAGTGTACATCTAATCAACAATTATCATGAGCTATAACTCTTTCTTTGCTAAAATTTTTGTTTGCTTTGAATGACTACAAATTTGTTTTATGTACAATAAAATATATGATTTTCATGAACTATAACACATGATTTTTATTTTTTATTTATTTTAAATGAATGCAAATTATTTATGTATACATCACAATTCATGATTTTTCTTACCTATACCTCATGTCTATTTATATTTTTTATTTGTTTTGAACAAATAGAAATTCCATACATGTAAATCAACATTTTCAATTTTTTATGAGCTATAACCCTTAAGATTTTTTATAATTTTTGCTTATTTTAAGCACATGCAAATTTTTTATATGTACATGAAAATTTAATATTTTCGTGAGTTATAACTCATGATTTTTTTTCTATTTTTGTTCATTTCCAATGAATGCAAATTTACAATTAGCACATCAAAATTTACTCTTTTCATTAGCAAATCCATGATTTTTTATAACTTTTGTTCATTTCAAATGAATAAAAATCTCACTATGTATATCAAAATTCATGATTTTAATGAGTTATTTGACAATTTATGTTCATTTTGTCTAAATATGAATTTCATATATGCACATTAAATTTTATGATTTTTAGGAGCTAGCAGTGGTTTTTGACAAATTTTGTTTGTTTCAATGAATACAAATTTCATATATAAACATTAAAATTCTTGGATTTCATGAACTATAACTCATGATTTTTTTTATTTTTTTATTTTGAGTGTATGAAAAATTCTTTTGTGTAAATTAAAATTCACAATTTTCATGAGCTATAACCCATGGTTTTTGATAATTTTTATTCATTTTGAATGAATGTAAACTTATTATGTGCACATTAAAATATAATATTTTCATGAGCTAAAAACTTATGGTTTTTATCAACTCTTATACATTTTGAAGAAATGCAAATTTATAGTGTATATATCACATGTCATGATTTTTATAACTTGTAACCCATAATTTTTATCAATGTTGGTTTATTTTAAAACAAATGTAAATCAATTGTCTTTTTATCAATATTTGTGATTTTTATGAGCTATAACTAATAATTTTTTATTAATTTTGGTTCATTTCAAATGATTGCAAATTTATCATATGTACATCAAAATTCACAGTTCTCATGAGTTATATAATCCACGCCTTTTGTTATTTTTTATTGTTCTGATTGGACGTAAATTTATTATGTCTACCTCAATTTTTTATATTTTTTATTTGCTTCTAGCAAATGTAATTTATTATGTGTACATTAAAAGTTATGATTTTCATGAGCTAAGACTCAAGATTTTTGATATTTTTCATTTCCAACAAATATATTATGTGTACATCAAATTTACAATTTTCATATAATAATTCATAGTTTTTAACAATTTTTGTTCGTTTTGAACCAACCACAAATTTCATATTTTTACATCAAAATTCATGACTTTCATGACTTATAACCTATAATTTTTGTCAAATTTGGTTTGATTTGAGGGAATGTAAATTAATTGTCTTTATATTAATATTTTGTGATTTTGACAAGCTATAACTAATGATTTTTATCAATTTTGGTTTGATTTGAACGGTTTTAAAATTATTATATGTGCATAAAATTTTAGATTTTTATGAGCTTTATAACCCACAACATTTGTTAAATTTTTCCTATTTTCAACAAATACAAATTTATCATGTGCATATCAAAATTGACAGTTTTCATGAGAAATAATCCGGAATTTTTTTACAATTTTTGCCCATTTTAAATAAATGCTAATTTATTATGTGGACATCAAAATTCATGATTTTTATGAGCTATAACTATTGTTTTTAAAAAAAAATATTTGTTTTGAATGAATACAAATTTTATTTGCCTACACCAATTTTTTGCGATTTTCATGAGCTAACCCATAATTTTTTTTAATTTTTATTCATTTCAACCGAATGCAACTTTATTATGCGTCTACAAAACTTTAGGGTTTTCATGAAATTTATATCCGCATTTCCTACCAAGTTTTTTCCATTTTGAACAAATGCAATTTTATTATATTTACATCAAAATTAATAATTTTCATGAGCTATAACCAATAATTAATTTTCATTCATTTCAAATAGATACAAATTTATTATAAGTAATGAAAAATTCATGATTTTTATGTCCTATAACCCATGATTATTGACAAATTTTATTTATTTCGATCGAATAAAAATTCCATGTGTACATCAAAATTCATGATTTTTATGAGTTATAACCCTTGCTTCTAAACAATTTTTTGCTAGTTTTAAACAAATACAAATTTCATATGTGAATATCAAAAAAATTTATTTTTGTGAGATATAACTCATGTTTTTTTAATTTTTATTAGTTTTAAGTGAATGCAAACTTATTATGTGTAAATCAAGATTTTCATGAGCTATAATCCATAGTTTTTGATAATTTTTATTAGTTTCAAGCAAATGCAAACTTATATGTGTATATCAAAATTTATTACTTGAGGGCAATGGGTATAACTTGGCAACTCATTTTATAAAATGACCACGTACTCACAAGCACAAGACCCCACCACCACCCTGTGATGACTAGGTGACCTAAACATTATTGACCTAAACATTATTGACATTAGTGGACATCAAATTTATCATGTGGACATCAAATTTACGGTTTTCAAGAGCTATATAACCCAAGATTTTTGCTAATTTTTGTTTGTCTTGAATGGATGCAAATTTATTAAGTGCATATCAAAATTGATGATTCTAATGAGATGTAACCCACGGTTTTTGATAAAAAAAATTTCCTTTTGAACAAATATAAATTTCATATGTGCACATTCAAAATTTACAATTTTCATGCACTATATTTTATGATTTTTTAAATTATTATTTGTATCTAATGAATGCAAATTTATTAGATGTACATCGAAATTCATACTTATCATAAGCTATGACCCACGATTTTTAAATTATTTTTCGTTTCCAGCAAATATCAATTTATTATGCGTACATCATAATTTTTGATTTTTCATGAGCCATATACATATGATTTTTATCAATCTTTATTTGTTTCGAGTGAACATAAATTTATTATGTGTACATCAAAGTTTATGGTTTTCATGAGCTATAACCAACTATTTTTGTCAAAATTATTCGTTTCAAACAATTACAAATTTATTATATGCACATCAAAATTCACGGTTCTCATGAGCTATATAATTCATGAATTTTGTCCCCTTTTTTTTGAATGAATGCAACTTTATTATATGTTCATCAAAATTTCATGTGTACATCAAAATTTGTGACAGTTTTTTTTTTCAATTTTAAAATATACAAATTCTAGGTATACATCAAAATTGTAGTTTTCTTAAGCTATATTCCAAGATTTTTTGTGTACATCTAAACTCACGATTTTCTTGAGCAATATAACTCACGATTTTCGATTATTTTTGTTCGTTTCTAACGAATACAAATCTATAATGTCTACATCAAAACTTATGATTTTGATAAGCTATAACACATGGTTTTTGACTAGATGGTTGTGACGTCACTCACTTCCCTGGTGGAAGAATTAAATTAGGGAAATGAAAATTTCTGTATCTCATGTAATACTATTTAGATAAGTAATCAAAATCTATACACCGATTTATTAGGTGACCATTAATTTAATTAATATAGCCATGTCACTTGTTGGGCTTTCTAGCTCACCACCAACACCTGTGGCTGCAACTAATTGCAGGACCGGTTCGAGATCAAAACGAACACATTCCAAAAGATGGACGCTTGATAAAGAGATCACTACTTTGGATTATTTTTGAACCGTAAATGTTACGTAAGCCCTTGTAATTAAAAGGCAAACTTTAATTTGACATGTACAAATACAAATCTATCTGTGCAAGCCAACGAGCTTGGGTTGTGACAATTACCCTATTTTTCAGACCTTTTTATCCATTTTCATATGTATTGAACCAACGGTAAATTATTGGCATCATTTTAAATTCTCAACTTTCGTAAGCTATATAACACATGATTTTTATACATTTTCAATCATTTGGCAATTACGTTTTCTTTCCTCAAAATTCTCTAATTTCTTTGTGTTACAGCCTATAATTTTGCCCAATTTCATCTGTTTCGACCATATGACAATTAATCGGTAAACTTCAAACTTTGCAGTTTTCATGGGTTATAACTCACAACTTTTTTTTTATTTTCGCTCATACCAAAGGTTGTTAGGTTTTTTTTCTTCAAAATTCACAATGTTCATAGGCTATAACCCCACTATTTTTATCTATTTTTATTTGTTTTGATCCAATGGAAATTAATTTATGGACTTCAAAATTCAAAACTTCTATGGGTTATAACTGATTATTTTTATTCATTTTCATTGGTTTTAACCAAATGAGAATAAATTTTTCTTTTCTTAAAATTCACGATTTTATGGGCAATATAACCAATTATTTTGTTGATTTTTATTTGTTTCCACCCAATAGCCAATAATAAGTGTACTTTAAATTCTCAATTTTCATCAGCTATAAACCACAAATTTTATCGCTTTTTGTTTGTTTCAAGACAACAACAATTATTATTTTTATTTTTAAAATTTACGATTTTCATGGGCTATAACTCGCAACTTTTGTCCATTTTCATATGTTTCAAACTTATGATAATTAATTGATGTGCTTAAAAATTCGCAATTTCCATAAGCTATATAGTCCACGATATTTTTTAATTTTCAGTCATTTTGTATGGCTATAACTCACTTTCTTTCATTCATTTTTATTGACTTCCACTCAGTGGGAAATAATTTCTGTACTTCAAAATTCTCAATTTTTATATGCGATAACCTATGATTTTCAACTGTTTGTGCCCAATGGCAATAAATTTGTGTACTTCAAAACTCTTCATGAGCTATATAACACACCATTTTGTCCATTTCCAATCAGTTTCTCACCTCAAATTCATGGTTTCTATGAGTTATTACTCACAATTTTTTTCTTTTTTATCTGTTTCAACCTAATTATCAATTATTGATGATGCTTCAAATTTATTCATTTTTATCTGCTTCAATGTAAAGTCAAATTATCAATTATTGATGATACTTCTTAACTTTCAAGTTCTTGCGGTGTGTTATGACAACACATTCGGATGGAAATAACCAACGACCTGATGACCTACAGAAAATCCTCGTCGCCTAAATATGAAATTCAGTTTCCTTTCGTCCATAATATCGTGATGCACAAAATGACACTCACTTATGCCATACCAGTAGTCTACTAATTTGCATTTGTCCATAATTTCATTATTTCATCCAATAATTTCAATTCAATACAAAGATGATGCAAGGCTGCATGAAAAATCATCTCTTCCAGTCAAAATAACTAAAAAAAAAGGTCTCTTACATACTGCAAAACATTTTTGACTCATCACCACATTTCTCCCTTAAATTAAATAAATGTCCTGTACAAAACAATCTGCTATACCTCAATCGTTGAAGATGAAAATATTTCCTACTATCGATTAACTTTCTGTTTTTTTTTAAGAAATCAAAAGTTAACCAAGTCCCGTGTGAGCAGAAATTAGTAATAGACGAGTCGCGAGCACAATAAACATGTCTGCTATGTTATAAGCATCATTCATAACCATAAAGCTCGCGTATTTCATGTTACTGACTTCAGAAACATCTCCTCATGCAACATAGTATTTCGAGCAAAATAGGTAATTATCTACTAAATTCAGATAAAAAGTTTTAAAACATAGAAACAAAGCAACCAGGCAACAGTTCAAACATAAAACCAGACACCAGCCAACAATTCAAACATAAGCACTAAAACTAACAGATTCCTACCAAAAAAACATGACTTGTCCAAACAGAAACAGGTTCAAGAGATTCAGAGTTGAGAAAACAAATACTAGCCTTAACATAGCACCACGGCCTACGTAAGATCCCAAAACGATAAGATGTGGGCATTGCCACTCTACTCATTACAACCTCGATAAAACAAACTAAGCGACAGAATAAAGGAAATCTAACTCTCAGTCTGCTCCCTCAGCCTCCTGATGGTGCTCCTGACAGTGACAGCACTCGCGGTGCTGAAAAGCAGAAAAACAAAATTTAAGAGCTACACAGAACATAAAAACTGGGTCCAAAGAAAAAAAATACGAAAATTAATCAGTCGTTTAAGAATAAGACGGTCCTGTTGCACGGTTATGAATTCAAAATTAAGATTTAAGAGAATCTTGGGTGTCCAAAAAAAAGAGGCTAAATTATGCTAACCCCAAAAACTTTCACCATTTTAACCTAATAACTTTCAAAATCACACCATACCCAGAATAACTTTTGCAGAAAACCACCCCTATATCTTTTAGGTAAATTACACTAATCCCCAATTACTTTAAAAATGCATTTTATATTGTTTTTGGTAGTAATTTATGGGGGTTATCTGCAAAATGCAGAAACTTATCAGGGGTTCCAAAAAGTAATAGGAAGTAACGGAGGTTTAGTGCGATTTTGGAAGTTATTGCGGATTTATTGCAAAATGTTGAAAGTTCTTGGGGGTTCAGTGTAATCTATCCAAAAATAGGTTAGGGAACAAAAAAGCTTCGCAGTTAACCATAAAGGACTAAAAAAGGCTGGGAAAAAACATATTGATGCCAAAGACAACATAAAAAAATGAGTATCACTAATAAACACTGAATCTTTGAAAAGGTGGGGAAGAATTGATTTCCAAAAACGGTATAAGAATCTCAGTTTGTGAGATGTTAAGCAATAAATTGATTATCTTCAATCGTGTTACAGCTGAGACAGACAATGGCAAACAATTCATGCATTATCAGGGAATATAAACATACTTGAGTGTGTAAGCACCACCAGCTTTCACTTTGCCACAGTCCTTGCAGCCCCAGATCCCAACAGCTTTCCTTTTCACGGCATACTGGATCATAAAGTGCCAGCTTTTAGCATGGATAGATGGCAACAATGAAGAGAAGATCATATTTTACAGATAATATACCTTGCCACAGAACTCGCAGAAATACTTAGCATGTTGGCTGACCTCCATTTTCTTAATCTGCTTCCTTAGACTTGCACCATACCGGGTGCCTGCATTACCACTCTTTTGTAAGTCACAGAACAACTTCCAGAAACCAACGAAAAAAACAATTTTCCATTGGAAAAGAGCTAACAAAAATAAAGTAGACAACTTACCATACTTCCCAACAATTCCAGCCTTCTTCGTGCGCTTAGTCTGAGTTCACAATATGATATGTCAACAATCGGACAGGCGCATTGGTTGTAAATTGAACAAACTTGCAATAAATTGAGCATATATAATTGACAAAACAACAAGAAAGTTCATATGCACTCTTTATCCACCACTTTCTTCCAAAAAATTTCGTCTCAGAGATCTTGTCGTGTATAAAATTGTACTCCATGATCTAAACCAATAATTTGATACTACAAGAACTGTGCTTCAGTGGATAACTAAAACGAAAATGATCTCCTAGTTTAGGGCAAGGTTGTCATAATTATGGTTCGTACTTGGTTACTGGATTATTTACAACCTGGATTTACAAAAGTTGCATGTTTGTTCAGTTATTATATAAATGCTTCATCTTAATCAAAGGCAATTGGTCACATCAAATTGGGTCATGTATGGATCTGGTTTTATTCACAGCAATCCACAGCGGAGAGTATCAACTTTAAGCAATAATGTTTGTACCAAATAGCTTAAAACATCATAAAGACGGTTTCTTTCAATTAAGAATCATAAAAATCATGGTAGTAGAACACGTAATTGTTCTCCAACAATACAAAAAGCCCTAAAACTTAAACTCTAAACAGCCAACAAAACTTCGAGCTAAATGGAGAGATCCGTAGATCCGCGGTAATCTAACACGAGAAGTTAAAACCCTAGAAAACGATGGAGAAACGAGAGATGGTCGATGAGCGTCCGTACCATTTTCGCGTTGGTGGAGGGGGAGAGAACTGGAACCCTAGGTGAAGCAAAGACTCTCCTTTGGTCTGCTCTCAGCTCGGCGGAAACCCTAATCGTAGCTTTTATATAGAGGGGGTTTTGAGCTGTTGAGTGATCTGGGCCGTTTATGAAATTGGACGGTTGTGATTGTTCCTCTACGAGGCTTCCGATGGGCCAAGTTTCGCCAAGCAAGCCTTATTTTTTAACGGGCTGGGACCCCGTTTCACCGTCAACATTCACTTCGGGAGACTCGACAGTCGACTACTCTTGTAAAATTGATGTATCAACGTCAGGAGTGTAGCTAGGGCTCCTCACGGCCGTAAGGATGAATGTTCATTTTAGAAAATTGTCTGCCAAGCCATGAACTTATGAGCCACCCATGTTGCATCAATGTGACGAGCTAAGAGCTCACAATCTATAGTCTTTTAGTAACTCATTTTCATAAATGGACTCTCAAATCTCAATCCGTTCCTAGCTTTATGTTGGTTAGAACTAGGTAGGCTTGTCCATCCGGGCCGGGCCGGGCCGGCCCGGCCCGGAAATCCGGGCCCGGGCCGGGCAAAACTGGGACCCGGACCCGGACCCGGGTACACCGGGCCGGGTTCCGGGCTGGCCCGGGTGATTTTCCTTTTTTTTTCCCAAAATTTTTTAATGTTATTTAACTTATAAATTATAAAAAAAAGACAAGAAAAATAACAAAAATAATAATTTTATTAATTACTTAAAATGACATAAATTACAAATAAGAAATGATAAAAACATATTCTTTATTAATAATTGATAAATCAGTTACAAATTACAAGTACAAATTTATTTTGCAATTAATCGCATCACAATAGATAAGTAAATCCCAACTAGGTTGGCACCTACTCACCTATATCACTATCATTTGCAATTATTTCCAAAATAATTCTTTACAAATTGTAAGCTAAGATATAAAAACTACAATCTATTCTTTATATCTATCTGCTAGTCCCAATTCTTCAAATTTATCTTCAATTCCAGCCATCCGATCGATGCCTTGCGTTCGCTTCTCGTACCTCCACCAATCTTGTAAGCACATCACCGCTTGTACAGTATACGGATCCAAGCATGTCCTATGATCGAAGGCGGATTCCGAAGCTACCGTCGAAACCTGCACTGTTAGTAAATCACGAACCATGGTGGAAAGTATAGGATATGAAACTGATCCATATACTTTCCACCATTGCAAATTATCTAAAGCATTTCCTTGACATCTAACTAAAGAAGCAGAAAAATATTCATCTATTTCAGAAACCTCCGATGATGACGATCCAAGTCCAGATCCACCAGTTAGCTCGGCTACCATTGCATACCTATCAAAACTTACACTTTTACCTCGGGCTCGGGATGAGCTCGAAGAAACCGAAGCTGCAGACTGTTGTGCAGCTACACCATGTCTAGCTGCATACTCATCATATAAAGTTTGAAAATAATTTCTAATAAGTAAATGATGAGTAGTAGCATTCAGGGTGGTTCCATCATCTAAGTCTATAATCTGTCCACCATACAATGACTGTAACAAACTTCGAAGGCCAATATCCTTCAAGCATGGATCAATAAGAACCCCCAAACCAAAAATATGAGGAATAGGCCTAAAATACTTATTAAATTTGCTCTCCATTTCAAAAACCATAGGTCCAAAAGTAGCATCCAAACGATATTTATCAAAAAAATTTTGAATATTTAAAATTTGTAAAGCAGCTAAAGTAATGGTTGGATAATAACAGCCAGATAATAACATGGTAGCATCATAAAAAACTTGTAACATTTCATTTAAATTACATATAACTGTCCATTCATCTTCAGTTATTCCATAAGTGCTACCAGAACTAGAACTAGAAGCATAATAGTTTATAAAATCAGTTATAATGTCTTTATATTCTATTGCTACACTTAACATTGCATATGTGGAATTCCACCTATGGTCAACATCTTTTGGAATTAGTCTAGGCTTTACATTTTTTCTTTTACAAAATTGTTTCCATCTTTTAAGTCTTTGTTCAGAAGCACTATGCATGTAAGCAACTGTTCTAACCTTTTCTATCATGGGTTTAATTTCAGTAAATGCACTTTGAACAATTAAATTTAAAATATGACAGATGCACCTAATATGAAAAAGATCACCATGACATGGCAATGATAAAGATGATCTGATAAAATCAACAGCTACATTGTTATTACTTGCATTATCTAGTGAAAGAGAAAATATTCTTTGTGAAATTTCTAATTTCATAAGTTCTTCAATTATTAAATTTGCAACATTAGCACCAGTATGTGACTCTTCTATTGCAATAAAAGAAACAACTCTTTTAAACATTTGCCAATTTTCATCAATCCAGTGTGCTGTGATACATAAATATCCAGTTTGTGCTCTAGATGTCCAAATATCAGAAGTTAAAGAAAATTTACAGTTTAAATTTTTAAAATAAGAAATTATTTTTTCTTGTTCTTGCTGATAATATTTTAAAATATCACGTTGACAGGTTTGACGAGAAAATTTTTTAAATGCAGGATAAAAACCATCTCTAAACATATCTTCAAATTCATCATCTTCTACTAATTTAAAAGGAAGGTTTTTAAGAATGATAAACCTGATTACGCATTTCCTGGCTCTGGCAGCGTCATAGTTCCAACTACCGAGACTACCAGAAGAGGAGGATTGAGAAATCATGGATTGTCGGATATCACCTTGAGGAGGCTGGCCTTTGTTGTGTTTATCTAAATGGCGTTTGAGGTGGTTGGTGCCGCTCTTATGATGAGCTTGAAAAATCTTGCCGCACAAAGCACACTTAGCCTTCTGGGTGAGGATCCTACCGTGTTCATCCTTGGTGACGTCGATCTTCTCGTAAAAATTCCACACATCGGATCTTGGCCGTTTAGGAGCTCTTGGTGCAGATTCGTCGCCACCGGATTCGGGATTAACTTCGGTAGGAGGACTGATAGTAGGAGGACTCATAGTAGGAGGACTCAATTCAGGATCGGGAGATATGTTTTGCTCTTCATGCCGCCGTTGGCGAGCCACGTCCGGGCCCGGCCCGGGCCCGGAACAGTGCCGAAAAAAGGCACTGTGGCTTCGAATGACCGGGCCGGGCCGGCCCGGGCCGGCCCGGCCTAATTCCGGCAACGGTCACCACTGGTGACCGTTGCCACCCGGGCCGGGCTCCGGTCCCGGGCTGCCCGGCCCGGGCGTTGACCCGGCGGCGCACTGTACCGGGCCGGGCCGGGCCCGGGCCGGGCGCCGCTGAGGCCACCCGGACCCGGGCCCGGAACCCGGCCTGGCCCGGTTTTCCGGGCCGAGGCCGGGCCGGGCCGGGCTCCGGGCCGGGCCCGGGCCAGCGGGTAAAATGGACAGCCCTAGTTAGAACACCAGAAAAATTCCCCAATGAACCAAAATATGGGACCAACAGGGGGACAGGTGAGGTGTTCTCCTCCTATTGCATAATGAGTTGGTTATCATTAATGATGGTCAGCCGGGCCGAGGCCGGGCCGGGCCGGGCTCCGGGCCGGGCCCGGGCCAGCGGGTAAAATGGACAGCCCTAGTTAGAACACCAGAAAAATTCCCCAATGAACCAAAATATGGGACCAACAGGGGGACAGGTGAGGTGTTCTCCTCCTATTGCATAATGAGTTGGTTATCATTAATGATGGTCAGCTCATTATGCAATAGAAGGGGGACATCTCATCTGTCCCTCATATTGGTCTCATATTTTGTGTCCCTGTAGCAAAGCTTAAAACACCATGAATATTTGGCTTAATATAATTATTAAAAAAACCCTTAACTTTGAACGTTTATTAAAAAAACGCCTTAGCTTTTAAAATATCGAAAACCCCCTTAAGTTTAGGTGTTTTCAGAAAACCCCATTTAACTTTAAGAATTTATCATAAAACCATAAATGGCATTATCCCTTATTATTCCAAATTTTCAGTGGACAATATAATCTCCAAAAGGGACTTCACGTCCACGTTATTAAAAAGTTAAAAAAAAATTAGCTTAACACATTAATTTGATTTCTTGCATGAAAACCATCCACGCTAAAAAAATCCCTACTTTGGGGTATTTTTGTTCACTGAAAATTTGTAATAATGAGGGACAATTAATACGATTTTATGATAAAACCTTTTGATGCCCCTAAACTTAAGGGGGGCGGGGGTTTCTTATATTTTGAAAGTGGAGGGGTTTTCTAATAATCATCCAGAGTTGGGGGATGTTTTCTGATGTTAAGCCTAAATATTTTACCATTCTAAAATCAATAGTATAACCAATGTTACCATGCCAATAACTTTGAAAGCACGAAAATTATATTTTATGCTAGCCTTCTAACAATTTCCGTACGACATGATACAGAAATGAACGGTCTACTTCATGATCAATCCCTTGTCCAAAAAAACATACAATTAACTGGTTCAGCTAGCCTCCCTCTGTTAAGAGGGCTCAAAATTATTCCACGCACGATGGACGAAGAAAGAATAGTTAGAACCAACAGTTTCGGCCCACCAGAGAACGCTCGGGACGGCCCGAAAAAACTCATTGATCCGGGTGAATCAGGCGAATTCAGGAAATGATTTGGCTCGACCTGGGGAATTTTGTGCAAGTATAATACCACCGCGGTAACTTCCATAAATCTCTGCTTCAGTAGAGCATAAATAGTTTGGATTTCAAGCTACCATTGCCCACGGGAATAGCTTCAGCAAAAAAAGTAATAAAACAGTACTAAGCCTAAGAAACCTCCCCTCTTATGTTTCCATCTGCCAGAGTTCAAGACTTGCCAAAGAATATCAAGGCATTTGAAAAACAAAAAAAAAAAACTACTATAAAACAAGAACCTACCGGGAGCCCCCAAAAGAGAGAGAGAGAGAGAGAGAGAGAGAGAGAGAGTATTTCCTACCACCTAAAGAAATGCATCTAGTTTTTTTGATTTAATAGGATGTGGCGGCTTAAAATCCTCCAACCGAAGTTTGGAGCTGGTAAGGATTTCTTTCACAAAGGACTCTCCTTTCTCTACTTTAATGAACTCCAGGACGCTGCCAAGGACCTCTGAAGCCAACCCGATCTCAAGTAATCGTCCAGGCTCTTCGCCGCCTTCATGAATTAACTTCCCTAAATCTCTTAAAGGAACAACATTCTCCAATATCACTTTGACAAAGATGCGGCTGAGGAACTCAGCTGCTCTTGGAGCATCGTTCATTGCGTCCTCCAAAGACGAGAGTACAGACTCAAACCTGTCAAAATAAACGAGATGTAAACTTCCGAATTTATTCTCGAAATCATTGGTTGCAAGGAAATTATGCTTTACCCTTGACTGAGCTGGTTTTGGCTGAGTAAGCTATCTCGAGATTTGCAGAGATTAACAAGAAGAGTAGCCAACAAATCTCTCTCCAGGTCTTTTCTCTCAAAGGAATCTGTGACCCAGAGTGACACCATTGAAGGATAGAAACTGGGAGCATTAAGCTCTTTTACGCACAAAGCCACCTCTTTCTCATCCTTGGCACTGAAAAATAGGATGACATTTGTAAGTATACAATCTCAAAGAAAAATACAAGCATAACATTTTTCACACAAATGAAGTCAAAAATATTTGTAACTCTCGCCTGTGTATGATTTTAATTGATATTCATAATTGAGGGATAAAAAAACCAATGTGGCAAATTCAAATTAGATATCTATACCTGGAAATTAAATGGGCAAATATGGCAGATTCGAGGGGCATATATGCAAAATACCTATCATCAAATTACCTTTTTTTTCAAAAATTTAAGCTGTGTGGGGCTGTGGGCTGATGGATGGATCTCGAGGGAACTCAACGCTCCCCTCATATGAGCTCTTCATTATGTGGAAGGGCCTCAAGGGTAAAATGATTTGCTCGCGTTGGAGAATAAATATGAATATAATATACCTTCAATTACACATGATAACATTAGAACCTAGGACCTAAAACTTTGGATAGCTTGTCAAATAACCACTATATCAAATCTAAGCTAATGGTTGGCTAGTAACTTCAGCAAGCTTACATTAACAGATATCAAAGTGTCGATGCCACATGAACTGAGAAAAAATTCCTAGCCAATAAAAGCAGAGAGCCAACAGCTTAATACAGAATAGCTACGCACTACCTAGGCAACTGAGTTGGCCACGCCAAAGACAACAGTTACCATTTAGCGTTATCTACAGAATCATAAATGACATAAATTAAAAATACCCAACATCAACCTATAATATCATATAATTGATAGCTCTATCCTGAAAGATGCACGATAAACTACTCAGTAATGAAATAATTTCATGCAATTGAAAATGATAGGATATTGTCTCTAAGAATGTGAACTTCAGCAAATCCGTTTGATCACATGATCCATGGAATATCATGTGGGGGTGGCTTACACCCACCACATACAGAACGACATAACTTACCTCCCGCCCCAACCAAGCAAACTTGAAAGGCTCAAAACTGTGGTGTTTCATTGTAAGCCGATTACAAACATTCTAATAGCTGTCAGGACAAGTAGATAGAGTTGTACATACCTATAGAATTCCCTTATTGCTGATATTGACTTTTCCTGTAGGACCTCTTCAGACAAAGGTTTTCCAACAGGTACAGCAGTTGGTGCAGATCTGTCAGAAGCACGATCTGTTATCCGTGACTCTCGGCTATCCGATAACTTATCCTGCACATAACTCAACATTGCATCTTCTCTTGGGCTATAAGGTACTCTTTCTGGTGTAGCATTGTAACCATTTGGACCTGATGGCGGAGCATCAACCACAGGAACATTTGATATTGATGGCTGTCCTCTAATAGACATCCCCTTCGCAAGACCACCTTGTGGACCGAGGGTAATTGAATTGTCAATATTTCTCTGAGTCAGTGGAATTGACAATGTTCTGTTTTCATGAGGATGGCGGTCCTCTAGGCGAACATCCTGCATACCATAACCACCACGACTTTGAGTAGGTAATCCACGGATACCACCAGCTTGGGGTAATACTGAGGATCCTCGAGGACTGTAATCAACAGGAGGCCCTCTTCTTGAAGCAGAACTCATGCCAGGGCCACGAGTCAACCGGCTTGTTTGAGATTGCCGTTCTTGCGCTGCATCTCTATGTACCTCTTCAATCTTCTTTGGACCTTCAACTTTCCTTCTCTGCTGCCACCTATTTTTCCTCAAATCAATCACATCCCTCAGCATGAACCTGACCCGAGAAGACAATTTTTGATTGGTTGATAACTTCGCCAATGTGTCGAAATATCCATCCATTTGTTTCTTAGCCCTAGCATGATCTATCTGCTCCCCTATTGTATTCATTAATTTGCACAAGGCTTCAAGATCTTCCTCATCAGGGTTCTCATACTGCCCGAGCAACTTCTGGATGCATTCATGCATTATTCTCTCTGTTAGCATTCTTTTCTTGTATAGTTCCCCTATCAATCGAATGTTTCCAAGCATTCGCCTCCGTGCCTTGATTCTTTTTTCTTCTCTCTCTTCATTAGAAAGCTTGACCTCACCTTCCTCCTCAACTTTATCTGCTTCAGCCTGCTCTCTTTCACCTCTTTCAAATTCCTCCTGACACTTGTTCAGAAGGAGTCTTTTGAAGGTAATTTTCTCATTATTCTCCATGAAATCAGGCAATACATCAGAAAGATGGAAGCAGAAGTTTGCATACATTCCACAAAAAGTTGGCTCCATCAAGGCCTTGTCAAATATTTGTGATATGACACCAGAAAGAGTAACAGTATTGTCAATGTTAACATCTTTAACTTGCTGAAAGAGTTTCTCAAAGTTCTGAGGTGTTAACTTATTTAGAATTCCTTTAAGTTGTCTCTGCTTTGCCTGTTCCTCATCGGATACTTTACCTACTTCATACTTCCTCTCAGCTTTGTGCATAACTTGCAAAGGTGTCTGTGGAGGAGGCATTAAACCTCTTGAATTGTTTTGACGCCACCTGTCTCCATCAGAATTATTGCGTCCTGCTCCACTCTGAGGTACCAGCGATTGCATAGGGAAAATTGGAACAAAATGACTTGGTGGCTGACCACGTGGATTCCTTAAAACCCCAGGAGCGACACCTTGAACAGGACGAAAATTCTGAGGGAGATCCATACGCAGAGGAAAAGAACCAGGCCCTTTGGTCCATCTGTCTTCATCCATCATGCCACTCCCTCGACGATCACTTCGAGAAACTCCCGGTGACCTATTGGTCATGCTTCCAGGACTAGGATAGGCATCACGATTGACAACATAAGAGCTACCCAGCTGAACACTCATCAAAGTATCAGCTATATCTGATTTGATCTCAAATCCACTAGGAAGATCAGTACAATGCTCTGAAAATGTTAAAAGGAAATCCCTAGTATACTTCTTTGTGCCGTTAGATTCACTTTCATCATCATCAAGATGCTTATTTACATCATTAACCTCTGGGGTTGAGACATCTGCCGCATCTTCCCAGTCGTCCACTTCAGCTATACTCTGCGCATGTTCCTCAGTTATAATTGCATCTTTATCAGGACTATCTGCATTTACTTTTCCCCCATCAACTCTTAGAGAAGTCTCTACACTTTGTGAAGTAATTGCAAGTTCATGCTTTTCCTTGGGACCTTTGTATGCGTTGTATAGATCAGAAGTTCCAGCAGCATCAGCCTTTGATAATATCTCTTTTCTTTTCTTCCTTTTTCCACTAACAGACTTTGCCTTAATGGACTCAAGAGGGAGCTTATCCTTGGGGCCAGATGTCAGAGAGGAAGCTCGACCATCTTTGGGCACCTCCGTAACATCATGACTGCCTGTTTTTTCATCATGACTACCAGTTTTTTCTAGTCCATTGTTAATTCTACGTGGAGATGAAAGCATGCCTTTCTCACTGCTAGAAGCCTTTGTAAGCTCTAAAGTTTCTGCAGGATCCTGTATTTCTACTGTATTCGAAGTCCTTCCAACATCTGCAGAGTCGGTTAGTTTTTCTGAATTATTTGTTCCAGTCTCTTCCTTTTTAACCAAAACAACTGTCTTTACATCCTCAGAAGATTCTCCGACGGTAGGAACTGGATGAACTTTCGCAGTACTACTATCCAGAACATAGACTTCAGATACTTCATCAGATCTTCCATTTTGTGACTCTCCTGGCCCCTTTTTATTCCATATGTCCTCCAGAGAAGCATTATCCCCTTGAAGTACGGTAGATTCCAAATCTTTAGATAGGTTTTCCTCTATCTCAGGACCACTTGCATTTGAAGGAACCTTTTCTTTGATTGGAATACTGCCACTACCAGAACAGCTTATGAGGACAACTTGCGATGCTTCCTCCCCATTGATAACTTCAGAACTTGAACTAGCAGGTATATCTTTGCTTTCGACTGGTTCACCAGTTTGGGCTTGAGTACTAACACTATGTTCTAGACCACAAAAAGGCAAGTTAGTTGCAGTGGTTGACACATTTTTCATCATATATTCACAGATATGTTTAATATCTTCAGTGAATTGCCTACCATTTACATCTTCGTGACTTCCATCCTTGGAAATATTTATTGAAGACAATGTCTTAGTAATTTCAGAGGCTGAATCATCTATCTGCATGAATTGAATAAGTGAATGAGTTAGAAGAAGAACTAACAGAAGCATAATACAGAACTGAATAAAAGAAATAAAAAGATCAAGATATACTTGCTGTGGCTGAGATGGCCTCAAATCCTTTTTACTAGGTTTTTCCAGGTGATCCTTCAAGGAATCTGATCCTATAATAGGTTCTCTTTGTTTACCATCAGTCGCTAATTCAGCAGATCCGGAATCCCCAGAAGAAATAACTGGAGCTGATAAAGTTCCATGTGAAGATTTTTCAGTCATTGCTGGTATTTCACTGTCTCTTTGCTGATGGATGACAGTCGCTTCCCCAGTTGGCTTTAACAACTTAGGTTGTTCAGCCTTGCTAACAGGCATGCTAATAGTCACTGAAGTTGCCCCCACTTTTTGACCAATTGGAACAGCAGTTGGCTTAACTGACCCTTGTACTGGAGCCGATGGGGCTGTAGCTTGAGAAGGTTCTGACTTTACTGGCACAGAATTGTGGAGTGACAGGTTCATGAATGAAATTCCTTGCCCGCTCTGTCCAGCTGGGTAGCTAAATCTTGAAGGTTGAGGACCAGTGGCCACCGATGTGCTAGTAGGGAAGAAGATTGGTGGAGGATTATATGAATTTGGTTGCATCTGAGGAAAGTAATGTGAGGAAGTGAATGATGTAATAGGCTGAGATTGCGGCATTGAACTATTAATTGGTCTTTGTCCTGATGAGACACCATCAGTATACAAATCTGTCCTCTTATCAAGCCTCACCTCCTCATGGGTCTCTGGATGAGTAATTTTTACAGTGGCTTTACGAGGACCTGCAAAATTTCTGGGCTGCTGTTGCTGAGCAAATTGTGGCGCAGCAATACCAATTCCAAGGTTCCCCTGTGGACCAAGTTGGTGACCAATATGAGGTCCAAAACCCAAGCCTTGTCCCTGGTGAATCATCGCCTGAGGCGGCAAAGGATGAGACTGAAGATTATGGACAAACATGTGTTGTGGTACTTGAGGGGCGTTTCCTATGGGCAAAGTCATAGGCATTTGTTGTGGGCCCGGGCCACCAAACTGCATGGAAATTGGGGGTTGCTGAAATGGCATTGCCATAGATATTCCAGGAATAGGTAGCGCAGCAGACTTTGGCGGTGGTGGAACTGGCGCAGATGAAATCTGCTGTTGCACCTCTCTCTTTGCCTGGGAAGGAGGGTGTGACTCCCCGCTAGGAGGCAGGTTAATGCCAGGCACATCCTTTCTTTCTATTTGTGGCTGCTGCTTATTAGGGCAAGGTGGTATAGGCTGTGTAGGCACAGCCCTGAATGAATCACGACGGGCCTACATTATAAAATAACAACAGCTTAGATATTTTATACAAGGAAAAAGATCTAGAAAATGAAATGTCATAGTTATGCATGCCACGTGATATCACAGATCAATCTGCATGTGAAGATTAAATAGCAAAAAAGTGAAGTCTTTATCTTAAAATTTGGGCAGGACATATGAAGCATTTCTCTACATTTAGCACATACATGGTCCATTCCATTCATTAGACCAATCTTGAAGTGAGGTTTGTACAACAAAAGTAAGTCGACTTTAACCACCTTGAATTAGCTCTAAAAACAACATCGTCGATTGCATCATCATGATGCCTGCTGATCCTAACTAGCAAAAATAAGTATTTTGTTGCCATAACTTTGGACTGTAGTTGAATTAAAGCTATGTCCACACGTCCATTGTATCATGCCAATTCTGAATCTTATATGTTCCAATTTTTCTCTCCCCTTTTCTTCTTTATAAAGTATCCCTTCTCTAGTCACATCAACAAATAAAATTTCATTAAAACATCATATATGCCGTGACACTTCATCCTAAACATGTCTAGTAATTTCATAACTAACTGGCGAAAAGGGATAGTATTTCACACCAATCCCTGACAAAAGATGTAGTGAAAGCGAACCAATTTGATACAACAACCAAGCCTTTATCCCAAATGTTTAGGGTCGGCTACATGAACCCTATTTTCTCATTCCGTCCTGTTGCGGGTCATTTCCTCCGTTATGTTAGTCTTAATCATATCCTTCTTAATTGCTTCTGACCAAGTAATTCTGGGTCGACCTCTACATCTTCTAGCCCCATTAACTCTAATATTATCACTTTTCCTAATCGGTGCACTAAGGGGTCTCCTCTGTACATGACCAAACCATCTTAACCTATTCTCTCTCATTTTATCTTCAATAGGCGCACCCTCTAATTTACTACAGATGCACTCATTTCTTATCCTATCTTTTAATGTATACACACAAGACACATCAACAACAAACCAATTTGATCCCATACTAATTTAACCAACTTCCCAGAAAATTTCATCAGAAAAATTAAAAGATAACACATCAACAACAAACCAGTATACCTGGTCTCGCTTCTGTTCGTCAAGATTTGGTGGTGCTGAACTGGTCCGAGCAGGAATCTACATAATCACAATAAATGTTGCACCAATCACAAACAAATAAGGGAAGTCAGAAAAACAAAGCAAATAAGTGTAAAAAAACGTAAATTTTCCCAAAAACTAGATAACAGGAATTAACCTGCAATCCATTCACAATGCCAGGACTTATAGTCCCAAATTGAAGAGCAAATGGTTTTGTCCCATCTCCTAATGAAACAACATGATAAAAGGATAACATTAAAAATCAACAATCCAAATAATCAGTGAGAAAGATCTGAACTAAAATATTCGAAAAGTTTTGTGAAACACATTAAATTGTGTTCTCAAAGGAAGTAAGCATGACCCTTGGTGCGAAGAATATGCTTCGCTACGTAAACAGCATAGCTTATGGACACACACCAATAGTCTTCCATTCAGCAACATGAAACAATTGCAGTTCTAAAAGTACCTTTGACAGGTGTGCTTGGTGGCGCAGAATCTGAAACCCCAACAGCAGGCCGTGAAGATGGAGCTTTTGGAAGGGCCCGAGATGTCCTCAGAGCAGATGTATCATCTGGTCTTGGAACACTTGGCATTGATGAAGCAGATGGACCTGCGAAAAACAAATAAGATCAAGCCTAGAGCATCTAAGAATAAATTTGAGATCTTTACATGTGCAACTGACCTAGAGTCATAATAACCTTGTAGACAAATTAACACAAAATGAAGAAAATTTAGAATACTATCACCATGTGAAGAATCTGAGAGCAACCAATCCATTTAAATATATTAGACAAATGTAATCTGAATATAATTAATCACCTGATCTCAGTAAAAGTTCTGAGGATGATTCAAAAAAATATAGAAGCTAAATAAGCAACTGTGATTCAAGATATTATATCAGAAATTATCGGGTAAAAAGGTGGATGTCTTTAAGCTCCACTTATCAGTACAAATACCAAGAATAGAAGAAAAAATTTATCCTCTTGTTAACAAATTATGGAAGGTGGTAATTCCTTGTATACATACAAATATTGTAAGTTATCTATAGAAAGTTCTATGAAAGGGAAATTCTTTTAATAGAAGAAGGATTTGAATCCTCTCCACTAGCAAAAAAGTAGTGGAGAGACCACTACATTAACCATCACCATTGACTTATGTAATAGATGGTTGTGATTCATTCCATATCTAACACTCACCACACCCCCCATGAATTACATTGTTTTCCTAATTTACACTCAAATTCAAATCACAACCGCTCATTAAATAAATCAACGTGTGATTTAATAATAGTGGTCCCTCCATTACTTTTTGGTAGTGGAGAAGATCTGAATCCATAAAAGAACACTATAATAAAGGAAACACTTACAAATGGCAAATATTATAGTTAACATCCCCTCAAACTCATTGTGGAGCAATGTCAGAGAAATTGGATAAGTACCAAACTGAAAAATAGTTGAGCCTTGACGGAAGAGTCACACCCAGCTAGACAAACAAAGAAAGCTTCAAACCATTGAGATCAACACTGAAGGATAGGAACCAAGTACATCGATAATAGAAACTAAACACTGGCAAGACAGAACAAAAATAAGAATCCAAGGACAGCAACAGAGAAAAACTCAGATGCAACAAGATTCATAGTGAAGGATATGTATTTGAGGACTTTATGGAGGAAATCTCAGTGATTGATATCGAATTCATGGAGAGAAGGAACTCATCCTGGAGAAAAGTGCAAGTCACGATCATGGATCAAATGAGCTGAGCAGGGAGAACCGACAATGAGATAGAGCCAGAAAGACTAGATAGAACAAAGAAGGACATTTCTAGAGGATCTTGACATCGAGAAGGAGCTCTACACGTGAGGCTAAAGAGTGAAACGGAACAACATAGGACATCAATGAGAAGGAACTCAACAGGAGAGGCCAAGAGGTCTCCACTTCGGGGAAAGAATTGCGCTCAAACAAGGTTCAATTGGCACAAGGCTGTGCACAACAGTTATCCGTTGCAGTGAGGACTTGGACAGTGATGTCATGGCAAGGACCAGCTTCAAGATAGATATCGCACTTCAATTGATCGTTGAGACTGGCATCAGTAAGGTAGCACAAAAACAACACGAACATTGTCGACGCGGTGAGAAGAAGCCAAGGAGGGGTCCGTCAATGAGGTGGTGTTACATATTCATCACATGGTAATACGATTTCGTGACATAAGGTCAAGATCGAGGTAGCGTTGACAGTATAGTTAGTGGCAGCAGTCACATCATCAAACCTGTGTTTAGCTTTTAATTCATCATAGGTGATGGTAATCTTGTTGTGCTAAACACTGTTTTTCAAGCAGGCGAAAGTGGCACGGGGAATGGGTGGACAGGAAGGAGTCATGAGGCGGTTGGGAAGGAGAATTGACCCAGCCCCCTCTGATGAAGTTGAGAGAAAGGGAGGAGATGAGAAGGTGAAGCTTCATCAACATTGCTAGTGGCTGGCCAATCTCATAGTTGACACTGAAAAAAGTAACCTTGCGATGGTAGCAGAGGGATATTAACAAGAAATGCAGCACCGATGACGAGATCACAGGGTTTGACCATCAAGTAAATAATGAGACCATCAATTAGGTATTGTAGACAGCGTAGCAATGGCCGTCAGCATGTAAACATGGCCCTAAATCATGCTCTTGAGGTTTCGGGCATCGACCATGATGGGAGCTGAGTTGAATGTGATGTTTTTTTTAAATACTTTTTCTTGTGTGGGTGGGTGGTTTTTTTTTTTTTTTGGTGTTATTGGT
>NC_033801.1:6381615-6389955 GCF_001876935.1 Asparagus officinalis | reverse complement strand
AGGGTAGAGAAGGGAATGAGGAGATACTGTTAATTGACCTCGGAAAAGCATAGTGGTGGAAGTGCAAAGATGAAGCTGTAGAAAGAAAAGCGAAGGAAAATGGAAGAGATATTTAAAATTTCCAGATGTTCACTGAAGTTGAAAATTTTCAAAAAGACAAGAGAAAATCAGAAACATGAGATTATGAAGTAAAGTTTGAAATAAGCAACCCTTATAAACTTATTGGATACTTAAATTTGTAAGTTGAAACCACTATGCAAGTCTAAATAGTAAACTCAACTTACCCTGAGGCGGGGTTTGACCATGAGCACCATTCTGCACAGCTCTCAGGGAGGCAGTGTTCGCAGATGTATCGGGGCCCAGGCTCACAGGAGTTACCCTTGGCTGCCCTCCTCCTTGTCCATTACCGGACTTCTTTAAACTGCACAAACCAGCAAAAAAAAAACTATAAATAAAGACAAAGCTTTAAGAGACCCCCTCTCATAGTTTCCTGTTCTAATGCATTAGCATAGTTCTCCAAATTTAATAAACTTAGACATGATAATCATTTGCCTCTTTAGTTCTAAGTCCACAACCAAAACTTAAAACAGAAAACTCTCAATTACTAACCTTGCCCGCCACCAAACTCCTCAGAAGTAGAAACTCTTCCTAAGAAGTATAGAACACGCTAATTTAAAATAAAAACTCAAACTCTGACAATTTGAAATTTCTTATTCTAAAATAGGAATCATCAATAACGATAGTTAATGACTCAAAAGATCCAAACTTTAAGAAGCCAACTTGCCCAAATTAGCAAAATAAAACAGAACACAAACTCACCTCCGATTACTTGATGACGAAGGCTGATTAGAAGAGGACGATAGATGATGGGGATGAGCGGCGCCACCGCTACCGCCGCCCTTCCCTGCACCGCCACCGCCGGAGAACCCTCTGCCGTGGCCGGATCGACCGCCGGATTTCCTCAGCTGGCCGTCGCTCTTCTCAAACCTAGATTGATTATGGGACATAAATACCTAACCTTTCCCCCTTCTCGCTTTTCTCTCTTCCAACCCTGAAGACAACAACGACAACAAAAATCACAGATCCAACATCAGCATCAATCCGCTGCAAACCCTAGAAATCAGCATTGAACAGTACCTCCCCCTATAACCGCCAACGAAGGCGATAATTTGGTGGGAAATATAGTTACCCGAGAGGAATCTAACAGATTAGGGTTTCGTTTATTTCCCCAATCACGCGGACTGGGAACGGCGATCAATCATCAACGACGAAGCGATGGATAGAGAGAGAAACAGAGTGATGAGAGAGGAACAAAATTAGGAGAGAGAATAGTTTTGAACTGGCTTTTATGGGAGAGAGAAAATTAGGGAAGTTAATTAACTTTAGGGGGTGTTTGGTTCAACATTGGGCAAGAATAAGATTAGGAATCGTATATTTTTTTATGGATTCCTAGCTAATCCATAAAAAATTTTAAGATAATTTTATGTTGTCATGGAATTCTTTTTTTTCTATGTTTATTTCATAACATGAAAAAATAGAAACCAACTTTATAGAAACCCTACAATTCATATTCTTTAGTTTGGTTTGGAATGAGAATATGATTTGATCTCATAATAATATTGGGTTTGTGAAAAAACAAAATCCGAAAAAAAGAGAGAGGAAAAATAATACAAATGCGTCGGCTTTCTGCTCCAAATCCGCCCAAATTATTAGATTTTGGATTTCTATAAAATGAACATACTTTTTCAACTTTATAGATTCCGAAATCTATAAATTTTTGGGGAACCAAACTCAAGAATAGGATTCATAAAGAATTATTTATTTATAATTTTGCCATTGTCAGACCCAAATCCTATTCTTTTTCCATAAAAATGATGAAACAAACAGCCCCGAGAGAGGCGTGAGCGAGTGGGATCGGATTGGCGTGTAGGGGCATTTTGGGAAATATATGTTGAGGAGTAGGTGATCACTGTGGGCGGTCAAAACACCGCTTTCGGAGGTGCGTATGATCCCGACCGTTAGATTTTCTATCAACGAGTGAGATTTGCGTATCCTTTTTAACCCTGGGTAATTTAGCGCATGATGACGCGATGATTATCATTCTATTGCGATCTTCATGCATTGGCTAAACACTGTTAATGTAAAAAATTCTGGTTGAATTTCCTTCTAAGGGTCTGTTTCGTTTATTTCCTAAAAACCAAGAAATGGAAATGAAAATGTGGAAATCTCAAAAAATGTAATTTCATCCATTTTCATCCCTAAAACTCACTCATAACATTCAATAAAATATTATTTTTATCCAATAACTCATTCACAACATCTAATAAAATATTATTTTCATCCACAACATCACTTAACTCATATCATCTCATCATTTCAAATCACTCACATCATCCTATAAGATGGTGACAACTCATCTCATCTCATTAACATTTCATTTCCACCCATTTCCTCACAAAAAGTTAGGAAAACGATTTCCTTAAGTGTGGGTCACATCATTCAATAATATAATGACAACTCATCACATCTCATCTATTTTCTTATTTTTAAGAATGAACCAAACAAAAGAAAACAACCTATTACAGGAAATGGGTTTCTTATAATTCATTTCCTTATTTTTTTTCACCAACCAAACAACATCAAAATAAATTTTCCTAAAAAATCACTCACATCATCCAATAATAAGGTGACAACTAACATCATCTCATCTCCAGTTCTTTGATTTCCTTCTTTTTTTAGCCAACCAAACATTCTCAAAACAATTTTTCTTAGAAATAGTTTTCCATTTCTTTGATTTCCCTCTTTTTTTAGGCAAACAAACAGCCCCTAAAAAAACACCAACCCTGAAAAGCTATATATCGACTTTATTTGAACGTAAAAAAGACGCATAAAATTTACACGGCTAGGATTTTGATATAACTCTGACACTACACGATATTTATGATAAATAGTATATCATTACCTTGACGTTTTACTTTATCTATTTTGCATTGAATTAAGGCATGAATTACTAAGTCGTTTTTGGGAGAGTTTGATGACAGCTTGTCTTTTGTCCAAAAGTAATTCATTAGCTCTAATGATAACTAAACTTGAACTTTAAGAAGACAAAAACGAAATGAATTCCTTTGCTAACCCCTTATTCCAAGCTAAAAATAAACACAACCTCAGTAGTCTTTTCGTCACTTTGGGAATATCGAAATAGCTGGATTGTTCTTAATTAAACAAGAACAAGAAGCGTTTGATAGCAACGTAAAAGATACTAAGTATTTGATTGTCTTGAAGTACATATTTTGTAAAGTTTCCTGGGCTAATTAAGGTAGGGATTCTTCCGTAAATACACCTGAAGGTTTTATATTTATACCAAGAGTAATTGGCAATTTGGTCACACCTTGTTAATTTGTGTATCTCAAACATAATGATTTGGTGAAATATTTTTTAAAATAAAGAGCATTGAGCGTGTTTAATAAATTTAAAAACTTGAATTTTCTGATTTTTTTTTATACAATTAGATGGAAAACAAGGGAACTGGTTCATTAATCATTAGTTGCTAACCTACTAATATTTCTATTTAATCAGTATTATGTTCACTAACGTCAATTCTCTTTCATCATTATAATATGAAGCAAAAATACTTATTATACAAACTAGAAACAATTATATTATCAAAGATCCCAAGGTTTTAGCAAAAAATTGTCTAATATACTCCCTAACTGGTAGTTAGATAAGCTACTCCATTATTATTATTTTTTCGCTTTGGACGAACATGCAAATTCTGAGAAGTCAGTGGGCTTTTCATAAAAGGTAACGGCAAATGAAAACGCAGCTGGAAAAAAGGCAAAAACGGCTCCTCCATCCCCGAGGACAAATTTTCAAAACCAACCCTTTTAGCATTTTATTTGTAAAAAACGACCTATTTTGAAAATAATTACAAAAACCGACCTGTTTTCAGCCCAGCGCTGAAAACAGGTCGGTTTTTGTAAAAAAAGTCTCCGAAACATCACGGGAGTTCAACTCCCGTGAAGTTTATCGAGAAATTAAACTTCACGGGAGTTGAACTCCCGTGAAGCTTAATTTTGCTTAAAACTCCACGGGAGTTCAACTCCCGTGGAGTTACAGTCGAAAATTTGCCAGAGATCGAGTCTCTGGAAATTTGGCACTGCAACTTCACGGGATTTCAACTCCCGTGAAGTTGCAGGTCACCCAGCGTGCACAGCTTCTGTGCAGGTTTTGTATATTTACCTGTAAATCATATATATGTCAATTTATTTGCAAACAACAATATATACATGATTCCACAATGAATTATAACTCATATATATGCCAATTTATTTGCAAACAACAATATATACATGATTCAACCATGAATTAAACACACACGATTATGTATATGAACAACAATTTATCTTCAAAAGTTCAGTATTTGAAAATTCAGGAAAGTTACAAAATTTATCAAAATAAGTTCATATACAACCCAATATAGCTCCCCTCCTTCCTCTCCCTCTCTTCCCCCTCCCCCTCGCTCTTCCCCGCCCCCTGGGTTCCTACTGATGAGCCTCAACTATCTGAGTATCCGACGGTCCCTGCTGATGAGCCGCAACTATCTGAGTATCCGGCTGTGTATGAAGCTGCGAAGTGCCGGCTCCATCGGCATGCGAAGTGCCGGCGTCATCGGCATGCGAAGTGCCGGCGTCATCGGCATGCGAAGTGCCGGCTCCATCGGCATGCGAAGTGCCGGCGTCATCATCACGCGGCCGTCGACGTCGAGCGTACGCCCGTCCAAATGAGCGAGACCTGTCCTCACGGCCTGCGAACTCGTCGACGTGAGTCTTATGGAACACCTGCGCTATGCTCTTCTTGATCCTGCTGAGGAGACCTAACGCCACCTGATCCTGAATCTCAGTCACGTGCGCATCAATATCAGCATCAATGCTATCTAAAACACGGACCTGCGTGGTAAACAATTTATTAAGTATCAACTCAATAAAAAATATTATAATTTAGCTTAGAAACTTACGTAATCTCTCTCGTTCATCCCACTAGGGATGTAACTATCTGTCGGTGGGCGTGGCATGTGTCCAGCTAAAGGCTGTGGGTCACGCGTGATCCATCTACGTGTGATACCCCAATACCAACGCATATACGTGGTATAGTCAACAGCTGTGGGCCTCGTATCCTGTATGCAATCCCACCTCTGAACCCACCTGCCTATGTAGTCCGCACGGACTACGGCCCAGTCAGTCCGGTGCGATGTAGGGCGCCGCCGACGATTGATCTGCTCGACAGGATCTGGAATATGCTGAGAGAGTGTAAACTGCCGTAGCACACGGTCCGGTACATGCATCTCTACGATCTCCCAACAGATCAATGGAACTCTGGCTCTCCACAAGCCGGGACTATCTCGGCAGATAGGTGCAAGAGAATGTATATCGAGCTCCGGCGGTGTATAGGGTCTCCACTTGAACTGAAATAAAATAAAACATTTATCAGTATCATACAGAAAAACTATAATATTCATACTTCTTGAGTTTTATATTTACCTGTTCATGCTGGAGGCCATCAAGCTCATTTCGGTAAAACTGACGGTGACGCGTCGCTGATTTGTACTGAGCGTATCGCACGTTATACCTATATGCAGAATAGCGAATATATAAGTACAAATATTCAGGTTACGAATGAAATATGTGTGTGTACAATTATACCTGTATGCCAACGGATACTGCCCCTCTAAGTCACGGTGCATAAGTAAAGTGGGTCGTCCAATATGAATGCGCTCCCATGACCAAATCTGTATCAACGTACAGCATCCCTTGAATTCTTTATTCTGCATCAGAGATACTCTACTCAATTCTCGATACAAATATGCCAACACCGCACTGCCCCACGATAGTGCCCCGCATACACCAAAATCCTCCAGCAGTGGCAGCCATCGTGCATGTACGAGAGTCTTGCTCGCATCAGGAAATAGTACGCACCCTATCATGTGCAATATGTATGCACGAGCATGAAACTGGAGCGTCTCATCAGAGGCATCCTCTGGTATGTCGCCCTGAAATGTCTGACGAAGCCACGATAGCTTCATCGCACCACTCCTCAAGTCGGGAACCTGTCCAAGTAGCCGGCCACATACCTCCGGCCAACTATGATCGTCGGTGCCCGTAACTACCGGTCCATCAATCCGGAGCCCAAGTATGACGGCCACGTCCTGTAAAGTGATGGTGCACTCCCCTATATGCATGTGAAAGGTGTTGGTCTCTGGCCTCCACCTCTCAATCAAAGCAGTGATAAGCGGCCAATCAAGCCTGATATAACGAATCGTCGAACACGGTCGAAAACCGGCCTGAGCGATCAAAGCTAGTACCCTCTCATCCTCTATGACCCATGCCGAATGACTATGGGAATGCTCGATCATCGTGTACTCTGGTACGGGCTGCACATAAAACGAGAATCAGTTTTAAGTATATTCATTAAAAAATTACATTAATCGAAGAAATATATATCTAATTTATTCGTATTACCTCTCCCGAACCAATATGGTCTGAACAATGACTCGCCATTAAATAGGTGGCAGCAAACTCCACGGGAGTTCAACTCCCGTGGAGTTGCAGTGCCAATTTTCCAGAGATCGATTCTCTGGAAAACTGGCACTGCAACTTCACGGGAGTTGAACTCCCGTGAAGCTGCAGTGGGGGGGGGGGGGGGTCACGCGCGCTTAAATAGGTGGCAGCAAACTCCACGGGAGTTCAACTCCCGTGGAGTTGCAGTGCCAATTTTCCAGAGATCGATTCTCTGGAAAACTGGCACTGCAACTTCACGGGAGTTGAACTCCCGTGAAGCTGCAGTCACAATTTCCAGAGATCGATTCTCTGGATTTGCTGACTTCAACTCCACGGGAGTTGAACTCCCGTGGAGTTTTAAGCACAAATTACGCTTCACGGGAGTTGAACTCCCGTGAAGTTTAATTTCTCCATAAACTTCACGGGAGTTGAACTCCCGTGATGTTTCGGAGAATTTTTTACAAAAACCGACCTGTTTTCAGCGCTGGGCTGAAAACAGGTCGGTTTTTGCAATTATTATCGAAAACGGTCGTTTTTTGCAATTAAATGTTTAAAACGGTTGGTTTTGAAAATTTGTCCCCATCCCCGACCAAGGTCTGCGAAAACTTGGGAGGGATTAAAACTAGAAATTTCCCAACTCGAAACCTCTTCATTTTTGCCCTTCAACTCACGAGTCGGATCTTGATTCGGATCCGGATCCGACATTGGCAGGATCCCTGCCTGAACCTTTTCTCTTTCTTGTAACCCGCAATTAATGCTTGAACGGGTTTCGGTCTCTGAATAGTGGCAGCTTTGAGCTCCTATTTGGAATCTCACTGCGTCGAGTTTGATTCATTTGAGGTATTGATTTGGGTTTCTTGGGGGGGGGGGGGGGGGGTTTGGAATTTGTCTGTCCAATCACTGAAGGAGTTGGCGGAAACTGAAGGGGCAGATCACTGATATCTTCCGAGCTTTGTCGTAAGATTTTCTTTTTCTTGATAAATTAAGGGCTAAATATCTTGTCTCTTGTTGTTTTTCTTGACCAAGGTCAACTCTTTATGGACTTTTTAATAATAGATGATAATAATGAGATGTTTTTCATAAATTTAGAGTGAACTTTTAATAGCAGTAGGGGGTCCATCTTTATGATTGTATGCCTGGTATGTCTTTGAACTTTGCTATTTGGCTCGCGGGTGAACCGCGAGCCATCATAGAGTGAACTTTTAATAGCAGTAGGGGGTCCATCTTTATGATTGTATGCCTGGTATGTCTTTGAACTCGAGTTGATGGCTCGCGGTTCACCCGCGAGCCAAATCGCTTTTTCGTATGTCTTTATTAGAAGCATTACTTTGGGACTTGGAATTTTAATGTTACAACTTTTATTTTGAAAAAGTTATAATTTTTAAGGAAAAATGTGTCTAGGACCCAAAAACTATATTTTTTTGTGTGCCAAAACCCTCAACCCAAGAAGTAGTTATGTATCAACCCTTTTTTATATTTTCAAAACAACACATGGAGAAAGTATATACCAAATCCCTAAAATACCCTTAACCATTTCCCCCCCAAAACTTATATTTCATCTCTCTCTTCTCTCTTCTCATGCTCAAAGCAGATCGCCTCAGAGACGCGTTTCTACCCTCGCAGACGGGAGTGGCGGCGAAGCTCTTGGCGTGCTGCAACTGGGGGGAGGAGGGGGAGGGGGCTTCGAGTCGACCTCGAGGAGGAGGACATTGTAGCTAGCGTGGACAAGGGTGACAGAGCCAGGGTGGAGGGAGTCCTTCCCGTCGACGCGGCCGTAGAGGAAGAA
>NC_033801.1:6352867-6381604 GCF_001876935.1 Asparagus officinalis | reverse complement strand
TGCAGCTGGGGGGAGGAGGAGGAGGAGGAGGATAGGGGCTTCGAGTCGAGTTTTGTTCATGAGGTTTAGAGTGTGAGTATTACACTTTTATGACTAATGAAAATCCTCATGTAAGCAATCTTGGATTTATTATTATTTTTTGCTCAAGTGGCTGTGATTTATGGTTCATGATTTAACTTGATTTTAATTTTGTTTTTGTGCATAATTTCAGAATGATGGTTGTAGATTTCGGGAGTGGTTTGACAACCCTGTGTATAGTGTGGGAACTCAGTTATTTCCACTTATAAGAGAAGAACTCACTAATTTGAGGAGAAGCTTGAATTTAAAGGATAAATTGATTGAAAAGTACTATGAAACTGAGATGTCATGAGGTAATTTCCAAACTCAAACAAGAGTTTAAGTTGAATAAATAAGAACATGAAGCTTGTTATTGCTTGGATGAGGTTGTACTTCGATCAAAATTTAATGAAATGTATTGTCTATTTAGTGATCAATTTTGATGTAATTTATTACGATTGTATGTGAAATGTATTATGGCTGTCATGTGAATATGTATAAGTTCATTCAAATAGAACTTGATGTGCATAATAAACTGAAGATTATATATAAATTATGTGTATCAAAACCTAAATATTATGGTACATAATATGTACATAATCTTGAGGTTATTGTGTACATAATATATACATATTATGTACATAATCTTCAAGTTACGCTACCCTATTAAATCTCATACAATTGTATATAATCTGTACATATCCTTCAAGCAATATCAGCTGTCAAATCTCATGATCAGCAAGAACATGACATATTTTCTATGTTAACTTTAACTGTTACATGTTAACTTTCATCATTATATTAACTTTCATCATTATATGTTAACTCTCCTCATAACATGTTAACTTTTCAGCTAAACATGTTAACGTTCATCATAATATGTTAACTTTCATTGTTACATGTTAACTTTCAACTGAACATGTTAACGTTCATCATAATAAAATTCTTACATTCTTACAACTGATATTGTTTAAATACACGATATGATTAGACTTATAATCTAGGATGAGATAAAATACTTGGTCATAGCTTTTTTTAAACGCTTCTACAAAAATAAAGCAGCGAAAGTTAACAGGTTTGGATAAAAGTTAACATAAAACAACAAAATTTAACATTCAGTATGAAAAGTTAACAGACTAGGAAGAAAGTTAACACGTTCTGTTAAAAGTCAACATATAACTATTATAGTTAACATGTTCTGATAAAAGTTAACATATAGATATGATACTTAACACTATTTCAATTATATCCTACTGTGCACTTCAAATCATCTTCACTATCAACAAAAATACTCAGATTCGGGTGCCTCTCAGATTTATATATCAATGATAAATCATCTCAAGAGACTTTCAGTCTTTCAAAGACATTAATTTTTAGTTTAAAAATTTATGTACATTGTCAAAGATCTACATAACAATTAAATTCTTCTCAACAAAGAATCACAAAAACATCACTATTAAATTTGTCCATTAACCCCTCTTTTTAAACTTAATTAATTACTTTTACACATATCTTCCCTTTGCGATAGACTCCTCCAAAACCCCGTCTCGTAAAAACTCATCCACATCTCCTCCTCCATCGCTGCCACCTCTGGCAACGGAATTGCCGCCGCAGGAATCCCCCACTCCTCCCTCATCCTCACGCTCTCTCCGTCGTTAAGATCGAAGCTCGACCAGATCAGTGTTACCTCCATTGTCGCCTTCTTCCTCATCGCGATGATCCGTCGCCTCTGCTCTTCATGTGCGCTCACCGGCAGATCGTCGCCGGCAGCTTCACCACCGAGTAGATGACGAGGTTGATGACGCTGCAGGGGACGCAACAGTAGATCGCCACGCACTCTGTCGCGGTGCCCCCGACTATCTCTCCGATTCACGAGCTAGAACGCATCAAGTCGGTTAGGGTCACAGACCGTCGGCGGTAATGGGCGATCGAGACGGTGCTGCTCGTCGATCTTGAGACCGCTGTCGACGACGATGCAGAGAGGAGGAGAGAAGAACAGGAGAAATGTGTCTCCATCGCTGCCACCTCCGGCAACGGAATTGCCGCCGCAGGAATCCCCCACTCCTCCCTCATCCTCACGCTCTCTCCGTCGTTAAGATCGAAGCTCGACCAGATCAGTGTTACCTCCATTGTCACCTTCTTCCTCATCGCGATGATCCGTCGCCTCTGCCCTTCATGTGCGCTCACCGGCAGATCGTCGCCGGCAGCTTCACCACCGAGTAGATGACGAGGTTGATGACGCTGCAGGGGACGCAGCAGTAGATCGCCACGCACTCTGTCGCGGTGCCCCCGACTATCTCTCCGATTCACGAGCTGGAACGCATCAAGTCGGTTAGGGTCACAGACCGTCGGCGGTAATGGGCGATCGAGACGGTGCTGCTCGTCGATCTTGAGACCGTTGTCGACGACGATGCAGAGAGGAGGAGAGAAGAACAGGAGAAATGAGCAGTTAGGAGAGAGGAGGAGCAGAAAGAAACAGAGAAGAAGAAGAGAAGGGGAAGTGGTATTTTCGGAACATTTTTGGATTGATTTATGGGAGTGTGTGAAAAATGGTCAGATCACATTTTTTGGGTTTTTTGGGGTTAAAGAACATGGGAAAAATATTGAGGGGCTGAGTCACATCCCCTTTATTTTTTGGGGGCCTATACACATTTTCCCCTAATTTTTAATGTCTAAGAAGCGTACTTTACTTTTAAGCTTGGCTTAATTGCACTTAAATGCCTTATAGTTTACCCGACCATGCACTAAAGTAACCTCCTTTTTCAAACCGAACAAAAAAATACCGCCAAGTATTTACTTTTTGCAGATAAATGCCCCTAATTTCAAAATGTTACATGTTAGCGTCCTATTGTTTACCCAATGTCGCATATACATGCCCCAAAGTTTGTAAATGGCGTCATTTAAGTACCTCAAAGTTTCTAAGAGTTTCACTTTAGTGCTCTCTGTTATGTGACACAAGAAAAGATAACATTGTCTGGGTCACTTTTAACTATGTGCTATTCATCTGCAACACTTAAATACTTGGGGCTTTTTTTTGCTCGGTTTGAAACGACAGAGCATTTAAGTGCAAGGACAGGAAAACTATTGGGCACTTAAGTGCAATTAGTTATCCAAACTTTTCTGTGATTATTAGCCATGTTAGGAGGAGTTGAGTCATGAACATCGAAATTTCATAAACTTTTATTGTATTGAAATTTGTATAATTAACACATGTAATAAGTTGGTGTACTTTACTTTCAAAATGTTATCTGTATCTACAATTAAACCATGTCAGGAGGCCGTAACTGATGTTGGGTCATAAATATTTTTGTGCAAAATGATATCTTAATTCTCTGTCATTGCTAACAGGAATGGCTTTCAGAAGCTGGGGAAGGTCAAAGACCCTACCCAGCGGAGTAGGCAGCTGGAAGAACTCGCAGAAAAGATGCGAAAATGCAAGAGGTGCAGTTTTCTTCTTATATTGGACCATCGATTTGTAGTTTCCATCAAAATAAACTGTCTTTTACACAAAACTTGAACTATTTTCTAACTGGATGTGATAAAGATATTAAAGTTTTGTATATCGGAAGGTTGATCAAAGAGTTTGATAGAGCGGCGAAGGCAGAGGAGGGCAGAAGTAGTGCTGACACCAGCAGAATGCTGAGTGAGAAAAAGCAGTCAATGGTATTGTATTATCTCTTAATTTCTTTGATCTCTATATAACCAAACATGTGAGCTCATATTTACATCCTTGCACATGTAGCTGTATATTAGCTAGGTTGGTTTTCTTTTGCAGATTAAAGAGTTGAGCTCATATGTTGCTCTGAAGGAGCGGTGAGTTTGTCCTTGTATTTCTTTTATCTCCATTTTAATGATTTTTTTCATGTGAATACATACAGTTATTTAGTCTCCGTGATTTTGTTTGGTTGATTCTACAATGGAACATTTTTCCAAGCTAATGTATTCGCTCTTTCAGATCAATTGCTCACGGCCCTAGAAATTCTCCAATTTTGATATTCTAGTAGTTTTGTGTTTTGCACCACTTCCTTGGATTTATCTTAACATTATAGGAGCTCCATCTGAAGATCATGTACCAAATTAGGAGTTCATATGCACATTGAAGAAAAACTCACTTCCATATTGCAACTGTTGCTGTGGCGCTTGATCTGCTTTTCTTCATTATTTCTCTGGGAGCTGGGTGGATGAGTTTCTTTATTCCCTTTCTATTTTACTCTTTTTTTTTTGGCAATGGGGGCCAGTTTTCCTTGAATATTGTGAAGACCGCTCCTTGTTTATTTTGAGAAGGTCATTGTTGTGCGCGGCGGAAGCCTCAAAGCGACACGAACAAGAACAATAGATAAATCACAACTAATAAGTCAAACACAATACCACAGCAAAACAACGAGTTTAACGTGATTCGGCAAGTTGCCTACGTCCACGATACAATGAGGGGGGAGTTTTTACTATTAGAAATCAAGAGAGTACAAATAGAGTTATAAATCTCACCGATCAAACCCTAAAACAAAGCTCTAGATCTCTCACAAATCTCTCATAATTGGATGCATCAATTCTTTCCCAAAGCCTGCTCAAAAACGTCCTTGCTTAACCCTAACTAATCAGGATTAGAGTTATATATCAGCTTCAAAACGAATCGGGTCAAATAACTGACCCAACTGCAAACCCGCTACGCGGTCGACCGTGGCGGTTGACCGTGACGGTCGACCGTGCAGGTACCGCGGCCGACCGTGCAGGTACCGCGGTCGACCGAACACCCCCGACAGAGAATAAATCGATTACAGGAAATCCACAGTCGACCACGGTGGTCGACCGAACTAATTCCCGAGAGTTAAATCGCCTACAGGGTCTGCGCGGTCGACCGCCTTCAGCTCCAGAGCCTCCTGCTCTCCTGTGCATGTTCGCGGTCGACCACCCTGATTTCCTGAACTTCTCTCGCCACTTCTTCAATTCTCCATCTTGGCGAATATTTCTACCAAAGCTGAGCCGATACAAAATCATCCAAGTGTCCCACTTGTTGCATCCAGGACGTCGTGGAAACACCCCACGACAACAGACTCAATCCACAACAAGTCGAGAAATCAAACATGAGTTGAAATGATCTCCCCCCATCTGAATCAAACTGGCTGTATCGAAAGACTGCCCACGTATCCTCTTGCCCAAGAAATCAAGCCGAACGTAGTTCACCCAAATGGCCTCCAAAGGTCTCAACACTGAAGAATGTTCAAAAGCCTCAAATAATGACCAAATTTCACACCTAAAATAACTTTGGTCATCATATCTGCAAGGTTATCGTTCGTGTGGACCTTCTCTAATATGACATCATCATCATCCAAAACATCACGAACAAAAATGGAATCTGACATCGATGTACTTCGTGTGCGCATGATAAACTTGGTTCTTTACTAAATAGATAGCCGACAAGCTATCACAAAATACCTGAATGGTCTCCTGTGCGACCCACAAGTCATCCAATAATCCCTGCAGTCACAATGCCTCCTTAATAGCCTCAATCACCGTCATATACTCTGCCTCTGTAGTAGAGAGAGCCACTGTGGACTGAAGCATACATCACCAATATACCGGTGTACCTGCCAATATAAACACATAACCTGAAGTAGAACGACGCTTGTCAAGATCTCTAGTATAATCTGAATCCACGTAACCAATACAATCCTGCTCATTCTTCTCATCCTTCTGAAATACCAAACCAACATCCATGGTGTCTCTAACATACCGTAGAATCCACTTCACGGCCTCCTAATGATCCTTCCCGGGGTCATGCATATATCTCGATACCATGCTCACGGTCTATGACAAATCTAGCATCGTACACACCATCACATATATCAAGCTACCTACTGCACTGGCATATGGGACCTTCGACATATAATCTATGTTCTCAACTGAAACAGGCGACATCAACGTTGAAAGCTTAAAGTGGGGAGCCAATGGTATGCTAACTACTTTTGCATTGCCCTTAAAGCTGAATTTCTTCAACATCTTCTGCAAAT
This sequence comes from Asparagus officinalis, assembly GCF_001876935.1. Classification (NCBI taxonomy): domain Eukaryota; kingdom Viridiplantae; phylum Streptophyta; class Magnoliopsida; order Asparagales; family Asparagaceae; genus Asparagus; species Asparagus officinalis. Next base: position 6,375,539 of record NC_033801.1, on the reverse strand, counting down.
AGCTCTTCTGTGTAAGCTTCAATCTCTCCTTCACCCTGTTTCTCTCGATCTTCATACCCAATATCTTCTTTGCTTCTCCAAGATCTTTCATCTCGAACTCGGATGACAGCTCCTCTTTTAACTTTCGAATAGTCGAAGAATTCCTGAAAGCAATAAGTATATCTGTAGGCTGTCTAAAAATCAAAATAGATAGCTGATCCCCCATCAAACACCGATGATGGAAATTACAATCTGACGACTTTCAAAAGGCTATAATTTAAAGACTTTCACATAGATTGATGAAAGTTATAATCTGACGACCTTCACAACAACTGATGAAAGCTTTAATCAACAGCCTTCACAATTAACATCGGGGATTACAATCTGACGACTCTCATATTTTCAAGGAGCCAAGATGAAGATTATAAGATAATAATCTTTGCAACGCTCTGCAGAAGAAGCTATAAGTCATTGGCTCCTTCTAAAACACAGAATTCATCTTCGCGTTTCAATTCCTGAAATGCAGGCGACCCCCGCGTTTCCAAGCTTCAACAAGCAAAACACGAGCAACCCTCGCGTTTCCAACCTTCAGCAAACGAAGCGCAGGCGACCCCCGCGTTTCCAACCTTCAGACTCCAAAACACGAGCGACCCTCGCGTTTTTCAACACCCAGCGAGTACCCAACTCTGCGTCTCCATTCTAAAACACGGAGTTAGGGTCCTGAACGCCAACGTGGGCGTTTGACTCGTTCAAACACGAGCTGAACAGTTGCAGGAACTGTTTTTCCTCCACGATTTGAGGGATTTCTGTCCCACTTAGGAGCAGATTAAGGGGGCGGTTACACCATTCTCAACCCTATTATGGAGAGAATTAATGAGGGCGGTTACACCCCTTAATTTCCTATAAATATGGGTAAACTCAATTGAGTTCGGGGTGACTTTTTGGATCTGAGACTTGGCAGCGAGGAGGAGATCTTTGGCTTCTTCTTGGGGATCTTCGATTTGGAGTTTTGAAGATCAAAACTGCACAAAAGAGAGATCAACATTCATCTTTTGGGAGCAGTTTTGAGAGCTTTCAGCCTTGGCAGATTAACCGACTTTCGGTTCAAATCAACTCTTTCATAGAGTTTCAAACTCGTTCAGAGTTATCAACTCATCAAAAGTCTAAAACTTGCCACGCAAGTTCTCCACAACGTCGAATCGTAAGGAGAAGATATCGTTCCAGTGAATCAAAACGTCGGATCGTCAACGGAGAGCAAACTCGACGTGAGCATTCGAGGGAGGCATTTCATCGTCACCGTGAAGAACCCAGAATTAAACAAAGGGGAGAATCCAGATTAATTCTTCTCTCTTTTGTAATCAGGAAATCCAAATTGTAATTGAGATCGAAGGAATACAAATCAATTTTCCTTTATTTTTTTTATTGCAAATTTTCCCACAAAATAATATCATCAACATATAAAAGTAAATATATGTGCTCACCATCCTGTAGCTTGTGCATGTAAACACATGGATCATATGGGCTCCTCGTATACCCATGGCCAATCATGATGCTGTCGAATCTCTTATACCGCTGTCTCGATGATTGCTTCAAACCATAAAAAGACTTCTTCAGCTTGCAAACCAATTCTTCTTTTCCTGCAGCTTTGAATCCTAAGGGTTGTGTCATGTACTTTCCTGCAGCTTTGAATCCTAAGGGTTGTGTCATGTAGATCTCCTCATCTAAATCTCCGTGTAGAAAGGCTGTCTTTACATCCATATCCTAAGGGTTGTGTCATGTAGATCTCCTCATCTAAATCTCCGTGTAGAAAGGCTGTCTTTACATCCATTTGGACCAAATCCAAATTCAACTGTGCCACTAACGCCAATAAAATTCGAATCGACGAATGCTTCATAACGGGTAAAAATACCTCGTTGTAATCAATACCCTCAAGCTGTGCATATCCCTTGGTAACCAATCTGGTTTTGGACCAAATGTCCTTAATAAAAGATCCCTCATTCGCATATACCCACTTATAACCAATAGCTTTCTTATCCTTAGGTAGCTTTGCAAGTTTTCAAGTGTCGTTCTTCTGAAGAGATCGTATCTCCTCCTCCATAGCTTTCCTCTACCTAATCGAATCGGGGCTAGACTCTGCCTCCCTGAATATGGATGGAACCATATCATCAACGACCTCCACTGATAATGCATATGCGACCATGACATCATTATACCTAGCTGGCCGACGAATCACCCTCCTCGGTCTATCTGTTGCAATGGACTCCTGAACATGATCCTGCTTCTGAGTCTTACCATCCACTGTATCCTCTATCTGTCTGGCTGTCATCTCCTCTCCTCTCAGTGTCACCTCTGTAGGAGCTTCGATGGATATAATGATATCTGGAGTGGATGGATTCACATCATCCTCCACCTGCTGTGATATCTCAACTGTCTGGTCTCCCTCCACCTGCTGAGGGACTCAAGACCTCATTATATACGCCTCATCGAATGTGACATCTCTGCTAATAACTATCTTCTTGTCCTGTGGATCCCATAACTTGAAGCCTTTAACTCCATCTCTAAATCCCACTAAGACAGGTTTCCTCGCACTCGGATTTAATTTACCATCACTGACATGATAATAAGCTGGACACCCAAATATCCGAAGCGACTCATAATCACTAGCCACCGAACTAAACCAACGCTCCAAAGGAGTCTTCCTGTCTATCACAGTGCAGGATAACCTATTCACGAGATGGCTCACATAAACCAATACCTCGGCCCAAAAGGATTTAGGCAATCTACTATGTGTCATCATACATCGTACCTTCTCCAGCAATGTACGGTTCAATCTTTCAGCCACCCTGTTCTGTTGCGGTGTCTCTCGAACTGTGAAGTATCTTCTAATGCCGTAATCCCGACAAAACTACAGAAATGGATCACTTTTGTACTCTCCACCGTTATCTGAACGTAGAGTCTTCACCTTTCTTCCTGTCTGCAGCTCCACTTTCTTTTTTCACCCCATAAAAATATCCAGGACCTGATATTTATGCTTCATAGGGTATACCTAATTCCTCCTGGAATAATCATCAATGAAAGTGACAAAATAATTAGCCCTATCAAGAGATGTGTTTTTGGAAGGACCCCAAACATCTGTGTGAATGTAATCCAATGTACCTCGGGTGTTGTGAACAGCGATGCTAAACTTCACTCTAGTCTTCTTCCCAAGTACACAATGCTCACACAACTCCATCTTGCAGGTCTTAGCAACTTTCAATAGCCCCTATTTTGTCAATGACTGTAAGGACTTATCACCTGTGTGTCCAAATCTCATGTGTCATAAAGTGGTAGTGTCCTTCTCTGTAGTGATAGAAGCTGCCAGATCCCCTGTAACTGTCTTGCCCTTCAAGTAGTATAGGTTGTTTTCCCTGACACCTCGCATCACCACCATAGAACCCTTCGTGACCTTCACTGTAGTATCCTCTAAGATCACTCTATATCCAGCTACCTCCAAAGTCCCAAGAGAAATGATGTTCTTTGTCAACTACGGCACGAACCTCACTTCCTTCAACTCCCTAATCACTCTGTCATGTATCCTAATCCGGACTGAACCAATACCACTAATAGGACATTCGTGGTCATTATCTATAAGCACGACATTCACTCTTTCTAACTCCTCAAAGCTGAAGAACCAATCCCTTCTAGGGTAAATGTGATATGTAGCTCCCGAATCCATCATCCACTCCGTGAAACTAACATAGCAAACCGACGGTAGTGCAGGACACGAATAGCTCGAAGAATCTGAATGCTCATCAATAGCTTTTGCAACATTCACTTCTGAAGCTTGTACATCTTTTTCTTTGTTCTTCCCAGTTTTTTCCTTTCACTTTGGGCAGTCAATCTTCCAATGTCCTTTACAATACCAATATTAGTTTCTACCAACACTCTTATAGGCACTCCTATTCTTTGACTTTGAGCGGTTGAACTGGCGACGGTTTGGATCTCGGCCTCGAATAGCTAATGCATCTCCTGATGTCTTCTCGGAGGGTTCATCATCACTCTTCCTCAACTCATAATTCACCAAAGCTGAGGTCACCTCCTTGTAGCTAACAGTAGTTCTTCCATTGATCATAGTTATAACGAACGTACCATAATCATCTTCCGACAACGAGCACAAAAGTAACATCGCCTTATCTTCATCCTCAACCATGATATGCACATTGGTCATATCTGAAAGTAGCTTTGTGAAATTGTTGACATGCTCCCTGATGGAAACTCCCCTCTTCATCTTGAACTGGTAAAACCTCTTATTCAAATGAAACCGATTCTCAATGCTCTTAGTAAGATACTTCTCATTGAGTGTTTCCCACATTCTCTTCGCCGACGTCTCGTTCATAACATCATAAATAAGATCCGGCGTCAAGAATGACCGAATAACTCCACAAGCTCTACTATTTATCTTCTTCCAAACCTTATCCTCCATGTCTTCGGGTTTCTCTTGTAACTCAAGAGTCTCCTTCAAATTCTGTGCATCCAAGGCGTCCATTACCTGACACCTCCACAATCCGAAATTAATCTTACCGTCGAACTTCGGAACATCAATCTTCGTGTTATTGATGCTTAGACTCTGTATCGCTTTCGTAAGAGACGAACCTGATGTGTTTGCTTCTCCCATATTATCGATCTAACTCTTCAGATAGGAATTCTTCACCGAATCCTTCAAACAAGCCTGAAGTTCTGATACCAATTGATGTGCGCGGCGGAAGCCTCAAAGCGACACGAACAAGAACAAGAGATAAATCACAACTAATAAGCCAAACACAATATCACAACAAGACAACGAGTTTAACGTGATTCGGCAAGTTGCCTACATCCATGAGGTAAGGAGGAGGGAGTTCTTACTATTAGAAATCAAGAGAATACAAATAGAGTTACAAATCTCACCGATCAAACCCTAAAACAAAGCTCTAGATCTCTCATAAATCTCCCACAATTGGATGCATCAATTATCTCCCAAAAACTGCTCAAAAATGTCATTGCTTAACCCTAACTAATCAAGATTAGAGTTATATATCAGCTTCAAAATGAATCGGGTCAAATAACTGACCCAACTGCAAACCCGCTACGTGGTCGACCGAACACCACCGACAGAGAATAAATCGATTACAGGAAACCCACAGTCGACCGCGATGGTCGACCGAACCAATTCTCGAGAGTTAAATCGCCTACAGGGTCCGCGCGGTCGACCGTCACGGTCGACCGCCTTCAGCTCCAGAGCCTCTTGCTCTCCTGTGCATGTTCGCGGTCGACCGCCGCTGACTCGCGGTCAACCACCAGTCTGCCTGGCTAATTCCTGTTGATTTCCTGAACTTCTCTCGCCACTTCTTCAGTCATTAGTGTCATGGTTCAACTATAATTCACAAAGTTGAAAAACAGCAGAACGATAGTTTGTTGAAGACATTTAAGACCCTTCACAAAGGTTTCACACGTGACAATAAAAGTGATCATCATTGTGTAAGCATCAAAGTTGAAGGATGGTCCATTTCTTTGTTATGACTTTGTTTTTTATCTTAACACATCAATCTTTAACCCTTTTCCGTATTTAGGATTTCCATTGGCATATAGCTATAAGTTAAAAAAAGAAATGCTAGAAGTTGCTTGCTTAGGCAAGCTCCTTGCATATCTGAAAATTTTTGTTAAGTAACAAGTTGAAAGCCAACAGAAACAAACGCTTATATCCAATCAAAGCCTGGAGAAGAAATTTCAAATAGGTCAACAGGTTATCCTTCCAAACTAATTCATCATTTTGTAAAACGCTGCTAACAGAAACCAAATTGCAGTTTGTTTTAGATATTATCTGACGTCGTTCCCTTAGTTAAATATTATCTGACACTTGATGCTTCTATATCCCACTTTCTATTTACCTGAGAGGCATTGTGATGCCATTTCCAATTCTGTTGATGGCAAAGCTGGTGCATGCTATTGCAGGTATGCTGGTATCTTTGACGCTAACCGAGTTGATCTATTTGATGCTCCTGGCACAGAAGGCTATGGCCGAAAGTAAGTTGCATGCTTAGCATAATTACGTGAAATCACTGAAGCCGTCCTGGAAATTTTTTTAACCCGACACTTTGACCTTCTTCCATGCTGAAGAGAAACCTTCAAGGATATGCTTAATTAGGCAAAACCTAAGTGATTAGTGCATTTGCATGCACGAAATTTGTTATATATGTTAATATGAGAGAAGAGGGAATGACTGTTCTGGCAGCTTCACTGCCTTCATTCTTGGCAATTTGATAATGAGGTGAAGATGAGGCCGAGAGAATTGGGCTTTTATTGGAAATTTGAATATTGGAAAGCTGCTTATTGATATTAAGACTAGATCACAGGAATTACCGTGAAGATAAGACTAAGGCCAAGTTGGAGGAAGGTGTTACGAATCATCAAACAAGTTGGAAGGAGTTTTATGCAATAAAGATGACAGCTCATGGTAGTTATTTATAGATTAGCCTTAAAACAATGAGAAGAGCATTTTCTTCACTATTGCCCTGTGTGAAGAAAAATAACATTATTTCCTTGGAGCTGTCAACGAAGGTAATTTCTCAAATTTAAGGAAAAGTTGTAAAAGCCGAATTATACAATAGAAAATTGTTGGCAGTAGTTTTTGGCAGTATTAGTATTTTATTAAGTTTTAGCGTGAACAACTATCAACCCCAAGCTCTCCCTTTGGGAAGTTGCTCTCAACATAATGCAACCTTGTCTTATGCAATCATGTTAAGAGGAAAAAGAATTTACAATTGAATGGAAGAAAGGATTCATGTAGCCGACCTCAAAATTTTGGGATAAGAGGCTTTGTTATTGTTGCTTTATTGCTGTATGTTAACCGGGGAAAAAAACCTTGTTAATACCAAACTTCTTCACTTTTCTCTCCCTTGTTTTAAAATACATGTTCATATATATATAAATATATTCTCCATGTGTGTACACAATTGTGTATGCTTGTTGCTCGGTTGATGTGAGTGTATCCGTGTCGGTAGTGGTGTAATGCTCAACCTTTCTTCGTCCTCTTCTCTTCTCCTTTACTGGATCTTTCTAAATCTTCTGGGTGCATGGAATAATTTTTGGCAGTGCTAGCAAGTGTGATTCTCCACTAGCCTCTGAATTGAAGTCAATGCATTTATATGTTATTTAATGTTAGTACTTTTTTTAATAAAAGAATTGATGATACTATTTTAGTAGACATTTCTTGTTGTTGATAAAAAGCCTATATTATTGTAGATATGACCAACATTTGATGGATAATGGTAACAAGATGATGGATGAAACAGATCAAGCTATTGAGCGATTAAAGAACGTTAATTTCTGAATTAGCCAGTGTCAATTATTTTGAGTAATCTTGTTTCTTGGCTTGAAGATACTCGTTTTACCATTGGGTAAATTTTGACCATGCCTTTTTTTTTGTATCAGCAATCTAGATTTACATCTCTCCATACAAGCATCATGCTTTTTAACATTTTCTTGTGTTATTTGCTTCCGACTACAGATCTGATGTGTTGAAACTATTTCTTTCTGTACTTTAACAAACAGTTCATTCTGAATCTGCTAGGTCTAACGACAGTATAAAATTTGATCGTGGTGTTGAAGCCTTTTTTTTATAATGAAATCTGCACTATAATAATTTTATTGAAAATTTCTATGTTACCAACTATAAGTATGTTTTATATTTCAATAGCCAGAACTAAGAAACAATGATTGAGGATTTTGATGTCATCTCGTGTATCAACCTTGTGTTCATGATCTATATCAGGATCCAGTTATGACAGACGCTTTATGTAGTGGGTATTTATCTTTCCTTTTTCTTTCAAATGGTTTAATTTTTGCGTGTTTTTTTCCTCTAGGTAGTTGAAGACACAGTTAATGTTGGAGCTGAAACTGCAGCTGCTCTCAAGGCACAGGTATCTCGTGTGTCAGGACTGAGAAATCCTTATTTTCTCTTTGGTCTCAATTTAATTTGATTAGATCTAAATTTTACTAGTTCATGTTTATACTGATAGACTCAACAAATGAGCAGAATTGTCAATGAACTCAACTCAATCCATTTCTAAATCAAGAAAGCAACCTAAACTAGTGAAAGCAATTGGCAGGCAGGTCAGGCTGTAAGATCTGGTTTCTATTCATTTTCTCCGAGTTTCTCGGCTTGTATCCTCCCTTTTTTTGTGTTGGCTGCCTCCTCACTTGTAATTTCTTAATGTTTATTTTATTTAAGGTTGCAACTGACCGTTGTATAATGGCCATGCTCGTCCTAATTGTAATGCGGATTATAGCGATTGTCATTGTGAAGGTTGGACATCCCTATACCTAATAATGCTCGTTATGCTTCATTTTCCAATGTTTGAAGCTTTTGCCACTGTTGCACTTCTTGATCTATTCACATTCACGCATCCTTTGGCCACGTTTGAGGCTTCTCTTTCTGTTGTATTTGCTGTGTTTTGTCGTGTTTTGAGTACAGCCTGCTATTTCAAACTTGACGTTTGAGCTGGTGATCATCGTAGCGAAGATAAGATTGAACTGAACTCTTTCTACCTTGAACTCCAATCTTCAGCATCATGAGTTTAACTCTTGGATAGTGGCAATTAAGGTTATCCTTGTGGATTATCTTTACTGATTTTTGATAAACCGGTAGTTCTTTCTGCTCAAACTAAATTAGATATTGCCAGCATCCTGCACGTTTTGGCCGAAAGTTCATTCGTCATTTGCCTTAGCATGCCGCAAAAAGTTGCCCTCACTGCTCCCTCTCTCCTTCTGTGTGGGTGGAAGTACAATTCCAAGTTATTGAGCTTTTTCATTTTGTCATGATTCAAGGATGCACTATTATTTCAGTGAGATCTGCTGGTGTTACTGTTGCGCAGACAGGAAATCAGACATAAAGCTTTCCAAAATTCTATCTCATGACTTAGTCCCATTTATGACAAGGATGTAGTCACTTGTGTACACGGAAACTTTTTTTTTATATATGCAATAACTTGGCCATGTAGTGATCGGCCTGAATTGTGCGTATATGTTTCGTTCTTGTTATTCTTGGGGATTATTTTTGCAGTTGAACTAACTTATCTCTTCTTTAACTGTCAGATCATTAACCCTCTTAACAAGGACATTCCTGATGTACCCGGGCTTGCTCCTCCAGCTCAAGCCAGCAACCGAAAACTCCTGTGGGATTCAAGCGAGACATAAAATCGCCGCAGGCTATGTGCATCTTAATAACGAGTAAGGCCATTTTTTCTGATTGTTACTGAACCATCCTAAACATTATTCTTGTTGTATCGACCTTCATTTTCGTGTATATATATAACACTAAATTTCATTATGTGTAGAGCGTAACAGAGCTAGTCATTAAGACATTAACATGCTACAGTGTTTTCTGATTGTTACTGAACCATCCTAAACATTATTCTTGTTGTATCGACCTTCATTTTCGTGTATATATATAACACTAAATTTCATTATGTGTAGAGCGTAACAGAGCTTTGTATCGACCTTCATTTTCGTGTATATATATAACACTAAATTTCATTATGTGTAGAGCGTAACAGAGCTGGTTAACATTAAGACATGCACGGGAGAGGATATTTTCGTTGCCTAGTGTTATTAGCAAGTCTTCCATCACTTTTCAACAGAATGAAAGTTAAAACATATTGGTGTTATTTGTGATTTTTATAGCATCACTTCTTTAGGGTGTAGCCGTACGTGTAGGACACGAGCAGGCGCAAGCGGGTACTTTTGACAACGTAGCTTTTAGCCCCCTCATAATATCATGTTTGTGGTTGGATCGATCCCTTTGAATCAGTACGCTATGATGAGTTCCTGACGAGGGAGAAAGGAGAGTGATGGTCAAAATTTTGGAAATGGTATAAACAAATAATCTTGAAATTTCCAAGCTCAAAACCTTAAGCAAGCGAGAGGAAGAAAAGAAAAGGGTAACAAAGAAGAAAATGTCTCCAGCGTCTTCCGTTTGAGGAATGTTTCAAAATTCTGTTTTTTTTTAAAGATAAACTGTATTAAATTATCTTTCCTCTTAGGGCCCGTTTGGTTGCTGAAGAGGGCTTGGGAAAGCCTGCTAAAACTGATCAAAACTGTCAGTTTTGACAGGCTTTCTTGCAAAAACGTTATTTTTGGGGCGTTTTTACAAGAAAGCCTGCCAAAACTGACAGTTTTTGTCAGTTATGACAGGCTTTCTGCCCATTTCAACTCCTCTTAACTTGGGAAATTTTTTTTGTGCATTTGAAAAAAAATGTTATTTTATCTTTTGCGAAAGATCCTAAAAAAAGAAATAAGCAGGGTTTCGTCGTTGAGTGAAAAATGGGAAATTCATGGAATTAAGAATTCAGTTCTTACAAGCAAATGCCCAATATCCAATTAGACTTACAATTTTGATAAAAAATAAAATTTTTAATGATAATAAAATAATATTTTTGAGATCTGAGAAAAAAGTTATAATTATACAACTGGAGGAAAGAGCAACTTTTAGTAGACTATTAGAGTACAAACAATGTTTTAGGTTTATTTTCCAAGCATGATCATACATTATAAAAACTAATTCTTTTAGTGTTAAATTGTGAACAGACCCTTTATAGTATCACCGAATTGTAAATAGATAACCTACAATGAGGGATGTATACAGTCCGGATAAGGTTTGGATATAAGATTTATAATAGTTGTATCCGTTTACCAATCATGAACATGGATACAAAATATAGATATGTCTCAGAAAGAAAAATTCGAATCTATATCTGCTAAATTCGAATATGGGTACAGATATATAAGTGAATATACATGCGGGTACAAAACAAATATGAGAACTAAATAATAACAATGAAACAAATATAGTGCATATGATACAAAAGAGCTCATTGATATTGATATGCTTGTTATACCTAAAAAGCTGATATTAAGTCTTTTGATCCCCAATATTTATCTCGAAACCATTGATCTAGATATTAAAACTAGTGCAAGTGTATGACCAATATATATTGGGATATGAATCCAAATATTTCACTACATATCCTTATCCAGAATATCCTATCAGATATGGATTTTAGTAACCATCTTAATGGATACTGATATTTTCTCGGATATAGATATTTTTATGCACCCTTACCTACAGTTTATTTTTTATGGATAGACCTACTATAGTATTTACCCAAATACGTAAAGAATCTCAGTAAAATTTTTCAACTCCTTTAATTGAGGGTCTACTATCACCAATAAAATTGCTAGGGATCTATCGACATCCTAAAAAAAACTCTTTTAAGAGAAAGAAGTACACGTAAGGCATATCTGTGCGAATAGGGCTACAGAGAATTTATCCACACTTAACACATTCTTTTATATTTACTAGTTTATGAATTATACATGGTGCATATAGCTATAAAAAGTAAGGTATATATCTTCATAAAAATTCCATAGTGAGCGAGCAACTACAATCATCCTAATTTAAGCATAAATAATTATTATTCTAGTTACTAATTTGATACGCGTAACTATAGAATAAATCTCCAGCAAAAAATAAAAAGTGAGATTGTATTATGCTGTAGGTAAATAAATAAATATTATTAGAGATCCTCTTTATATTAAATTTAATAGTAATAATTTAAATTATTAAGCACCAATATTAGCTCATGTGAGAAAGTAAAGTAATCTATGGTATATATACGTTTATAGTCAATCAATCAAATGTATTAAAATTATGATGACCATAGTTAAAATTATATGGTGGATTCACATTAAATATAATTTATAAAAAATAGTACATTAAAATTAAAATCTTTTTAACCACGATATAGATTGTCTGAAAATTTTTACATATATAAACTATACTGCCTAGGAATAGTAATGTGCACACTTAACTATGGTCTAATAATCTTAAGAACGACTTACTCTTCAATATCATCATTAATTGACGTATCTATGCATTACACTAAAAACATAATGAAAATTTAGAAAACTACAAAACAAACACCCTCAAAAGTTTTAAAAATTATAAAAAATACCCTAAAATTTTATAATTTACAAATACGCAAAACTATTAAACATTACATTAAAATCAAGGAATTACAGAAAATCATTGAAAATTTTCAAACTTTGGAGCGGTAATTTAAAATGTACTAAACTTTAAGGGTGTTTTTTTGTAAATTTAAAATTTAATAGATTTTCAATTAGTTATGTTCTTTTCAAAAAAGTTATGGGTAATATTTACCATGAAAAGTTTTTCCTAAACCTATACTTTTAAAATGTATATAATATTTTTTATAAAATTTTAATTTTTCTAGGGGTTGTTAGTAATTTTGCATACTCATTTTAGTGTCTATAGGTTATAAATTTTCATGGTGTTTTTTTATAAATTATGAATTTTAGGAGCTTTTTGTAATTTTTTTAAACTTATAGGCATTTTTTACATATTGTAAATTGTTTATGGACTATTTATAATTCCTATGCTTTCAATTTACTAATGAATTTGAAACTCTTAGGGTGTTTTTTGTAAATTTTAAATTTTAAATTTTAAGGTTTGTTTGTAATTTTTGAAACTTTAATGGTATTTTCTATAAATTATAAATTATGTAGGGGATATTTATAATTCCTATATTTTCAATGTACTATTAGGTTGGAAATTATCAGTATTTTTATAAATTTTATAATTTTAAGGGTTTTATTTTGTAATTTGTAAAAAGTTGAGTGCGTATTGCAAATTTCATAAATTTTCGGAGATCGTTTGTGTTATTTGTAGGTTTTTAGTGTGTTTATAGGTTTAAAATTTTTAAGATTTTTTTTATAAAATTTGAATTTTAGGGCTGTTTTTGCAAGTTTTAAAACTTATAAGATATTTTCTCCAATGTAAAATTTTTTTTAGTTTCTAGCTACCATATATTTTTTTTCAGATTTCTCATTAAAAATTAAAATAAGTAAAATTTATAATTTTCAAGATGCTTTAATAAAATTTTGAATTTGTAAGGGTGTTTTTGCAATTTAAAAAACCTGGAGAATATTTTTTACAAAGTCCAAAAACTTTTAGGAGCTGGCTAGCATATGTTTTTTAGATTTCTCTATGAACTGAAATAAGTAAAAGATTTAAATTATATGAAACGTATCTTTTATCCAATAACATGTTAAGTCTCATTATGAATAGAATAAATCATTTAATTACCAATTCAAAGAAGATTGGATAATTAGAATAGATTAAGATAACAATGTAATATTTAAAAAAAAGCTAAGGGTAATATTGATCATAGAATGATAAAACCTAAGAATAATATTAAAGATTTTCCCGAAGTCGTACTTTTAAATGGAGTATGATATGATACATGCTTTAATTTAAAATCCTGTAAAGACAATTTTCTTGGGTGGAGAGTAGACCGGGGAAGGCTTAAATACTCTGTTCTATTTGTTTATATACAAGCTTGGCTCTTCCTCAACTATTTTGAGAAGACATTTTCACGGCTTAGCATTTGATTTCTCTATCCATTAATTAATTTGTATCGTCATTCGTTTATCCTTTTATTAAATATATAGTTCAAAGCTTTCTAGAATCAGTCCTCACACATTTGGAAAATTATACTCATTCATAATCCAAGTCTGACAGTGTAATATGGGGGCTATACCATTATCTTTAAGTCTGACAGTATAAATTATTTCGTATAGCGCATGAATCTAACTAACACAACGTGTGCTCTTAGACTTTCATGCATCACGCACACAACATGGACGCTAGATTTCAGTCGGTTCCCGTTCTGACTAGATCATCAAGTGGCTACAAAGTGGGGAGCTAATTAGGTGTACCTTTTGACCTTCTTCGTCTTTTTTTCCCCGGAGTAAGAAGCCACCATCACCATGCTTAGAAATTTTGTTAAATCGAAATATATGTACAAAATATACACGAAAGTTTTACAATGAGAGATAGAACAGGAAAAGATTAAGTAAAAGATAAGAAGTTTGGCCTCACAGAAACTAGATCATGATCACGTAATCCCTTGACACGAACGCCGTTATAGCTTTGGGCGTGAAAATGTAATGAGTTGACTAAAGAGCAAACGTAGCATTTGAAGTCGAATTGAGCCCAAGTTTCCGCTGTCCTTTCCCATGTCTGATAAAGGAGGACCGGACTTCAAATCTCTCCACTCTTTTCACACACAACAGATTATTGAAAAGAGATGCTTTTATTGCGTCACTCATCGCCCATGTCATATTGATAAACATTGGGTAAAACAGTTGGAGCATTAATTTTACTAAGAAACTTGTATATATCTTGACCTCAGTTGCTTTTGAAAAACTTTGTCAAAAAAGTGTTGGCATCGTAGACAAGGGTATTTATGCCTTAAACTAATGAGTTAGAGAAGGGTGTTAATCTTCTTTACTTCTTTTTGAACGAAATAAAGGGCACTAATTAAACTGCCCATGTCACTTTGAGTTCATTTTATATATATAGAGTGCTTTGTCTATAGAAACCGTGAAAACATTGGAAAAGAACAGGTTTTTTTTGGAGCTGACAGACATTTGGGTACTCTCCGGTCGACCACGAGCTTTGGCACGGTCGACCGGCAACGTGCACCACTTGTATATATCTTGACCTCAGTTGCTTTTGAGAAACTTTGTCAAAAAAGTGTTGGCATCGTAGACAAGGGTATTTATGCCTTAAACTAATGAGTTAGAAAAGGGTGTTATTCTTCTTTACTTCTTTTTGAACGAAATAAAGGGCACTAATTAAACTGCCCATGTCACTTTGAGTTCATTATATATATATAGAGTGCTTTGTCTATAGAAACCGCGAAAACATTGGAAAAGAACATTTTTTTTTGAGCTGACAGACATTTGGGTACTTTCCGGTTGACCGCGAGCTTTGGCACGGTCGATTGGCAACGTGCACGACTTGATACAGATTCTGGATATTTGGTCGGTCGATCGCGACGATTTCGGCGGTCGACCGCCAAACCCTGCAGTTATTTTTTGGATTTTGTCGTTCTGTACGGTCGACCGCGAGCTTTGGCGCGGTCGACCGCGAGTCGGGTTCGGGTTTGTTTTGGTTTCCTGTTCTGTTTGGGATTTGTGTTTGGTATAAATACTAACACACGTTTTAGGGTTTCTTTGGTGCAGTATTGTGATTAAATTAGGGATATTTGGAGCACAGAAAAGAGGTATTTTCTGAGCTATTGGTTAGGTTTTATTTGGAGAGAATTAGAGATTTGTTGGTGAGATTAGTTGGTTAGTTTGAGTGATTTGTAATCTCAGTTTGTACTCTTATTCTCTATTAGTGAAAACCCCACCCCCTTCTTGCCCCATGGACGTAGGCAACTTGCCGAACCACGTTAAAATTGGTTGTTTGTGTTTGTGCCATTACTTTGGTTTATTTGGCCTTCTCTCGGTGTTTGGTTTGGTTCCTCAAAGCACATCAGTTTTGACTTCCGCGCACAACAATTGGTATTAGAGCTTAGGCTATGCTTGGGCTAATTGGAGGAGTAGATCACTTTGGAAATTCGTCTAGGGTTTCAATTGGTGATAACTATGGGATTTTTCCTATTTGTAGATATCGTTTCCGTCGTGTGGGGTAAGATCTTTCGGAGGCCCTTGTTAAGGTTTCAGTTGGAGGTAAAAATCTCTCTTTTTCAGAATAGAGCTATCCTTCGTTTGTTCTGCATTGTTTTTGTTGGTGTTTTGAGAAAGATGGTCGAGAAAGAAGGAGTAGTGGAGGGTACTTCCGGCGTGAAGACCGTCCAAATTTGAATATCCACTCTATGAAGATAGATGTAGAGAAATTTAATGGCACAAACAATTTTGGTCTTTGGAGATGTGAAGTCTTGGATGCGCTCAACGCGTAAAATTTGGAAGATACATTAGAGTTGGACGGGAAATCGGGCGACATTGATAAGAAGGTTTGGAAGAAGATGAATAGAACGACGTGTGGTGTGATTAGATCTTGTTTAACTCAAGATTTATAACTTCGGCTAAGAAGATTTGGGAGATCTTAGAGGGCAAGTATTTGACAAAGAGTATAGAAAACCGCTTGTATTTGAAGAGGAGACTTTATCGTTTCCAATTGAAGAATAGAACCTCCATTGGTGATCACATGAACCACTACACGAAGTTTCTTACGGATTTGGTGAATGTAGATGTTATGATTGAAGATAAGGACAATGCGTTGTTATTGTTGAGTTCCTTGCTTGACGAGGAATATGAGATATTCGTTCTTACTCTTATTAATGGGAAGATATCTCTTTCGTATAGTGAGGTCACCGCTGCACTTGTGAATTATCAGTTTCAAAAGAAGGATAATGAGACTTCAGTTGAGCCGGTAGCGGGGGTATTGGTCGCAAGAGCAAAGAGTCCAAACCGAATTAGGAAGTCGTAGTCTAGAAGGGTACATCCTGGAGTTCGTAGGAATTAGTGTACCTTTTGTAAAGAGGATGGACATTGAAAAGCAGAATGCCTAAAGTTGACAGATCGAGCCGGGAAAAATAAGAGGAAAGCTATTCAAGCTTCAAAGGTGAATGTTGCCAAGGCTAGTGGCGACAATTCAGATTCGGATTTTTCGGGATACTCATTAGCACTACCGTCAGTTTGTGTTGTCGACTCTGCAGAGTGGATGTTGGATTCGGGTGCTTCTTACCACATTTATCCTAGGAGGGATTGGTTCTCTAACTTTCAGGAGTTAGAAAGAGGGGATGTTGTGCTCATAGGTAATGATCATGAATGCCCTATTGGTGCCATCGGTACCGTTTGTATTAGGATGTGTGACAGAGTGATTCAGGAGTTGGATGAAGTGAGGTTCGTTCCTCAGTTGAAGAAGAACATCATTTAACTTGGAGTTTTGGAGGTAGCATGCTATAGGACGACCTTAAAGGATGCATGTTTATAGGTCACACTTGGGTCCATGATTGTGATGAAGGGCGTCAGGAGGAAGAATTTATATTATTTGATTGGGAGCATAATGTTTGATAGAGAGCTGACGACTTCTTTGGATTTGACTAAACTGTGGTATTTATTGAGGCTGGGATATTTGATTGGTTATGTCATGCATGGATTGTTGAGAAGTGCTTTGACCTGCAGATTAAAGTCTTTTGAGCACATTGGTATGAGCAAGAAGACCAAGGTGGAGTTCAGTACTTCTATCCATCGATCGAGGGGTCTTTTAGGTGGTGTTCATTCAGGCATTCGGGGCCTTCAAAGGAGATATCATTGGGAGGTAATCGATATTTGATTTCCATAGTTGGAGACTGCTTTAGGTATTAGTGGGTTGCAACCAAGACCCGTTGGTGTGAAGTCCTAGAAGTCAACAACAGATGGAGGAAATGTATTGGCAGAAAGGTAACTTGTCGTTCTGTTTTTGGTAAGGGTTCTTTCTTGCATTTGTGCCGAGCTCACGCCAGTTTGAGACACTTCATTAGAGAGGAAACATTAAGACGACGAGATGAGATGATAGTTTTAATGGGTCGTTCCTTGCTGGAGGAGGATCGACGTTGGTTGTCGAGCATTGGATTACAGAGGAGTTTTGGAGCTTCGACATATTTGGGTCATCTTAGTCATAGGTTGCCGACTGTTGCGTTTATAGATTTTGGATCTGGTGGAGCTACTTTAGATTTTGGATTACGTCGGATGTTTGGTTGCACCGCATTTGGTTACATCAAGGATGTGAGATTTGATCCGATAGCACGTTTGGGATTCAGAGACATGTTTGATTATCAGGTGTTGGCTTCTGATTTTGTTCTGAGCAGGTATGTCACATTTGACTCTAGGTAGGTGGAGAGTGTTGATCAGATCGTTAGGATATCGCAGCGGGTGGAGGGTGATGCTACTCCACATTGGGTGAAGATTACATACTCCAGATCATACTGCATCGTTTTGGAATTCTAGCTGAGGTGATACAGTTTGAGAATCATTTGGATTTGGATGCAAATGATGAGTTGTTTGATTCGAGTGCAGCTGGTGGACATAGTTTGGATTTGGATATGACCGTTAGTTCACCTCAGGTGGAGGTGTTTGGTTTGTTTCACTTTGGGGCCATTGGGAGAGCTATCAGCCGCAGGTTTGTTGGTGAAGAGTTGAGAACTTTTCTATTTGATTAAGGGCATATGGAGACCATTAGGTGAACTACGTGAATGTTTGATTCCTTGGGCAAGAGGATATGTAGGCAGTCATTTTATGATGCAGTCGATTTGGTGAGTTGGTACCGACGTTTGGAGAGTGATCACATTCTCATTTGGGTCTCGACTTGTTGTGGATTGAGTCCGTTGTCATGAATTTGTTTTCACTTCGTACTGGACGCAACAAGTGGGACATTTGGTTCGGTTGGTGTCGGCTCAGTTTTGGGAAAACTTCGCCAAGGTGGAGAATTATAGAAACGACGAAAACATTGGAGAAGAACATGTTTTTTTTGGAGCTGACAGACATTTGGGTGCTCTCTGGTCGACCGCGAGCTTTGGCATGGTCGACCGGCAACATGCATGACTTGGTACAGATTCTGGATCTTTGGCCGGTCGATCGCGACGATTTCGGCGGTCGACTACCAAACCCTATAGTGGTTTTTTGGATTCCGTCGTTCTGTCCGGTCGACCGCGATCTTTGGCGCGGTCGACCGTGAGCCTGGTTCAGGTCTATTTTGGTTTCCTGTTCTGTTTGGGATTTGTGTTTGGTATAAATACCAACACACGTTTTAGGGTTTCTTTGGTGCAGTATTGGGATTGAATTAGGGATATTTGGAGCACAGAAAAGAGGTATTTTCTGAGCTATTGGTTAGGGTTTTATTTGGAGAGAATTAGAGATTTGTTGGTGAGATTAGTTGATTAGTTTGAGTGATTTGTAATCTCAGTTTGTACTCTTATTCTCTATTAGTGAAAACCTCATCCCCTTCTTGCCCCGTGGATGTAGGCAACTTGCCGAACCACGTTAAAATTGGTTATTTATGTTTGTGACATTACTTTGGTTTGTTTGGCCTTCTCTCAGAGTTTGGTTTGGTTCCTCGAAGCATATCGGTTTTGGCTTCCGCGCACAACATTGTCTTTAACATTGTGGTGGGTTGGTGTAGCAATGTAAAGCTCTGCTATGTCCCTATTAAAGGACAATCCATAGCAGGGTAGTCCGTGTTTGAAGCTCCTAACAGGTAATTAAAATATCCATGGGCTAATGCCAGTCACGAAATATGAGCGGGATTAGTCCCATCCGAAAAGGTAGGAATACCTCCTGGTCAAGAACAAAAAAAAAGTTCTTGTCTTTAGAATATCTTTTCTCTATTTGTACGTTGTTGTTCCTTGATAAAGATTGAGAAAATCTATCTTTTTCTAAAAGAAAAATGTTTATAACTTTCAAACTTAATTAAGTTTTTTTTAACCAGAATTTTGTGTAGGTCTCCAACCAGACCTGCAAAATTTATTAATTAGATGGCATAAACAAGCAGAATTTGATACAAGAAGGATGTGGTCACGGAGAATTGTTCCTTAGAGGCATTTAAATATATCATTATATTATAGAATTATCCCAACATTATACGAAAGCATGCCAACAAAAGAAGATTCTGAAGACCTGAAAATAACAAAGATAAAAAATCGTCAAAAAAGGCTATAGATGACGTTATATATTACGTTGAGCTACAACCTTCTTTTTGATATGAGGGTGACCCATCATATCATCGATCAAAGCAAAGCTTAACATCTTGAGGGAGATTCAAGTCTGAATTAAAATTGCTAATGTATGCAGCAGTTTCTTGCGCCATTTGCTGCTGAGCGATCAACTACATAATCAGCTTCTCCATAAACATGGCAAAAAATTAAAGACATAGAAGATGGTAAACTCATGATCTCCTTCCATAAGACATGATATCGCCACCGTAGGGGAGTTGAACCATTTATCAAATTGACCAACTCTTCAGAAACCTAGCTCAATTTTAATCTAAGTAATATTATTATCATAACACAAATTTAGACCCTCTTTAACTGTCATCATCTCAGCCCAAAAAAATTGTACCATTTCCAGAACTTACAGATCTTGCAACCACTACGACCCCATCACTATCTCGAATCACTAGCCCTCCACCACAGGTAGGCCTAGAAATCCGGGCTCGGGCCGGGCAAAGCCGGAGCCCGAGCCCGGAAACCCGGGCCCGACCGGGCCGGGTTCCGGGCTGTAGGCATCGAAAATTGCCTATAGGTCTCCACGAACAGCTCAAAGCTAAGAGAAGACGATGAACGTCACTATCTGGTTCACAGAAGCTTGATTGACGTCGACGAACGCTTGAAGTGAATCGGCAAACTATGTGAAGCAACGGAGTTTCAGAATAATAAAGATACGAACTGATCGGGAGCCCCGTGTCACTTACAAAAAACGAAATGCCCTTCGTGTCTCATTCATCGGAGCTGATAGAACTCCTTGTCGGCTTTCCAACGCACTTCGAATCACTCAAATCCGAGTTCGGACGAAGGAATTATGGCGGAAATAGACAAATACACCAAATGGAGTGTCTCGGACCAACGAGACACCTTAAGGTGTCTCGGCTAAGGCCGAACACCCTAGGGTGTCAGGGGAGACACCCTAGGGTGTCTCGGATCAAGGGGAGACACCCTAGGGTGTCTCGGATCAAGTGGAGACATCCTAGGGTGTCTCCAACGCAGATTTGAGCCTTAAGTGGTTTTAACCGCTCCGTTATCCCCTCAAGCCTATAAATACAAGCCTTAGGCTTCATTTTTGGAGATCTGGAATTTTGGAGAATTGGCAAAGCCCTGCCGGACTGAAGAGTGATCGAGTTCTTCAACGCAAGAGATCGAGAGTCGTCAGATCTACATCACCCGCATCCAATCCTTAGTATTATCCCGTTGTGGTAATTCTAAGAAGAGCAATTATCTCGCTTTTGTCGAGATAAGCGCTTCTGTTTCTAGATCTCATCGCGGATCGACGAAGCTCTGCCCAATTTTTCAGCAATCAGATCTGATCGACGGTGGTCCACGGATAAACCCCGGCACATGCAAAGATCCCACACAAGCAGAAGACCGATAAATGATCTCTGCGTTTGTTTGATAAAGTTGTAAACTTTTTTTTATTTTCATTGTGTAAAAGTCTTATAAAAAGACTGATTTTTGTATTCGTTGTAAACGTCTGAAGTTTGTAATGAATCTCGCAATGAAACAAGCAACTTTCTCCGCAAACACGGGCCGACCCGGATTTTTTTCTTTTTTTATTTTTTTTATCAAATTTTTAAATTTTTTTTAAATTTTAAATTATAAAAAAAGACAAAAAATTAGAAAACAATAATTTTATTAATCACTTAAAATGACATAAATTACAAATAAAAAATTATAAAAATGAATTCTTTATTAATAATTAATAAATCATTTACAAATTATAAGTATAAATTTATTTTAGAATTTATCGCATCACAATAGATAAGTATATCCAAACTAGGTTTTTTAAATTTCTTTTCTTTTTTTTATAAAAAATGCTAAAAATTAGTTTAATATTATTATATTTTATATAATTATGTATTAGTATATACTTCCAAATTATTATGTAACTATATTATATATATATATATATATATATTATATGTAAATATATTGTATATATTTATAAGTTATAACTTGAGAGAGAGAGAGAATCGCATAAGTTGTTGTTGCCCGTTGGGCCAATGGGGAAGAAGTAGCCGTTGTAATATACTATACTTATATATACTTATATACTAAGAGAGAGAGTATACACACACATATTATATATATATATATAAGAGAGAGTATACTTATATAATAGGGAGTATACATATATAATAGAGAGTATACTTATATATACATATATACTAAGAGAGAGAGAGAGAGAGAGAGTATATTAGTATATATATACACGCACACATATATTATACATATATAAGAGAGTGTATACTTATATATACTTATATAAGAGAGAGTATACATATATAAAAGAGAGTATACTTATATATACATATATACTAAGAGAGAGAGAGTATATATATACATACATACATACACATATATAAGAGAAAGTATTCTTATACATACTTATATAAGAGAAAGTATACTTATATATACTTATACATATATATACTTATATAAGAGAGAGTATACTTATATATACTTATATACTAAGAGAGAGTATATATATACACACATATGACATATTATACATATATAGAAATATATTATATATGAGAGAGTATACATATATAAGAGAGAGTATACTTATATATACATATATACTAAGAGAGAGAGTATATATATACATACATTATATATATATAAGAGAGAGTATTGTTATATATACTTATATAAGAGAAAGTATACTTATATATACTTATACATATATATACTTATATAAGAGAGAGTATACTTATATATACTTATACACTAAGAGAGAGTATATATATACACACATATGACATATTATACATATATAGAAATATGTTATATATACATATATAAAAATATATTATATATACATATATTATACATATTATATATATTTATATATACATATATAATATAATACATAAAAATAAAAAATAAAAAATAACTACTATTCCGGGCCGGGCCGGGCCCGGGCCGGGCACAAAAGAGCCGGCCCGGGCCCGGCCCGGAGCCCGGACTTGGCCCGGGTTTCCGGGCCGAGGCCGGGCCGGGCCGGGCCACGGCCCGGCCGGGCCCGAGCCGGGCTCCGGGCCGGGCTCCGGGCCGGG
>NC_033801.1:6326076-6348797 GCF_001876935.1 Asparagus officinalis | reverse complement strand
AAGACCGGATAAATGATCCGCGTTTGGTTTGATCAAAGTTTGTAACTTTTTTTTATGTTTCAATTGTGTAAAGTCTTATAAAAAGACTAGATTTTTGTATATCGTTGTAAACAGGTCTGAATATTGTAATGAATCAATCGCAATGAACAAGCACTTTCTCCGTTAAACACGGGCCGAAGCCCGGATTTTTTTCTCTTTTGTTTAAATTCTTTTTTATCAAATGTTAAATTTATTTTTAGAATTTTAGATATAAAAAAGACAAAAAATTAGAAAACAAATAATTTTATAAAGATCACGTTAAAATGACATAATTCAAATAAAAAAATTATAGCAAAATGAGATCGTTATTAATAAAATAAATCTTACAAATGTAGTAAGTAAGAAATTATATATATTAGAATATATATCACGCAATCAAAATAAGAAAAGATTACTCAAACTAGGTGTTTTAAATTTTGTTTCTTTTTTTATAGATAAAAAATGCTAAAAATTAGTTTAATATTATTATATTTTATAATTATGTATTAGTATATACTTACAAATTATTATGTAACTATATATTATATATACATATATTATATGTAAATATATTGTATATATTTATAAGTTATAACTTGAGAGAGAGAGAATCGCATAAGTAGCCGTTGCCCGTTGGGCCAATGGGGAAGAAGTAGCCGTTGTAATATACTATACGTCTATATACTTATATACTAAGAGAGAGAGTATACACACACATATTACACATATATATATAAGAGAGAGTATACTTATATAATAGGGAGTATACATATATAATAGAGAGTATACTTATATATACATATATACTAAGAGAGAGAGAGAGAGAGAGAGTATATTAGTATATATATACACGCACACATATATATTATACATATATAAGAGTATATAAGAGAGGGTATACATATATAAGGGAGAGTATACTTATATATACATATATACTAAGAGAGAGAGTATATATATACATACATACATACACATATATAAGAGAAAGTATTCTTATACATACTTATATAAGAGAAAGTATACTTATATATACTTATACATATATATACTTATATAAGAGAGAGTATACTTATATATACTTATATACTAAGAGAGAGTATATATATACACACATATGACATATTATACATATATAGAAATATATTATATATACATATATTATATATATACATATATAATATAATACATATAAAAAAAATTAAAAAATTTAAAAAAAACAATCCGGGGCGGTCCGAAGCCCGGACTTGGCCCGGGTTTCCGGGCCGGGCCCGGGCCGGCGGGCTTTTTGGACACCCCTAACCACAGGGACCATGATTCAAGAGAACCGCGCCGTCCATGTTGAGTTTAGAGGCAAATCCCTCGTGCTTTTTTTCAAGAAACCAATGTTATCCTTCATACAAATTCTGTGTACGTAGTCAGAGATACCGAGCGAGGCTAGTTCTTCAACGTGAGATCTCGAGCAGGGGACTTTCAGGGTGAAGATTTTACTAAGATCATAGGCCCATTATAGAAGAAGTTCAAGTTAATTGTAGGTTCATACTCATTAAAGAAGAAGTTTCAAGTTAATTGTAGGTTCATACTCATTAATGTTGTAGGGGAGTTGAAGTTGTATGGTGAAAAACAATTATATGCGAAACTTTCTCAACACTTTTCTCTCATACAGAACACCGAAGGCGAATCTATTGGATAGGGAATTCCTAATCTATTTTGGTAACATAAGGTTATTAGGATTCCTATTCTATTTTGGTAACATGAGGTTATTAGGATTCCTAATCTATTTTGGTAATAGGTTATTAGGATTCCTAATTTAATTTGGTTTTGGTTTAGAATTCCTAGTATGTTTATGATTTTAGGATTTCTACATATATGGAACAATTGGAAGAGAAAATTGGTGGAGAAGAAAAATTGGGGATATTTGGAGCACAGAAAAGATGTATTTTCTGAGCTATTTGTTTAGGGTTTTGTTTGGAGAGATTAAGAGCTTGTTGGTGAGATTAGTTTGTTCCTTCGAGTGATTTTTAATCTCAGTTTGTACTCTTTCTCTATTAGTGAAAACCCATCCCCTTCTTGCCCCGTGGACGTAGGCAATTGCCGAACCACGTAAAACTATTGTGTTTGGATTTGTGCCGTTGTTTTGATTTGTTTGGCCTTTATCTCGACGTTTGTTTGATTTGGTTCTCGAAGCACGCCCGTTTGGTTGTCCCGCTTCCGCGCCGCGCACAACAAGTGGTATCGGAGCTTCAGATTTTAGATCTAGGGTTTTGTCTTGGTTGGAGGAGTAGATCAATTTAGAAGTTCGGCTAGGGCTTCGTTTGGTGAGAAATGTGAGATCTTTTGGTAAAGACTCTATCTTTTTAGTTTGGATCTATTCTTCGTTTATTCCGCATTGGTTTGTTGGCGCTTGGGCTATTTGGAGGAGTAGATCGCTTTGGAGGCTCTTCGATGGCTTCATTTGGAGATAAATGTGAGATTTTTCCTATTTGTGGATCTCGTTGCCGTCGTGCGGGGTAAGATCGTTTGGAGACTCTTGTTAGGGTTTCATTTGGAGGTAAAATTCTCTCCTTTATCAGTTTGGATCTATTCTTCATTTGTTGGTGCTTTGAGATAGTTGGCCGAGATAGAAGGATTTGAGGCTGGGTTATTTGTTTATTGATACGGTGCATTGGATTATTGAGAAGTATCCTTGACCTGCATATTGAAGTCCTTTTGAGCACGTTGGTATGAGCAATGAGACCGAGGTGGAGTTTGGCACTTCTATTTGATGATTGAGGGGTCTTCTATTTGGTGTTCATTCAGGCATTTAGGGACCTTCCAAAGAGGCATCATTGGAAGGAATTGGTATTTTGGTTTCCTATGTTGGGGATTGTACTAGGCATTTGTGGGTTGCAACCAAATCCCGTTGAAGTCAACAACAGTTGGAAGAAGTGTATTGGCAGAAAGGTAACTCATTGTTTCAGCTTTGGTAGGGGTCCTTTCTTGCATTTGTGCCGAGCTCACGGTAGTAGGAGACACTTCATTGGAGAGGAAACATTAGGGCGATGAGATGAGATGACAGTTTCGATGGGTCGTTCCTTTCTGAAGGGGGATCGGCATTTGATGTTGAGCATTGGCATTGGTGTGCGGGCTTCGACATATTTGGGTCATCTTATGCATAGGTCGTCGACTGCTGCATTAGGAGTTATTGGATCTGGTGGAGCTGCTTCAGATTTTGGTTGGCGTCGGATATTTGGTTGCCCAGTATTTGGTCACATCGAGGATGTGAGATTTGATCCGATTGCGCGTTTGGGATTCGGAGGTTCATTTGATTATTTGGAGAGTGTTGATCAGGTCGTTTGGATATCGCAGCAGGTGGAGGGTGATGCTAGTCCACGTTGGGTGGAGAGTACTCCACATACTCCAGATCATACTGCATCATTCGGGACTCCAGCTGAGGTGACACAGGTTGGGGATCATTTGATTTCGGATGCAGATGATGGATTGGTTTTGGATTCGGTGGTAGCTGGTGGACATGATTTGGATACGGCCATTGGTTTACCTCAGATGGAGGTATTTGATTTGTATCAGTTTGGGGCCGCTATCAGTTGCAGATCCGTCGGCGATACTGGGGAAGAGTTGCAGACTTTTCTATTTGTTTGAGGGCCTTTGGAGGCCGTTGGATGAACTACGTGAAGGCTTGATTCCTTGGGCAAGAGGATACGTAGGCAGTCAGTTTTGATGCAGCCGATTTGGTGAGCGACATCGACATTTGGGGTGAGTGTTCGCACTCCCGTTTGGGTCTCATTATGTGAGGCATTTGTTTGGTTGGTGTCGGCTCAGTTTTGGGAAAACTTCGCCGAGGTGGAGAATTGTGGAGAAATTTGGAAAATTCAGGTTTTTGCAGATTCTGTGTCATAAGTCGACTCATGCACAGGCACAAGTCGACTTATGGTAAGTCGACTTATACAGACTGTTAAGTCGACTTACGTTCTGCTCTGGATTGTTGGTTTTTTGCTCTGCCAAGTCGACTTATCAGGTCTGATAAGTCGACTTACGATATGTTCTCCAGTTGTTGTTTTTCGCTCTGCCAAGTCGACTTATGCAGACTGTTAAGTCGACTTATGACGGGTTTTTTGGAAAGTTCAGGTTCCTATTTGCAGTCTGTTTGGGTTTCTGTTTTGGTATAAATACCAATACGATTTGAGGGTTTTGTAGGAGCAAATCTGGGGATTTTGGAGCACAGAAAAGAGAGATCTTTCTGAGCTATTTGTTAGGGTTATTGGTTGAGAGTTTGAGAGATTTGTTGGTGAGATTAGTTGGTTCGTTTGAGCGATTTGTAATCTCAATTTGTACTCTCCTTCTCTATTAGTGAAAACCCACCCCCCTTCTTGCCCCGTGGACGTAGGCAATTGCCGAACCACGTAAAACTTTGGTGTTTGTGTTTTGTTTGGTCTTTCTCTCGGCGTTCGTTGGTTTGGTTTCTCAAAGCATCAGTCACAACAAGTGGTATCAGAGCACGGGCAACGCTTGGGCTATTTGGAGGAGTAGATCGCTTTGGAAGTTCATCTAGGGCTTCGTTTGGTGATAAAGGTGGGATCTTTTTTTGTAAAAATCTCGTCTTTTTCAGTTTGGATCTATTTCTCGTTTGTTTCCGCATTGGTTTGGTGGTGCCTTGAGGATTATGGCCGAGAAAGAAGGAGTTGTGGGCAGTACTTCCGGCGTGAAGACCGTCCAAAGCTTGAATATCCACTCAATGAAGATTGATGTGGAAAAGTTCAATGGCACAAACAATTTTGGACTTTGGCGATGCGAAGTCATGGATGCGCTCAACGCGCAAAATTTGGAAGATACGTTGGAGTTGGACGGGAAACCGGACAACATTGATGAGAAGGTTTGGAAAAAGATGAATCGAACGGCGTGTGGTGTGATTAGGTCTTGTCTCACTCAAGATCTAAAGTATGATGTGATCAATGAGACTTCTGCAAAGAAGATTTGGGAGATCCTTGAGAGCAAGTATTTGACCAAGAGTGTGGAGAATCGCTTGCATTTGAAGAGGAGGCTTTACCGCTTCCAGTTGAAGAAAGGAACCTCCATTGGTGATCACATGAACCACTACACGAAGCTTCTTGCGGATTTGGCGAATGTGGATGTTAAGATTGAAGATGAGGACAAGGCGTTGTTGCTATTGAGTTCCTTGCCTGACGAGGAATATGAGACCTTCGTTCTTACTCTTATTAATGGGAAGGCATCTCTTTCGTATAGTGAGGTCACCGCTGCACTTGTGAATTATCAGCTTCGAAAGAAGGATAAGGAGACTTCGTTTGAGCCGGTAGCGGGGGCGTTGGTCGCAAGAGCAAAGGGTCCAAACCGTAGTGGGAGGTCGCAGTCTAGAGGGGCACATCTTGGAGTTCGTAAGAATCAATGTGCCTTTTGCAAAGAAGATGGACATTGGAAAGCCGATTGCCCAAAGTTAGTTGATCGAGCCGGGAAGAATAAGGGAAAAGCTATTCAAGCTTCAGAGGCGAATGTTGTCAAGGCTAGTGGCAACGATTCAGATTCGGATTCTTCGGGCTACTCGTTATCTGCACTGCCGTCAGTTTGTGTTGCCTACTCTACAGAGTGGATATTGGATTCGGGTGCTACATACCACATTTGCCCTAGGAGGGATTGGTTCTCCAGCTTTCAGGAGTTGGAAAGAGGGGATTTCGTGCTCATGGGGAATGATCACAAATGCTCTATTGGTGGTATTGGTACTGTTCGGATCAGGATGAGTGACGGGGTGATTCGGGAGTTGGTTGGAGTGAGGTTCGTTCCTCAGTTGAAGAAGAACATCATTTCACTTGGAGCTTTGGAGGCAGCTGGCTATAGGGTGACCTTGGCGGATGCACGCTTGAAGGTTACATTTGGGTCCATGATTGTGATGAAGGGCGTCAGAAGAAGAAATTTGTATTATTTGCACGGAAGCACGGTGATTGATAGGGAAATGACGACTTCATCAGATTCGGCTAGACTGTGGCATTGTTTGGTGCTGGGGTATATGATTGGTAATACCGTGCATTGGTTGTTGAGGAGTGCTATGACCTGCAGATTGAAGTCCTGTGAGCACATTAGGATGAGCGAGACCGTGGTGGAGTTTGGCACTTCTATCCATCGAGCGAGGGGTCTTTTTGGAGGTGTTCAGTCAGGCATTTGGGGGCCTTCCAAGGAGGCATCATTGGGAGGTAATCGTATCTTGGTTTCCACAGTTGGTGATTGTTCTAGGCATTATTGGGTCGCGACCAGTTCCCGTTGGTGTAAAGTCCTAGAAGTCAACAACAATTGGAAGAAGTGTATTGGCAGAAAGGTAACTCATTGTTTCAGCTTTGGTAGGGGTCCTTTCTTGCGTTGGTGCCGAGCTCACGGCAATAGGAGACACTTCATTGGTGTGGAGACTTTGGGGCGACGAGATGAGATGACAGTTTCGATGGGTCGTTCCTTTCTGGAGGAGGATCGGCGTTTGATGTCGAGCATTGGCATTGGTGTGCGGGCTTCGACATATTTGGGTCATCTTATGCATAGGTCGCCGACTGCTGCTTTAGGAGTTATTAGATCTGGTGGAGCTGCTTCAGATTTTGGGTCGCGTCGGATATTTGGATACCCAGCATTTGGTCACATCGTGGATGTGAGATTGGATCCGATTGCGCGTTTGGGGTTCGGAGGCTCAGTTGATTATCGTTTGGGAGCTTCTGATTTTGTTCTGAGCAGGTATGTCACTTTTGACTCTCGGCAGGTGGAGAGTGTTGATCAGGTCATTTGGATATCGCAGCAGGTGGAGAGTGATGCTACTCCACGTTGGGTGGAGATTACTCCACATACTCCAGATCATACTGCGTCATTTGGGATTCCAGCTAAGGTGACACAGGTTGGAGATCATTTGGTTTTGGATGCAGATGATGGATTGGTTTTGGATTCAGTTGCAGCTGGTAGATATAGTTTGGATATGGCCATTGGTTTACCTCAGGTGGAGGTGTTTGATTTGTCTCAATTTGGGGTCATTGGGAATACTATCAGTTGCAGATCGTTTGGTGATATTGGAGAAGAGTTGCAGACTTTTCTATTTGATTGAGGGCCTTTGGAGGCCGTTTGGGTGAACTACGTGAAGGCTTGATTCCTTGGGCAAAGGATACGTAGGCAGTCATTTTGATGCAGCCGATTTGGTGAGCGACATCGACATTTGGGGTGAGTGTTCACACTCTCATTTGGGTCTCAGCATGTGAGGCATTTGTTTGGTTGGTGTCGGCTCAGTTTTGGGAAAACTTCGCCGAGGTGGAGAATTGTGGAGAAGAATTGGAAAAAGCAGATTTTTGGTCATAAGTCGACTCATGCACAGGCATAAGTCGACTTATGGTAAGTCGACTTATGTTGGTGCATGAGGCGCCGCGCACAACAAGTGGTATCAGAGCTTCAGATTTTAGATCTAGGGTTTTGTCTTGGTTGGAGGAGTAGATCAATTTAGAAGTTCGGCTAGGGCTTCGTTTGGTGAGAAATGTGAGATCTTTTGGTAAAGACTCTATCTTTTTAGTTTGGATCTATTCTTCGTTTATTCCGCATTGGTTTGTTGGCGCTTGGGCTATTTGGAGTAGATCGCTTTGGAGGCTCTTCGAGGGCTTCGTTTGGAGATAAAGGTGAGATTTTTCCTATTTGTGGATCTCGTTGCCGTCGTGCGGGGTAAGATCGTTTGGAGACTCTTGTTAGGGTTTCATTTGGAGGTAAAATTCTCTCCTTTATCAGTTTGGATCTATTCTTCATTTGTTGGTGCTTTGAGATAGTTGGCCGAGATAGAAGGATTTGAGGCTGGGTTATTTGTTTATTGATACGGTGCATTGGATTATTGAGAAGTATCCTTGACCTGCATATTGAAGTCCTTTTGAGCACGTTGGTATGAGCAATGAGACCGAGGTGGAGTTTGGCACTTCTATTTGATGATTTGGTATGAGCAAGGAGACCGAGGTGGAGTTTGACACTTCTATTTGATGATTGAGGGGTTTTCTATTTGGTGTTCATTCAGGCATTTAGGGGCCTTCTAAGGAGGCATCATTGGAAGGTAAATTGGTATTTTGGTTTCCTATGTTGGGGATTGTACTAGGCATTTGTGGGTTGCAACCAAATCCCGTTGGTTTTGAAGTCCTAGTAGTCAACAACAATTGCAGAAGTGTATTGGGAGTAAGGTGAAGGTACTTCATTCTGGTTGTAGAAGGAGGTACAAGAGGGACCTATTGTATTTGTGCCGAGCTCATGGCAGCTTGAGACACTTCATTGGAGAGGAAACATTAGGGCGATGAGATGAGATGACAGTTTCGATGGGTCGTTCCTTTCTGAAGGGGGATCGGCGTTTGATGTCGAGCATTGGCATTGGTGTGCGGGCTTCGACATATTTGGGTCATCTTATGCATAGGTCGCCGACTGCTGCATTAGGAGTTATTGGATCTGGTGGAGCTGCTTTAGATTTTGGTCGGCGTCGGATATTTGGTTGCCCAGTATTTGGTCACATCGAGGATGTGAGATTTGATCCGATTGCGCGTTTGGGATTCGGAGGTTCATTTGATTATTTGTTGGGAGCTTCTGATTTTGTTCTGAGCAGGAATATCACTTTTGACTCTCAGCAGGTGGAGAGTGTTGATCAGGTCGTTTGGATATCGTAGCAGGTGGAGGGTGATGCTACTCCACGTTGGGTGGAGTTTACTCCACATACTTCAGATCATACTGCATCGTTTGGGATTCCAGCTGAAGTGACACAGATTGGGGATCATTTGGATTTGGATGCAGATGATATTGGTGAAGAGTTGCAGACTTTTCTATTTGTTTGAGGGCCTTTGGAGGCCATTTGGGTGAACTACGTGAAGGCTTGATTCCTTGCGCAAGAGGATACGTAGGCCGTCAGTTTTGATGCAGCCGATTTGGTGAGTAGATACCGACATTTGGGTGAGTGTTCGCACTCCCGTTTGGATCTCGACTTCTGTGGATGGAGTCCGTTGTCATGAGTACGTTGCCGTGGCGTACTGGACGCAACAAGTGAGGCATTTGGTTTGGTCGGTGTCGGCTCAGTTTTGGGAAAACTTCGCCGAGGTGGAGAATTATTGGATAGGGAATTCCTAATCTATTTTGGTAACATAAGGTTATTAGGATTCCTATTCTATTTTGGTAACATGAGGTTATTAGGATTCCTAATCTATTTTGGTAATAGGTTATTAGGATTCCTAATTTAATTTGGTTTTGGTTTAGAATTCCTAGTATGTTTATGATTTTAGGATTTCTACATATATGGAACAATTGGAAGAGAAAATTGGTGGAGAAGAAAAATTGGGGATATTTGGAGCACAGAAAAGATGTATTTTCTGAGCTATTTGTTTAGGGTTTTGTTTGGAGAGATTAAGAGCTTGTTGGTGAGATTAGTTTGTTCCTTCGAGCGATTTTTAATCTCAGTTTGTACTCTTTCTCTATTAGTGAAAACTCATCCCCTTCTTGCCCCGTGGACGTAGGCAATTGCCGAACCACGTAAAACTATTGTGTTTGGATTTGTGCCGTTGTTTTGATTTGTTTGGCCTTTATCTCGACGTTTGTTTGATTTGGTTCTCGAAGCACGCCCGTTTGGTTGTCACGCTTCCACGACGCGCACAACAGAATCACCATGAAGAAATGCCCCACACCAATCTGAAAGAAAAAGCTTTCTAATACTAAATTTCTAATCCCAACACCTCCTTCATTCTTAGGTCTGTAAATATTTTTCTAGCTACACCAATAATATTTAGAATAGCTATCAAGATAACCCCAAAATAAATTAGCCATAAAATTTTTTCAACACCTGAATAAATAATTTTGGAATGGGAAGAGAGTCGTACGTAGAGCTGTATCGGTAGACTCGATATGTCACGAGATAGTAAAATGAGCCTAGCTACCGTTTTCAAACTTAAGTTAAACAAGAAAATAATATGCGAAATGTAATGAGTTTAAATTATCTTACTTCTGAGATGATTGAGATTTTATTAAGATTTTTGACATGCTTCATTTTTAAGTTGATGGCTCACTTTTATTTTATTAAAGTTGTCAAAACTAATAATTTTATTCATATCAATAGTTTAATTGTTATTTCTTGCGACCATTATGTGTTTCATTTACAAATCAATTCTAAAGAGGGGTCTTAATTGTTGGCGGCATGCTTGTGGGGGCCACAAGCTTTGGAGAATTGCAAAGTCCAGCGGATAAGAGGTCATGAGATTGAAGAGATGTTCACCAACCCACGTGCTCTTGGTTTCCGCGTGAAGTGATTTGCAAACCACGTGATGTTTGTGAAATTAGCAGAGCGGTTGCGGATGAAATCGGCCCATGAACGAACACTATAAAAACCAACATCATCAAGCCTAGGGTTTTGTGCAAAAGAAGGAGAGAGTTTCGGCTGCTGCAATTGGCAGAGAGCAAAGAGGAAAAGTTGATAGAGGGCTTTGCGCCTTTTGCGGCTTGGCTTGGTGAAAAAGCGGAAGGGAATTGTGGTTGTCTCTTGGCTTCGTGCAATCTTGGAGAAATAAAAGCAGAAGAAAACAAAGGGTTCTCCAGCGGCTTTTGAGAGAGGAAGAAAGAGATTAGATTGAGGGTTTAATTGTGAGAGTTGTAAACCTATTTGTATTCTTTTTCTTTCTAATAGTAGATCTTCCCCTCTTTGCCCCGTGGACGTAGGCAGTTTGCCGAACCACGTAAAAATTGATTGTTTGAGTTTGTGGCCATTGTAATAGTTTTTTAGGATCCCTCGACGCGCAGTCCTAGAGCTGACGAGAGGAAGAGCTAATATCCCACTTTGATGGGATATTAGGCTTTCAGATTCTTGTTCCCTTTGAGAAACAAGAATTCTTATCGATCTTTCTCTCTTATTGTGCACCAGAAACTCTGCCGAAATTTCCGCTGCGCACAACATTAATTAGTAGGCTTTACTAAAAAGTAATTGTTTAAACTTCCTTGTATAAGGTTTGAGTTTTTCAAATTTGTATAAATAACTAATTATAAGCAAATTGTATAAACTATTTATATAAGCATTAAGCTACTTATTGTCAGCGGGTTATATAAGTTGTGTCTATAAGTTACTTATATGAAGTAACTTCTTATAAGCACCAGCATTACCAAACTGGCCCGAAGTTCTCCGAGTTACATTTTGGAACTGAAATATGACGAATGTCTCAAGATTAACTGGCTCATGTATTTGGTCCTTGGAAGTCTCAAACAATAACAAGTAAGATTATGACACCTTCAAGCACCATTAACAGCTCTATCTATATTCTCACTTGATAATCAACCTAATGTGAATGGAAATATTAATTTCTGATAGATTTAAAGACGGACAACTCAACTTGTTGGAGAGGTACATAAGCACAAGTTGCACGATGGACACAAGGGGACACAAGAAGACTCGTAGACTTCATGAATACTTACCACAGAGAGAAATATATGTGACAAGTCCATGAGACCTTTCTCTATCTTTTCCCTTTTAGCCGCGTTAAGCGGAAGCTGGATAACGAAAGTTCGGTGATTAAAGCTAAGCTGAGCTGCAAGCCTATGTTTGCTCAAAATGAGAGTCCTTTTTTAAGATTTTTAATAACTTTAATATCGATTCTTCTTCTTTTTTTTTTCTTTTTTTTTCTTTTTTTTTATTATCAAATATCTCGCATTGGGAACTGGACTTATTTGCATCCGACAATCACATGCAGATTCTTGTAGAAATACCATCACAAACGTTTATACTCCCTCGTGAAAAATCACAATATTTTATACTTTAATTCCTATAAGCACAAAGATTTTAGTTTTTCTTGATTGAAAATTTCATGTACATTGGAGAACAGGTGTAAACATGTACATTCATTTAATATAAGTTGCAAAAATCTTTTTGCCATACATCTCTATTCTATTGAATAGATTAAAAAAAACCATCCTTTTATCCTATAATTAGTGCTAGTCGAAAATTTCTGTAATTTTATCTTATGTGTAATTTGTAATCC
This sequence comes from Asparagus officinalis, assembly GCF_001876935.1. NCBI lineage: Eukaryota > Viridiplantae > Streptophyta > Magnoliopsida > Asparagales > Asparagaceae > Asparagus > Asparagus officinalis. The sequence goes on along the minus strand of NC_033801.1, from coordinate 6,336,780 downwards.
TTTTCATTTAGAATAATCAGAATGAGATAGTGTGAACTCAAAAATAAACAAACTCTACCTCGTTTGTCCATCTGAGAGTGACATGACACATCGATTCAGATATGTAGATTCGTCTATTTTGTTTTCCAATCCTTCTACCTACCTCCTCTTATTGCTCTCTCTCTCTCTCTCTCTCTCTCTCTCTCTCTCTCTCTCTCTCTCCCCTTCCACACTCTCTTCATGTTAGGTACCGACTTAAACTCCAAGTAGGATGCAGATTCGAAGGCTAGGCCCAGTCCTACTAGTTTTCTTAGAGGCCAAGTTAACTTGGTGGGCAAGTCAGTGGTGTTTTTAAATAAGGCGTCCTATTCCATGGTTTTAGCGTAGAGAGAGAGAAGGAGAAACAATATTCTTGTAATCAGGATCTAGAGGGTGTAACCGGGTTCAAGTGTATTGTGAGAGAGAGAGAGAGAGAGTTTGACAGTCTTTGTATGTTCAAAAGATTATAATTTGAAAGTGATAGTAGATTAGTTTTGATCCCGTTGTGTTTCCCTGTTGAGGGTTTTCCACATTAAATCTCAAGTGGTATCAGAGTGGGATTCGATGGTCTATGGAGGTTTACCGGTGTGCGATTGATGAAGGCGCCAGTGGTCGAAGCACGACGATTGACATTAGGGGGAATGGAAAAAAAAGAAAAAGCACTGTAGCACAAGGAGTACTGTAGCGGCGAGAACACTGCTCAAGTGGGTGAGGGTTTGGTTACAAACTATTAAATCAAATCCGAGGGTGCAGGTTGGTTTGTCTTTTGCTCGAGGGTTTGGAAGCGGATTTTGGTGATCGATGATCCATTCCTAGGTTTTTCGACGTGCTGAGTTCGTTTTTTATGTCGTTTTTATCAAATTCAATATCTACAGTGACTGGTTTGAATTTTGATTGTGGTTAGAGGATGATGACTTCTTCGGGTTTGAAGTTCGATATTCTGCTATTCAACGGCAAGACAAATTTTACAGTATGACAGTGTACGATTCAAGATATTCTTGTATAGCATGGTGTTAATCAAGCTTAGGGGAGAAGAAACCTGAATGGTTGAAGGATGCTGAATGGAGTTCCATGCAAAAGAGGGCAGTTAGCACAATTCGTTTGGCACTCACCCCCGAGATCAAGTACAATGTTATGAAAGAGACCACACCAAGGGGGTTGTGGGAAATACTCGAGGAGATTTATGCGTTGAAGTTGATAACCAGCCGGTTGTGTTTGAGGATGGAGCTTTATTCATTAAAGATGGAAGATTGTACTGCAATTCAAGACCACATCAAATACCTTTAATCAGCTGGTTTGCCAACTTATGAATATTGATGAGTAGATTAAAGAAGAAGAGTAGGTGTAACTCCTACTGTCTTCTTTACCGAAGTCGTATAAGCCGTTAGTTCAGACAATAATTGCAGGGAAGCAGACTTTAAAGTTTAACGATGTGACAATAGTCCTACGTGAGAATGAAAGAATGATGAGAAAGAAGAGCGCATCTAATGGTGGTGAGAGTGCACTGGCTTTTGAATGTTTTAATCGAGGGAGGAGTAATGAGAGATGTGACAGTTTTTGTGGAAGGTCAAAATCTAGGGCCCGAGACGACAACAAAAGCGAGTGCTATTATTGCAAAGAGAAGGACCACATTCAGTTCAGATGTTTCCAGATGCGAGATGATTTGAAGAGTATTAGACATGTGAAGCTTCACAAAAATAGAAAGAAAGTGGACTCCTCGATAGTTATGTGTGATGAAGATGTGGTGCTGTTGATGCAGAGTACATGTATTGATACGAGTAAAACTTGGGTGTTAGATTCTGCAGCCTCTATGCACGTTTGCAACAATAAATATTATTTTGACACGTTGAAGACAGATGAATAATTTGATGACGTGATTGTTGGAAACAATGAGAAGATAAAGGTTGAAGGCGTTAGAAGTGTTTGTCTCAAGCTTCACACTGGGAAGATTAGAATTCTTCATCATGTGAGATATGTGTTGTCATGTAGTGCTAATTTAATTTCATTTGGTGAGATAGTATCGCGTGGGTACAAGTATGTGGGTGAAGGAGAGTGATACAAAGTGTATAAAGATGGTGATTTGATTTTGCGAGGGAGAAAGAATAGCAATCATATTTTCTATTTAGATGCGCGATCTGTTCACAAGGAAGAGATGAAGAACAAGAAGAAGAGAGTGAGTTTTTCTGAAGCCGTTGAGATACTTGAATATTTTTCGTCGAGGGAGGATATGTTGGGTACCGACTAGGGGTGCTAAACTGTATCCGTATCCGCGGAAATTTCTGTAACCGTATCCTTTAAGATACGGATATGGTTACTCAAATCTATAACCAATAGAATATGGTTACAGATATGATTTTATAGTAAAATATCTGTATCCGTATCCGAAATATCCGAATATATATTAGTCATACTCTTACAATAGTTTCGATTCTTAGATTATGGACTTGTGGTTAATTTTGATGATCAAGATGTCTAATCTTAACTTTTCAATTATAATAAACATATTAACAAACTCTTTTGTATCACATGGAGTATATTTTTCTCAATAATATATAGTTTTTCTCATATCCGTTTTTATATCTGCATGCATGTCTGCTTATGTATCTGCATGTATATCCGTAACCGTATCCAATTTTAGCGGATATGATTATGAATTTTCATTACCGAAATATATCTGTATTTGTATCTGTATCCGAGATGGGTAAGGGGATATGAATATGGTAAACATCATATCTGAGCCGTATCCGGACTGAATGCACCCAGTACTGACTTAAACTCCAAGTCGGATGCGGGTTTGAATGCTAGGCTCAATCCTAGTAGTTTTCTTAGAGGCCAAGTTAACTTGGTGGGCAAGTCAGTGGTGTCTTTAAATAAGGTGTCCTATATTCTAGGGTTTTAGAGTAGAGAGAGAGAAGGAGAGAGACAATATTCTTGTAATCAGGGTTTTAGAGGGTATAACAGGGTTCAAGGGCATTGTGAGAGAAAGAGTTTGACAGTCTTTGTCCGTACAAAGAATTTTAATTTGGAGGTGATATTCGATTGATTTTGATCCCGTGGTTTTTCTCTGTTGAGGGTTTTCCACGTTAAATCGCGTGTAATTCTATTTGTTGGGTTTGGTGATTTTCAGGGTTTTTGTGAGATCTAAAAATCCCTACTCTCTTCATGTACATTATGTCCAATTTTCCTCTAATCAATTAATAAATTTCATGATTAGATTGCCCCGTTGCTCAAAAAAGGGAAAAAAACTTGTAATTCTGCTTAATCTAAATGTAGGTGATAATTGTTTTATGATAATGCAAGATATTATTTGTCAAAAGAAGCGAAGTTCCTTTTTTTATTCTAATGCAAAGTAATATGGTAATACTAAATCTTAAGCAGTATTTATATTTTTTTTGCAATTTATTTTTATTTTAAAATAAAATTGTTGCTTGATATTAAACTAGGAACTTTCAAAAACTCATACTTCAGTATTGATCAATGATTGGTTACCCCTTATGCAATGATCATATTATTTCCATACTACTAGCTACAAAACTGCGAGTTCACAAGAACTCATGATTTCTCATTGCAATCCAATTTTTACAAAAATTTCTCATTGCAGCTCACAAAAAAAACTACTCCCTTTGCGTCTTGCGATACAGGAGCAATAAGAATCTTATGATCTAGTTACTACTGCTCAAAGTGCAATAAAAAGAGACTTTCAAAAAACTGTAATGTTGAAGTTCTCATCCATTTAGAACGTGTTTGCTTCGGTTGAAAACCCGTGGAAACCCACGAGAACTCTTTGATGCTGTCTAAACATGCAAAAAAACTTTCTACGAGCTTTTAATTCCTGTGTTTGGTTCAAAATTTTTTTTAAGAAAAATCTTCTTGAACGTGTGGAAAACACGACTTTTTATAAAGAAATCATTTCCTCTAAAAAAAAGTGAGGGAATGGAGTTAAAAAGATTGAAAATGTGAGTTTTTAATATTCAAATAATAGATGAGACGGGGAGTAGGTAAAATGTAATAGTTACATGATCAGGGAGAGATTTACATCTCAATTGGTTTCTAATTTTGGTTTTTAAACCAAACAAAGAAATAAGATGGGAAACCTTTCCTCTCTCTTTCTCCATTAAAAAAAAAAAAAAAAAAAAAATCCTAGAAACACATGGAAAGAAATGAAAATAGTTTTTTTATTACTAAAAGATATTTCCTACGTTTTTTTTTGAAATGAAACAAACACGACCGTATAGATGCTCATGCCCAACTACCATTCAACTCTCTGCTTGTGACCTCTCTTTTTGTTCGTTAACGACAACAAAAAATAATTAGAAGCTTGGCGCTGTGAGAAATGGGTAAATAAACATTTCGACCACCAATAAGTAAAAGAGTGGTTATAGGGGCACACTCCTAACCACACCCTCCACCACACCTCCTCTCCCTCTACAGTGCATTGGGCCCCACATCAATTTTTTTTAAAAAATTTGATGTGGGGCCCAATGCACTGTAGAGGGAGAGGAGGTGTGGTGGAGGGTGTGGTTGGGAGTGTGCCCTTAACATTTCTATAAGTAAAAAAAGAAATTCTTTACATGCATCTACTCTTCTCCTGCCTGTATCCCAAGAGACAAATAGAAAGATAGATAAATAGAGATTTAAAAATTCCCCAATCACCCAAAATATAGGACCAACGTGAGAGACATGTGAAGTGTCCCCCTCCTAGTGTATAATGAGTTGGCCATCAGAGATAACCAACTCATTATGCAATAGGAGGGAGACACATGACCAACTCATTATACAATAGGAGAGAGACAACTTACATGTCCCTCGTTAGTCCTGTATTTTGAGCCATGTAGCAAAGCTAATAGAGATGAACAATTTTTCACTTTAGCCCTTTTAAAAATTTTTATTATTAAAATCGACCCTTTTTTCTTTTATTTATCAAAACCGACCCGATTTCTTGATTAGCGGCTTAATCACATTCCTAATTAGTCGGGGTTGCCAACCCCGACTATTTAGGAGGGTCTTAAACCCTAATTAGAAGCCTTAAACCCTAAAAATTAATATCCTAAATAGTCGGGGTTGGCAACCCGACTAATTAGGAATGTGATTAAGCCGCTAATCAAGAAATCGGGTCGGTTTTGGTAAATAAAAGAAAAAAAGTCGATTTTAATAATAAAAAATTTAAATAGGGCTAAAGTGAAAATTTGTTCTAATAGAGATTTGATGTTTTCTTTAGTCTTTTGATGTCCCTCGTTAGTCCTGTATTTTGAGCCATGTAGCAAAGGTAATAGAGATTTGATGTTTTCTTTGGTCTTCAAAAGACTAGTCACCAACAGCCCACTATAGATGCAGAGAGAGAGAGAGAGAGAGAGATGACGACAGCTCCTGATCTGTCCACACAAATGAAAAAACAGAAAACGTGTTCAAAGAGGATTAACGAGTATCTGATATCTTCTTCGGTTCTTTTGACCGACTTCTCCCATAATTTTCTCTTCAGATTTTGTTCTGGCTATTGGGTTCTCTAAAAGTTTCGATTTTGACCTCTGGGTTATTTTCTTCGTCGAGTTTCCTTCAACTTTCTCGCTTTCTTCCTCTATCCGAGTTTATTTTGCTCATATTTCCTCCAACTCATCCAATTTCTCTTATGGGTATTTCTTAGTTCCCCCTATTCTTGCCGTTTCTAAATGCGATTCTAGCTCTTTCTCTCAAATTATGGGTTGTTTTGGTTTCTTCAAGTCCACCCCAAAGAACAAGCAAAACCCAAACCCTTCAAGCTTATCAGAATCCAATTCAGCACCCACGTCGAACACGGGCCACTAGGCTCGGTGCCACTGATCGCGGCGGCGTGCACAAAATCTTCGCCTCGACGTCGTCGCCAGCAGAGATTCCGGTTTGCTCTTATGAGGAGAGAGGTCTTCGAGTTTTCGAGCTCAATGAGCTGAGAAATGCTACCAATGATTTCAATAGGATGCTTAAGATCGGCGAAGGCGGATTTGGGAGTGTTTACAAAGGGTTCGTTAGGCCTGTTGATGGGAAGGGAGATAAGATCACGGTGGCCGTGAAGAGGCTCAATCAGAAAGGACTGCAGGTATACTTCTCTATCTGTAATTGATTATTGTATTTTTTTTTCTTTTAATTAGTTTTTTTAGTATTTCATGGGTTGAATCTTATTGCATATTCGATGAATGTCTCCAATATCAATTTCCGCCAAAAGAGTAAAGTTCTTTATTGGAACAGATCACGTTATCTACTGAAAGTGAGAGATTCTGACAGTTACAGCAGTGATTGTTTATAGATGTTGTAGAAGAGACCATTTCATAGGGTATTGTAAACAATAGTTTATGGTATGTCGCTCTTTTATATGAAACCTTACACAAAAATTCTACTTTGAGCAAGTCCTATTTTTATAAATATATGGGTAGATGTGAAGCTGTTCAGCTAGGATGAATTTTTTGTATAGTTTTTTGTTTGACTTTGATCTTGTGCTTCTCCTTAAGATTTTGATTGTTTCGAAAGGGGTTGAATTCAATAATCATGATGTGCATATTTAGTTTTCATCACTGCCCTTGTCTTCTCCATTCGAAATGTTAAACAAAGTGGATAGGTAGAGGAATATATGGTCTACATTATGTGTTTGGGATATTATATTTTGTATTCAGCTATAAAGTTTGTGTCAGCGCTCACATGGGCTACATGGGGTTAGGACCAAAAGAATGATTGGTTGATCCGATGAGAATTCATTGGAGAGAAAGATCAAAAGGTACAAACAAGAATGCGAACTTTACCAACAAATTTGTCAAGTGTACAGATGCAGGATAAAATGTGAACAAATAGTTTAAGTTTTGTCTCTTTTTCAATAAAAAAGAAAAAGAAAAAGAAAAAGAAAAAGAAAAAGAAAAAGAAAAAAAGATGAAACACCTCTGGTTATAATATGCATTAAGTATGTGCTTCCAGCATGTGTGTCTAATATTCTATTATGGTTGATTGTGCTTTCCTTTCATTGTTGTTTAGTGTGGGAACAAAGACTTGAACTCAAATTTTATTTGTCGTCATAAAATTATTCCGTACATCTGACAGACTAAAGATTGATCTGTCATTCAATTTTATATATTGTGCCATCTGGAATTTTCCAAGGAAGTATATTAAGACTGCTTCATGTGAATTATTATGGTGTTCTGCTGCCTAAAAATATTCAAACTTGTGTCATGGATTGTAACAAAACTTGTTCTACGCATGTTTTGAAACTAGGCGAGAAATAGGATGGTAAGGCAGAATTGACATCTCCAGTAACCCTTGTAACTGAGAACAATTACAGATGCAATGTTTGTGGCCTGTTGGTGCAACTTTCTAAGTTTAAATTGCTTAATAGCTACTTGTTCAAACAAAGAATAAGATCTCTACATTGGAAAGTTTTTGCATCATGTATTATTTGTGTATCTAAATATAGTCTCAGAATAGTTAGTTCTGTTCTTATTATCTATCTTTAAGAGGTTACTCAAAGACATTTTCTATCTGTAGGATAGAGAATGGTTACTGTTGCATCAACTCCTTTCAGCATTTAAGAGTTGGCTTTATTTCTCCGAAAATAATAAAGAAAGCAAAAACAGTCAGGTTTTTACTACTATCTAGATTTCAAGTTAATAAGTTTTCCATGCTGGCAATTTGTATCTCCCGTTATTTAAATACAGCTATCATTTCCTTCTTCATTCTATCATGTTCCAAGTTCTGGCATTTGGTTGTTTTATCCTTTTGTTGTTTATCATTTCTGTTTTGTATAGAAGTAGGTACAATTGTATGCATTTTTGGTTGTTTTATCCTTTTGTTGTTTATCATTTCTGTTTTGTATAGAAGTAGGTACAATTGTATGCATTGGAGGGAAAAAGACACAAGTGTTGTTTATCATTTCTGTTTTGTATAGAAGTAGGTACAATTGTATGCATTGGAGGGAAAAAGACACAAGGATTGTGTATTCATGCTATACAATTTCTTAGTATTTCAACATTACAATATCCCAATTTTCACTAGGCTCATGATCCGTGGCTCTTAAAAATATTGTTGCAGCCCATCTAGGAGTGTTGATATCACCTAGTCAAACATCAACATCTATGTTTTTATGTCAATTTTCATGATTCAGTTAATGCCAGTTTTTTTTAAAGTTGCTTTAATCTGTTTTCGAGCAGAAACAAAGCATGCTCCATTGGGTAATGTATCTGTTTAGACTTTTCAAAATTTTATTTTTCTTATGGGTGTCTATATAAATTATCTTGTGGCCATCAATTTTCTAGTGAAGTGTAAACAAAGATTATCAAACCGCTCAGTTTATGCTGATCTGGAACCATGTTCCTGTAAAATTATCTAATTAAGGCTCTTTCAGTCGATTATAATTGCTGATAACATGCTGGATCTTTCTTTAGGGACATAAGCAATGGCTTGCAGAAGTCCAATTTCTTGGAGTTGTTAACCATCCAAACCTTGTTAAACTCATTGGGTATTGTTCTGAAGATGGTGAAAGAGGGATCCAGAGGCTTTTAGTTTACGAGTACATGCCAAACAAAAGTTTAGAAGATCATTTATTTAACCGAGCCTATCCTTGTCTTCCCTGGAACTTAAGACTACAGATAGCCTTGGGTGCGGCTGAAGGGTTGGCATATTTGCATGAAGGATTGGAAGTTCAGGTAATTTAAGAATCTTGTGCTTAAAAGGTGTAAAACAAATTCGTACTCCTCTCTACTTGTGCATAAAAAGTTTTGAAACCAATTATGTAATGTTTGTTTCTTACGTGATATAATTTTCATCATGTATTTTGTCGTATGTGCTTGTTTCTAACGTGATATAAGTTTTCAGCATGCAATTTGTCGTATATGTGTGGCTACCAATTTTTTAATTCTTGACTGGATCGCCGATAACTGCGTAACTATCAACATCTAGCCTTAATTTCTTATTATACTGTCATTTTCTATCAATTCTTTTTTAAATTCTCAAGACTATCTTGTTTACAGCAAAAAACAGGTCTCAATTTTCTGCACCTTTTGACCCCTTCCTCTTTTGGATCAGGTAATTTACCGGGACTTCAAAGCATCTAATGTCCTATTAGATAAAGATTTTAAGCCAAAACTCTCTGACTTTGGGCTCGCTAGAGAGGGACCTTCAGATGGGCGCTCTCATGTATCAACAGCGGTAAGTGTACTTTACATGAAAAATATGCATAATCAGCCTTCTAATCGGATGTAATTTTTGGAATTTTGGTAAGAAAGATGCTCAATCAGGAGTTTTGAATAATCACTCTTTTCTGTCCCTTGTCAGCTTCTATTTGTCTTTTTATTTTGGCCCTTAATTCAAGTCAATTTTCGTTATAATTCATGACAGATTTTTACATGATGCAGTTAGTAGTAGTTGTTGCTGAGGAATATAAATACAGTTTTAGTATTTTCTGATATGAGACTTTGTTTTTTGGAGAACATAAGCCAAGAGCGATAGGTCCCGGGGCTCAAGTCCTGGAAGCTGGGGACTCCTAAGTGCACATATTTTGTAAAAAAAGAATATTTCAGTTTTCTAGCATTTCTCTATTTAAGATATCTCGTGTGTTAACAATTTTATGTCAAGGCATATTAAACAACCAAAATTTCTAACAGGCAACACTGGATGTGCTAATAATTAGCATGCTACAAGCTACTAATTTGGCTCTGTACAATTTATGAGATAGAGTTTGACATACATCCTCCTGAGTGATTTGCCGTCCCCCATTTTAAATACCTTATTGGTAGTTTGTTCTGGACAGTTGGTAACTTTATTTAAAATATAAAATTAATTATGTTAGGTTATGTCTTTAGATTCTGAAAATGGTCTTTTCGTCTCTTCTTGTATGTTTCTTCCTCTCTGGAAGTTAGTTTATTGGCAGGTTCAATGTTTTCTATCTAATGGCGACTCATAAAATTTATATGTCTTACATAGAAAGACATAGGTGATGAATTATCCTTTACAACTGCCCATGCATCATGGATCATGCATGTATGTGGAAATATGCATGCATAAAAATAAGTCACACTTAGAGAAACACGGTAATAGAAATTGGAAAAATATGTTGTTGTAGGTTTTTACTACAGGAGATCCATGCATTCATTAATGATTCACTATTCAAAAGTTTAAAAATAATTAAGGTATGCATAAGTGCTCAGTCAACGGCATGGATACACTCAATACCATGAAGGCAGTCACCATTAGGACTATATAAGATGGACAATTGATAACTCAAGGAAGCACAAAACTTGAAAAGATGAATAAAGAAGATTCAAATACTTCAGTGGATCTTAAATCTTCAACATAAGAAATGTCTATAAAACATTAGCAGTAATACATCATATACGGTTTCGTTAACAAATTTAGGGTAAGTTGCAGATAACTCAGTAGGTAGCACTTACCACACCTCAATTCACTGCGGAGAGGGGTTATCTACAATTTATCTTTCTCCAATAGTCCAATTGCTTATACAAGGGTGATATATGCCAACAACAGAGTGGAGGGGTGATAAATGCTGTTGAAGGTATACATAAGAGGGTTCTCTGCAGTTTACCCAAAAATGTGCTTGCAAGATGCTACATATCCTCATTGGATGTAGTTTTAAATAGAGTTCCATGAAACTAGCGTTCCAAGTTTCTAACCTCTTGAACTTTTTATCATTTTTGCAGCGCTAAACTATCTTTGTTT
>NC_033801.1:6312486-6326062 GCF_001876935.1 Asparagus officinalis | reverse complement strand
TTCATATGATATTGTATATATCAGGTTGTAGGAACATATGGATACGCAGCTCCAGACTACATAGAGACAGGCCATCTGACAACAAGAAGCGACGTATGGAGCTTTGGTGTGGTACTCTACGAGCTCCTCGCTGGGCGACGCTCCCTTGAAAGAAATCGTCCAGCAAACGAGCAAAAGCTTCTCGATTGGGTGAAACAGTTCCCAATAGAAAGCAGAAGATTCAACATGATCATGGATCCTAGGCTCCAGTATCAGTTCTCTGTTAAAGCTGCCAGAGAGATTGCAAAGCTTGCTGATAAGTGCTTAGTGAAACAAGCAAAAGAAAGGCCACAGATGAGTGAGGTTGTTGAGAGCCTGAAGCAGATAGCTCAGATTAAAGAAAGTGGTGGAGGGTCAGGAGATTCAAGGGGGGAGAGTTCTAGCAGCGTGTCAGGGAAAGGAAAAAGAAATTAGAAGTACATAAGAGAGAGGGAAGTGCTTTGTTTTTGTAAGTATTTTCATGATGAAGGTGGTTAATTTATTGGAGTGCAGGCATGAAATAGATCTATTGGTTACATTTTTATTGGAAAACACAATTCGTGCATGAGGCAGTAATGTTGTTGTAGATGAAAGAAACTGTGTGTGTATGAAGCTGAGGGGGCTTTTCTCAAAGTTGGCCACTGAAAGGGGGGGGGGGGGGGGGGGGGTGGGGGGGGGTTTGTGAGATTACGCTTTAACTTTATCCGAAAAAAGAATAATAAAATAAATAATTTTTTTCTGTATTGCAAAACCCAGCCTACGAAACACATACTCAGCTGATCCCGTCGTCGTCACATTCTTCGTTCATAAATTTTTGTACCCTCCTGAGGAATTCCACCGCATCAGCTCCAAGGAAACCAAAACGTACGAACGCGGAACGGATGAAACTTGTGTGGTTGTCCTTGCAAGCTTGAATCATGTTTGCCCACCTTCGCCTCTGCCGCTCTATCCGCTGCACTGCCCAACAGTGAACACTCCATTACCAACCCACCAATGAGACACCCCCCGTGAGATCAACACAAGTGTGCTTCCCCCCGCTCCAACTGTAGACAAGGACGTCTGCCGCCTAAAGTCAGATCTAGCCCTCCTCAGGAGGGGTGAGGAAGTAGATCTAGCCTCTCCAGAAAGGATTAGCGGCGCAGCTGTTGCCCGCCGTTGTCATCATCACACATGAATATAATATATATAAATATTATAATTATATAATACTATATATATATATATATATATATAATATGTCTATTTGTTTTTTTTTTTAAATAATTTTTCTGTAAGAAAAAGATAAGAATTTAGATTCTCTCCCTTATAAATAAAAAATGACTAGATTTCCTTAATCAAAGTTATTTATTATTTTAGTGATAACCAATTATTTGCCTGGTCAAAAATAGAATGAATAAATTTACGAGAATAATAATTAAAATTATCAAGCGGTCATGAACAATTCGTGCAATGAGAGCATGCATAGACTTTCAAACTCAACAGTTGGAAAAATATTCGTGTTCCGACTGGGTCAAAAGTGGTAGTTAAATGGTCAAAGAGATTAGGATTCTTTAATCACAATTCTTTGTAGGAATTGTAGTTTATTAGCAACGGAACGTTTTCCTTGGGAAGTTAATTTAAGGTGATACTTAGTTTTGTACTAGCGACGACAGAAGGTTCCTATTACTAACGCGTTTAATTTTTATTATTACACTATTAAAGAGCATGCTTCATATCTGTAGTCTAATAATGATATATAATATATCATGGCAACTAATATTAGTATACTCAAAATATGTGTATGACCGATCATTGAAATTATAACAACGCAATCGGAATATTATATCAACGTAATCATCTGTTATAAAGTCTACTTAAGGCACATATGTCTATAGCATTTTTTAGGCTAAATATTACAACACATCCCCCAACCCCGAAAAAAAAATAATAATAAAAGCCTTTGAACAATTATTCGATGAACTCCCATATGTTTTAAAATACCAGAAGACTTCCATTGAGTTATGAGTTACCAGAAAATCCGCTTTCAATTTAAGATTTTATAAGAAAACCCCCTAACATGCTATTAGAACACCACATACTTACACGTGGGGGTACAACTAGCTAAGGGGGTATTTTTGCCAATAAAAAATTATGGTCACATTGTTAAGGGGTTTTGTGATGAAATATCATACTTAAAAGGAGGTTTTCTAATAACCACTAACTAAATGTGTGTTTTTTAATATGTTTTAAGTTATGGGGGTTATTTAATAATCCTCTAAAGTTAAAGTGTCCTATTTAGGGGTGGGCATAAAGTGTCCTTTTAGGGGTGGGCAACCGGCCGTGCTAGCTCGTCACGCGTGTTGGTCCATGCGGGCTCAGTGGCAAGGCGAGCCAGCCCGCGACTCCTAACGAGTTGAGCGAATCGTGTTTTATCGATTGTTCTTGAGCCTAGAGCTTAGCACAACCCACTCATGGACCCGAGAACATGCGGGATGAGCCATGACACGGGTCGGCCCATTTGGCTCACTTAACATTTAATTATTTTTAATAGGTTTTTTAATATTTTTTAACACTTAAGAATTATATGTAAATAGCAAACTAACAATGACATGATTACAAATATTAAAAAAAAAATAATGTTATTAAGTAAAATTGTATATTTGTATACAATTACAGAGAGAATAATAACATAGAGATTTAAATCACGTGCTCAGATGTTAGCCATATTAAACTTGGACCAAGCATAAATAAGCCCAATATCTCAAGCGAAATAAGCCCAGTATTATCGCCCACAATCACTAACCACAACAAAAAGCCTCGACTTAGTGCCCAAAACCCTAAACCCCCAAATTGAGAGCAATGGAGAAGAAGCTCACACTGATCCAAACTGTAGCTGCTGCTGGAGTATTCTCTGCTATCTCCTTCTGGTAATCGAATTCCCCAATCTAGGGTTGAGAGTTTTCTTTAGCCTCTCAATTTCTTTGTTCTAATTGAAAGAATTTTAAACAAAAAAAGATCACTCTTTTAGGTACGGATTCATGTTTGGAAGGGAATCTGCAAGAAAAGAGCTCAGCGGACTCATCGACGACCTTCGTCGATCCAATGCTGCGTCTGAGAGCTCATCAGAGAAGAATTAAGGTGTCAAATAGTTTTTTTTAATAGAAATTACAGTAGATTTCATGTGAAAGTAGCTATTTTTGGTAACTTACACAGGCATGGATGATTTGATTTTTGTAGGAATGCATCATCTAGAACGGAGAGATTTTCGGGATCTTTTTGAAGAATTTTGTTTTCCGTCTGTGAGTAGATAGTCTCTAGTTTTGTGTTAAGAATTGAAGCAAATGGAAAATTATTTTGATGCCATCTCTTCTATGACTACTGTTAAAATGAGATGCGGCTTTGTGACATTGTGAAATCTATAAGAAACAGTAACTTTATGTTCAAATTCACCACACCTTGCATGAAGGAAACTTTAGAATTAAACGATTTCTTGCTGTTGTTGTTTTTTTTGAATTAATGAATGTCTCACACCCATATTATGCTACTGTATTTGAGAAATTTAGGGGCAAAAGCATCAATAGGTGTTTCAGGGTTTATAGAAGAGTCGAAAACTACACATTGGCTTTGTTTCACAACTGTCCACACCCATGCCAACTGGCTGATGCAAACAAGTTAGATTATTGAGTTTGGTTTCCATCATAAAATGGAAAGAATCAGGAGGTTCAAACTTCAAAGCCTCGGCCATAAGTAAAATAAAATACATCCATCGATTAAAGTAATTTGAAATGAAGTGAAAAAATCATTGTTTGCTAGTTAGAGAACAAATTGTTGGGAGAACCGAGCTGCATGACAACAATATAGTTCACTTTCACCATCAACATATATTAGCAGAGTTCAAAAAAGTGAACACATCAATACTTTAAGAAATTCCCTCAGGCCTCAAAATGAGCATTCAGCAGCTACAGGAAAGACAACCAATCATATTGTTTCCCATACGATAACATTTGATATTCACATGACATGGCACGGAGAAAACCTGATTATTCTCTCCACCTACAGAGGAGCAAAGAGTGTATAACGCAATTTCAAACTCAGGGCTTACTCCAACTGAAAGTGCTGGAGACTGCTTTCAGAATGCCATTCCATTCAAACTGAACTGTGAGCAACTGAGTCTCAAAGTGCTGCTGCAAAATTCGATACAAAACAATGATCATTATATGGTGAAAATGAAAAAAAAGAGGTGTATCATCATTGTATTGTTATATACTTACAGGAGATCGAGCAAAACCTGACACACCCCTTTGGAATTGTGTACGTATGTTTGACATTAATTGTCATTGATTCCTTAGAATAGCAATGTAGCTTGTGTTACAGCTTATAATTCCAAGTTATGTATATACTGAGTAATTAACTAGTGTCACACGACTCAAAGTCACGCTCAAAGGAAGAAGATGAGCTAGATCCACCTCCTCTTCCATAGAGACCAAACCAAAGTCTTTGCAACATTCTCTTAAAACTCTTCATAGGTCTCAGAGATGATACCTGAAGAAACAAGATACGAATACAAACATTTGATCGGTGTTGTCCTGTTGATTTCCTTCGTAAATGCCATTTCCTCGTATTTCTCCTCGACAGCAACAATTTTTATACCCCGAATTGGAGTTGTAATTATCCAAAAGAGAACGACAATAAGTAGGTCGTGTAAGTATATCATTGACTAGCCAACTAAACAGGCTTTGTGATGCCGTATCCTGCTTTTGGTAGACTTCTTTTTCCCTTCACCACAGGAAATTTCGTCATCTTTTCCGTGGGCTAATCGGTTCAAATCAAGTTCCCATAATCCGTTACAGGCATTTGATAAGTCTGAAAGCTCCTCCCTTGATGGCTCGATATCTAGATTATGTGAAAGGCCTTCGATGTAGTCTTGTTCATCAGGCTGTTTATATTTGTCCCAGTTTTCGACAGGCACCCGCAGTAAATTGAAGAATAACAAATTTATGTAGACAATTCTGTGGAATGCGGATGGATTCAAACAAATATAAGGGTTGTTAGAGGAATCAATAATTCATTAACAGTCTAATTATCATGGATAAAACACCTGACACTTCTTGAACACTCCATAGTGGTGTCAGTTTCTCCTTCACCGTCGCCATGCGTACTCATTTAAAAGATTCAAATGTTAGTATAAAGTTGACATGCACATTCATTTCAAGAGTCTCAATTCTGATAAATAAAAAAAAAAGCTGTTGTGAGGGGGGGGGGGGGGGGGGGGGGGGGGGGGGGGGGGGGGTATTGTCTTCAATATGCTTCCGATAGAAATTGGAAAGTTATAGATTCTCTGCTGGATGCAAACATATTCAGCATCAAAATTCTAATTAAAAGCATTCCTTACCTGTTTAACTCTCCACATATCACAAATTAAATGCAAATCCAGCGGAAAACCGAATGTTTATATGATTCCCACGGACGGCAGAAAGTTCACCCATATTAGTTGATATAAAAAAGAAAATTAACATTCAAGTTTAAGATTGGCTTTGGACTAGATGACTTGAGATGGTTGTATTCAGGGTTGCTTATTTCATCATCATCCTCCTGTTTCCTAGAAGAAACCACCTGCATTCTGCTGATACATAATTTGGATAAATTATGGAAATTTCTATGCCAATCTATTTCAACCTTTTATGAAGATCCTCATAAGAATCGTTGAACTGAAAATATTAGGATTTTGTTAAAAGTGCAATTTTTCATGAGCTTCTGTTAGCAATCATCCAATTTCATGCAAAAGTCAAATAAATATACATTATCAAAAGAAAAAAAATAAAATACCTGGGCCCATGTAGATTTTGGATAAGCGTTCCCTTGGTTGACAAAAGATTTTGATAAATAGAAACTGTTGATTAATTGATAATATGTAAGACAGGGCTAAAAATTTGAAGGATACTAAAGTGCACCTGATCTTCAGAAAGGAAAAAGAAAAAAAATACATAGTTTTTTATGTTAAAATATTACTAGTATTAAGTTCGTGCTAAGAACAGTTTGGTTTAATTTTTTTCCTTTGTTGCTACTTCATTTTTGGCCGTCCATGTCATATTTCCCCACTCTGGCACCGTCCTCCTTGGTAAATATAAAGAATAAACAGTAGACGAGATAAACAATGAGATAATAAATCCATACAATATATCACCACATCTGGAATTAGTCAAAAACAACATATTAAATATTGTTGAGATTAACGTAATAATTTCCTCCAGAAATAAAACATAAATAGATCTCTACTAGACTTCAGAGAAGTCCTCTTCATCAAGGATAGCTTCAATAAGGAATTTTGCTAATGCACAATGGTTGACTTTGTCCCTAAGAGACCTGATCATCAGAAAATAAAATAAAATAAAAAATACATAGGTATTTCTTATATTAAATATTAGACAATCAAAATAAAATTTTTTCAGCTTATCAAATTATCATTCCAAGTTTAATTTAATAAGAAGATGTATAATGTGTACCAACTGTCAATATGAAACGAATTTTCTCCGCTCTTGATTGCACCTCATCCGTGTTGATTTCATTGTCTGAAAATATCTTGTTATCTCCATACTATTTTGCTCATAGGCTTAAAGATAGAAATGTCTCTTTCAACTATTCGATTAATATAGTTAATGATACTTAGGTGTTATATAGGTGAGATAATATGTAGTCAGTGAGCGTTCAATTCAAAGGTGACATATGAACTAGTTAACCATCACAAGAGAAATTTCCTCCTACCAGCTCATCCCTGATATTTTCTCTTAATTATGGTTGGTTTTCTTTATCATAATGAACAAAATATAGGCGGTGTAGAGTGAGAGAGCCGCGAGATTATAATGTGTCATGTGTCATGTATGTGCATATAGAAGAGTAGAGGAGAACACAAGCAAGTAAAATACAACAAAGATAAAATGTATCTGTAATATGGGTGTCATGTGATGTCAATATGTTGCGGAGAGATCTTTTGATATTTCAGTGTGTTTCTCTTCTGAGATTTTTTCAGTTGGACATAAAGAAATATAAACCGAAAATAAGTCTAGGTAGCAAGTCTCAAAGTTTAAAGTTGATAGCTAATCAATCTCAATTTTTGAGGCGTTGTCTACTTTTACACGCCTTGTAAGCAATAAATTTTTTCCTCCAGATCTTTGCACAAACAACCAAAGATGAATTTCTCGGAAGTTCCTTGAAGCCATAATCTACATCATTATCATGTTTTATTGTCATCACAAATAGCCAAATATGAATTTGGCTATTTGTTAACTCGTCATCAAAGATTTCTACACCAATCCATGTCTTCTCTGCCTGCTTTTGTTTGTATTTTTTTTATCACTTACCAACAGACAAGAGAGGAACTTAGAATTTCCTGGAAGATCAGCACCTTTTATTATAGATAAATTAGTTCAATCATTGTAGACAATCAATAGGTTTGAGGCAGAACGAACTTTTTTTTTTTCTTTAATTGTTGGTATTTTGCATTTGTTTGTAGATTTCGAGTCTGAATCATATGGCCTAATGACTTCATGCGTCGGTCAAGAAAAAGAGACAAAATTGAAAACTAATGTTATAATGTTATGGTCAACAGCACGTTCATTGATTTATACTGAAAACCGTGTCTTTATTATTTCATCTACGCCTCCAATTGTGAATCTCTCACTAGTTTTAATATATTTTTTTGTTTTTGTTTTATTATTAGTATTTTTTTAATAACTTCAGATGCCAATTAATTACCCACATAATACCCGGGTTATATATAGGGACAAGAGGAGATTCTATAAAGGAGGCAATGAAGAATTTTTGTAAAGGATGAAAAGCACGTTAACATCTACTAATCTAAGAAGCATCGGCTATTTTATAAGTTGGACTTTGGACATAAGTTTCATGATTCTTGTGATATATTTTGAGATCAATTAGGAATAAGAGAGGATATATGAAGAGGATGCAAACTGCAAAGTGTTAATATGAAGAGAAGAATTATGATATTGCTGGTATGCTGTAATTGTAAACGCAAACTTATGATATGTTGGTATGCCACAATTGTAAAGGCAACAACCCCACGGGGTTGTTTGGTTCACTGCAAAAATAAATTGCAGCAAATGTTGCTGCAACATTTGTTGCGGGAAATCGACTTTAAATTTATTGTCTGACTATCTGCAATTATATTGTAGGAAGTGTATTTTCAATGCAATTTCAGTGTTTGGTTAAAAAGCAACTGGTGTTAATAAGAAAACTTTTGTTTAGATGATTTTTCTATTTAGATGTGAAAAGATTTATTTTGGTGAGGTGTAATTATTTTTATTTCTGTAATTTCTTTTTTTAAGCTTGCAGTTTTTTCTCCCAACAAATTTGATGTAACATTTGTTGTAACATTTTTCTACAAAATGCAAGTCTACTTACTTTTGCTAATTACAAAGTTGCAAACCAAACAATATATTTACAAATTTGGTTGTTCTATTTGGTTTGGCAACTGTATTTCCATTCAACCTAATAGCCCTACGTGCAGAAATTGTTTGGTACACTATGATTGCAAATGTTACAAGCCTTGCACATATAAATGCTACATGTAACATCTATTATGGAAAGGGGAATTTTTTTTTTCAATATCATCTATTGGCTGTATGTATTTTTATTAAAGTCAATGCATTTCCAAATCCAAATTAAATATTTCATTAGTTGCAGGCTTGCACTAGTTATTGGATTTTATATTTTTGTTGCAATTTTTCGACGAAGTGCAAATCAAATTACACTTTCTAACTAAACGTTGAAAATAGAGATTTGACGGCAACTTTTATTCCTATAACTTTAGGTACCGTTTGGCAAAGGGTTAAGTGAGGGGTTAATAAGACTTAACCCCTTCTTAACCTACCAAACACAAAAAATCTATATAAGGGTTAAAGTGAGTTAACCCTCCATAATTTGCCAAACATAAAAAATATAGAAGGGTTAAGTTAACCCCTCTAGAGGGGTTAAAATGAGTTAACCCCTCAAAATGAGGGGTTTACTAATACTCCTATTTAGATGGAATAAGAGTTAACCCTTCTAATTATAAAAAAAATAGTCAAAATCATTGTTATTCCCAAACACTAAAACTGATCATAAGAGCTAAAATAAAACTTATTTAACAGGTTAATAATTTAGTCCTTCGGATTATCAAATGGGCTAAGTACATTAATCCTTCTCTTTAACCCCTCTTCATTAACCCTTTGCCAAACGGGGCCTTAGTTCCCATTAACCAAACAACCTCTTGTATATTTGGACATACCTTCAAGTTGCTCTTTGGCTTCTAGATTCTAATTTTATAATCTAAAGAACATTACTAATTAAGAAATACTTTAACAGCAAACTACTACGTTTTTAAGAAATTCAACAAAAAAGGGGGGAAAAATACATCATGTATATCAATTAAGATTAACTTAATAAAGAACCAACGGGGGGGGGGGGGGAGTCTTCTCTACCACTGCCAACCAAACAAACTCTCAAACACAAGAAAACTCTCACACTCCCACTCCCAACACAATCACAAACAGGACAAGCCTTCACCTCACCACCACCGTCACAATCCTCGCACAAACACAAATGCCGGCACGGCAACACAACCACAGACACTGCCCGACTCCTGCACACCCTGCACGACAATCTCCCGTCGTCGGGGTCCGTCCTGTTCGGTTCGGTGCACGACGAACCGGCGTCTTCAGCGACTACCGACTCCTGCTGGATCTGCTGTACTTGGGCTCGGATTGAGTTTGCAATTGTCTGGGATTTGATTGCTTTGGACTGCCAACCGAAGGATTCGGATTGTAGCTGGGCTAGGTGGTTTTGTAACTTGGAGGTGTGTTGGATGAGTTGGTTTAGTTCGGTTTGTTTTTCGGTGAGGATTTTGGCTGCCGATTTTTCTAAGTGTTGGAGGAGTTGCTTGTAGTGGGATTGTTGGCTCTTGGCTAGTGCTTGTCGAAGTTGTTCTCCCTGACACAAGCAAAAAAAAATTATAAGTTAATTAGTATTAGTTGCATGAATGCAATGTGTTAGTTAATTTGTAAACTCCCTCTGTTGAAAACAATCTTACCTATGTTAGTTTTTGAATGCAAATCATTAGGAGTAGGAAAGTTTGCACTATAAACAGAAATAGTTACAACTATCAAATTAACCCCGTGAATGATATTGATCGGTGTCGGTGATCACCCTGTAGCATACGCTGTATGCGGGTATTCTGATAAAATTTGTATTCTTAGTTCACGTATTACTAACCATATCTAACACATTTCTATGAAAGAAAATAATTTTGGTGGATGTTCACATTAAGATGTATTTGTCATATGATAATACTATCACATTATGTGTGAAACAGTAGGTATACAAAGTACTATACATCGCACTGGCAGCAACTAGTTTCTTCGTAAAATGTTTTGCTTCTATATCTCGTGATACTATTTGTAGATCAGGAGGGTATATGTGAAAAGG
Source organism: Asparagus officinalis (assembly GCF_001876935.1). Classification (NCBI taxonomy): domain Eukaryota; kingdom Viridiplantae; phylum Streptophyta; class Magnoliopsida; order Asparagales; family Asparagaceae; genus Asparagus; species Asparagus officinalis. The sequence continues at coordinate 6,315,586 of NC_033801.1, read as the reverse complement.
AAAAGTAATGGGTTGTCAATGCATAATTTATTCACACATACCTCTTAACAAGTTGGAAGATCATCTTTCTAATGTACATAAGTTTACCCTTTTTCATTCCAAAACATGATTTCTCTTGAAATAGAAAATTATTTACTTCTGAATCAAAGATAACGGCTGTTGGATTACATAACTGATTATTTTATTTATCTAAAAAAAAATGCTAATCCCTTAGAAAGTTTTAAAAGTTTTCTCTACTTCAAAACTTAGAAAGAGAACAGTACAGGATATATTGTATATTTTGAATTTTCTTACTTTTTATCATTAAAAATATAGCTTTATTTGGTTTCGGTCTGGAATTTAAAAAACTCTGCCGTACCGAACTTTACTGTGTCAACTCTACATTTAGCATTTCTTTTAGTTTATTAAGAGATCTTCTCAAACCCTCATTATGACATTAATAATCCTAACCATTCATTCAAAAACTATTTTCTATCTCAAGTGATGCTGGTTTGTAATTATACTATTTCATAACATGTATATATTTACTAGTATATAGGTACATCATTGAAAAGTATGATCCCATCAAAAATATATTCAATTCCCCAAGCATTTTTGTGGAGTTTTCTTTAAGCAAAGAAGAATAAGTTGAGAAAGGAACAATGAAGTACCTGAGCTTGCAGTAATTGGTCAAGTTCCTTGCTGTATTGGCCAACTGAACTTGAAAAATCCTCGCAAAGGGGAGAAGAGGAGAGTAGGGGATTGATCTGGTTCACATTTTGGCTCAAATTTTGCTCTCCAGATGCCAGTTGAAGCCCAGTGGATTTCAATGCAGGATTGTGACTTCGCTGCTGATACTGATCTAGTCTTATTATCTTCTGAGGCCGGGGAATCGACGGTTGTGATTGTATCAAGTATTGGTTTCCCTCCTTTGGATTTATCATATAACCTGAATTTTGGCCAAAAAGATTAAAATTTATTTTCAGTTCCTAACTTGATAATGTGTTGATGTGGAAGGACTTTTGACGTGAAAAAAGCAAGCATCCAAATACAAAATATTGTTTTTTTTTTAATAAAATACAGGAAAAAGGAAACAGAGACTAGACTGATCGATTTCTCTTGGTAAAGAATAAAGCAAAACAACTTGATATTTAACAGAAGAAAGAGCTTCAAACTTATTTCTCATTTGCAAAGTCTGGTTAGATTTAATTTGAAACTTTAAAACTAGAAGCCTCCATTCCTGTATATTAACTCGAAATAAACCTAAAAAGAATTTGTCTCACAAACTTATGGTTTAATCCAATAAGCTCAAAACAGTCTGAGCAAAAAAAAAAAAAAAATCAATTGAAGTTAAAATAAGTGGACACCACCACTGAATTACCTCCAATAGTTGATAACAAAGTTGAGGATTCATTCAAAGCTTCGAATCCAGTTGAGTTCATCTCCTGTTCTTTTCTAAAAAGGAAAGCAAAATAAGAATTAAGCCAAAAAAATGGAAGAAGGGCCAAAAAAAAAGAAAAAAAAAAGAGGAATAAACTTCCTGTAATAATACTGATCGTACCTCTTAAGATGCAGAGCATTGGAAAAATATTGATGAGTTTGAACAGCCATTTTCTTCCTTGTCACAACTCTAATTGAAATGAAACAGAAGACCCAAAATCCAAATTTATATAAAGAGAGTAAATGGCATAAGAGGAGTAAATAATGGCGGATTTCTCAAAGAGTAGACGGTTGGGCTGGATATTAGAATTCAGCAGAGAAAGAGAGAGAGAGGGAAAGCCAAACAATTTCTAGAGAGAGAAAGAGGTGAGAGAGATTTGTGAGGAGAGAGATACGGTCGAAGAGAAACGAATGAGTCCAAAAGACCAGCCAAAAATTACTTGCCGGTTTTGTTAACCTCTAATTAATTCCCTTAATTCCTCCCCTCCTTGATTAATGGCTACCCCTTATATAATAATGATATATTTCTAATTTAATAAACAGAAGATTAATGGAACCCACGAGATAATTTTTGTAATCTCTGCATGGCCATTACTCGCACGTGGACGGATGCTTGTAATCCTTTTGTTGTGTATAGATTTTGTAACACCTGTCTGTTTTAAGTTCTTACTATTTGTAAGGATTTATGCTGTTATTGTAGTTACTACGTTGGATTTTATTATTGTTAATCCTTTTTGTTGTTACATCTAAATGCTTAAACTATAAAATTAATTTTAAGTTTCGAATAGATGAGAAGGATTATTTCCACAAATGTAAGCGTATTGGTTGGAGGCATAACTCAACCTTTTGGCATTGATCACATAGATCTCTATGAGTAAATAAGATTCCTAATTCACTTGAAAAACGATATTAATTGGAAATTTCATGCATGAGGTGATTAATCTTGTTAATGATCCACGTGTTAAATGAAAAACGACCGTGTTCTCATGGAAAAAGTAATGGAGCATTCATGTATCAAAGTAGCACAAGAAGAAAGAGATTCAATGATTAAAAATAGGGGATATAGGATACGAGCTAACAATTTATTTAGCAAAATGATCTGTCAAGAGATAAAAGTTGTGAGGTCTAGCTGTTCCGATATGACTAACAAAAGGAACCTTATTACTAGTGTATCTTTTGACATGTTATTTGGTTAAATGAGTTGTCACATTATATCCAATTTTCATTGAAATGTTGATGGGTTAATGAATTAATTTGTAGATACTTAATTTGTGAGCCAATTTTTTGGAGAATGAATAATGTCATTGCTTAGATAAGAAGATACAATTAATTGGTATCGTACATGAATTGTATAGGTTAGACAGAAGTAACGACCAACAGATGAGTGCAAACCCTCGTAGTTATTTGAACAAGAGTTACTTGACGCGGCCATAAAGATTTGACTTTTAGAGTTACACAACAAAAATGATTGACTCCGCGTTATAAATTCTCTGCACAAATGTATATATCTTAACTTCAATTTTGTTCATCATGGAAAAAAAGAAACTTGCATGATGATGATCACAATGACTTTGAACTTACGTCAAAAGTATTATCTTTATTTTCTATAGACTAAATGTGTGGAGAAGAATTGGAAAAAGCAGATTTTTGGTCATAAGTCGACTCATGCACAGGCATAAGT
>NC_033801.1:6219183-6311486 GCF_001876935.1 Asparagus officinalis | reverse complement strand
TGAGTACTTATGACAACCTATATTTGCTTGATACAATTGCTTCTTATAATGAATCCTTGCATGTGGAATGACGTGGTACTAAGCGTAAATTAAATAAGGAAAATTCGGGGACATTATGGCATAAGCGCTTGGGTCATATTTCAAAAGGTAGAGTTGAGCGTCTTGTGTCTGATGGCATTTTGGATTCCCTTGATTTTTCAGACTTCGACGTATGTGTTGAATGTATCAAGGGAAAACAGACCAAAGTTAAGAGATTAGGTGCCAACAGATCTTCGGATGTCTTAGAATTGATACATACGGATATTTGTGGGCCATTCCCTACGGAATCCTGGAATGGTCAACAATATTTTATATCATTCATACCTATTCATGAAAAATCTGAGTCTCTGGATATGTTCAAAGCCTATAAAGCTGAAGTTGAGAATAAACTCAACAGAAGAATTAAAACCGTTAGATCTGATCGTGGTGGTGAGTACTACGGTAGATATGATGGTTCAGGTGAATAATGTCTAGGACCATTTGCTAGATACCTAGAGGAATATGGTATCGTCCCACAGTACACTATACCAGGTTCACCTAGCATGAATGGTGTAGCTGAAAGACGAAACAGGACTCTTAAGGATATGGTAAGAAGTATGATTGCTCATTCTTCTTTACCAGAGTCACTCTGGGGAGAAGCACTTAAGACAGCAGCTTACATTCTAAACAGAGTTCCAAGTAAAGCAGTTGCTAAAACACCTTATGAGCTTTGGACTGGTCGAAAGCCCAGTTTAAAGCACTTACATATTTGGGGATGTCCAGCTGAGGCAAGGCCTTATAGGCCAAATGAAAAGAAATTGGACTCCAAAACAGTTAGCAGCTACTTTATTGGGTACTCTGAACGCTCTAGGGGCTATAAGTTTTATGATCCCACACTAAGGAATATTTTTGAGACGGGAACAGCAACATTCTTTGAGGATGTTGAGTTTGGGGGGAGAAATAAGGTTAGAGACATTGCTTTTGAGGAGGAATTGGCTTCAGACTCAATCCATTCAGTTTTGTTGCTCATTATGATCTTGAGTTACATCAGATGGATGTTAAGACTGCATTTCTCAATGGAGACATTGATGAGATGATTTATATGGTGCAACCAGAAAACTTTGTGTCAGGAGACCCAAAGAATATGGTTTGCAAATTAAGGAAATCCATCTATGGACTCAAGCAAGCTCCTCGTCAATGGTATCATAAGTTTCAACAAATAGTTATCTCGTTCGGTTTTGAGATGAACATTGTTGATGACTGTGTATATCACAAGTTCAGTGGGAGTAAGTATATTTTTCTGGTTCTGTATGTGGATGACATCTTGCTTGCCACTAATGATATAGGCATGTTGCACGAAACCAAGAGATTTCTATCAAAGAATTTTGAGATGAAAGATCTTGGGGACGCCTCTTTTATATTAGGGATCCAGATACATCGAGATCGCTCTCGGGGTATTCTTGGATTATCACAAAAGAGCTATATCGATAAGGTACTTAAAAGGTTTGGCATGCAAGACTGCAGACCAGGAGACACCCCTGTTGCTAAAGGAGACAAGTTTAGTCTCAATCAGTGCCCTAAAGGTAACCTTGAAATTCAGGAAATACAGAAGATTCCTTATGTTTCGGCTGTAGGAAGTCTAATGTATGCTCAGGTATGTACGCGTCCGGATATTGCGTACATTATCGGGATGTTAGGCAGATACTTGAGCAACCCTGGTATGGATCATTGGATAGCAGTCAAAAGGGTTATGAGGTATCTTCAGAAAACAAAAGATTAAATGCTCACATACAGAAAATCAGAACAGTTAGAGGTCATTGGGTATTCAGACTCTGATTTTGCTGGATACACTAGTAGCTTCCTCCACTATGGCAGCAGAATTTGTAGCTTGCTATGAGGCATCCAATCAGGGAATATGGCTGCGAAATTTTGTCACGGGACTGCGCATTTTGGAAAATGTTGAAAGACCACTAAGGTTATATTGTGACAATAAATCTGCAGTAATGTATTCCAATAACAACAGGAGCTCAACTAAGTCAAAACATATTGACATTAAGTTCCTGGTTGTGAAAGAAAGGGTACAGAGTGGACAGATATCCATAGAGCACATTGGGACAAACTCCATGATAGCTGATCCTCTTACTAAGGGATTGCCACCTAAGGTCTTTCATGAGCATACTGCTCATATGGGTGTGGTATTATTTGAGGATATTATGTTTTAGTGGGAGTTTGTATTTATGGTGCTTTATGTTTGGTTGTATTGTCTGATCAGAATAAAGTATTCAGTTAAGACACTCTATTACATTATGTTTGGTTTTTGACCTCACTAAAGGAGGACCAGTTGAAAATAGACATGTACTGATCACATTGCATGTAATTTTCATGCTGCACATCCATGATTGATCTATGTCGTTTGATTGTATTGGTATATGTGACCATTGATGGGTCGAGTCACGATAAATGTGACGAAGGCCGCTTTGATCCTTTATTGATATAGTCAATGGACGAGATTGTTCGGAAATACCTTTTTTCAGTGATAGCAATTTTGAGCTCATAAGGTTATACACAATTTAAGGAATCATATGGTGCCCAAGTGGGAGATTGTTGGATTTAATCTAATAAATCTAATTGTGGGCACATATGATTAATCAATGTGTATTGCTATCTTTCAGGATAACCCACTAAAGTGATCAATTAATTTGGGTTAATTGGGTATTTAAATAAGTCATGGGGTTATATGTGCAGATACCAGGTTGTAATTGTGATTTGTTGAGGGGACAAATTGTAAATATACAACATCTATAAATAAGGGGTTATGGTCCCTAATCTAGGGTTTCATTCTCTAATTCTCTTCACCCCCATCTAGAGAGAAATTCGGCTATAGAGAAAAACCCTAAGGTTAGAAGATCCAAAACTCATCTCAGGTTTCATCTATGGATTCAGGTATAAGCTTCCGCTTTTTTGATTCTTGTTAATCTCTTCGAATTAATCATGGCTTTATGGTTTTAGATCTCAAGTTCTTCATTAGATCTAACAAACAAACCTCACACTCATCTACTTGTATAAATATATGTGCATACTCAATATTCAATTCAAGTGAAATTTACCCAAGATTCTCTCTCTCTTACTTTAACAATTGATGTTATATTTTAGTCACATTTAACACCTAGATTAGATATCCGTATTCCTTAATGAACTAGCATTCTCAAATTTCAGATATTGCCTTCACCCATCCTTTATCAGTCTATAATTTAATAAACAAAACGACATAAAGAAAATTTAAAAAAAATAGAAATGACACCCATAAATCTACAGAACTACTTGAGATTGGATTATCCTTTATATTGACGGGAGCATATTAGTTATTTTAAGCCCCTGAGAACAGCATATTTTACATACAATTTCTTACAAGAATCTCATAAAATTTTAGAAAGATCGAGAAATCACAAATATACATGTACACTTATGCACGCATAAGTACTGGTGACCAATATAGAACCACGTACTGTTTTATTTGTTCTTGCCCATTATAATGAATATTCTCTCGTTCACAGAAGTTCCTTAGTGGGATTCTGATACATAAATACTTCAACGAACAAGAGCAGCTCAATTCCCGCCCGATCTCTTTCTACGCCTCCCTGTCAATGACATCAAATAAAAACTTTGAACGGTTCCTTTAAATTATTTTCAAACTATCGAACAAAATCTATTGAATATTGATAATGTTAAGATAGTATACCGGTCAAATCTCATAAATTTTTTTTACTCCCCGAATTAGTATTTCTCATTCATCAGCTAGTGTTATTAATCATTAACTTCTTTTTGAACTTGACATTTTCTTATGTTGCTGATTCCTATCCTAGTATCAATCGGGCAACTTAAGCAAAGGAAGGCAGTATACCACCTGATCATCAAAATTAACACCTAAATTCTTCTCATAGAAATGATTAACCTGGCAAAACTCCAGACGTCAAAACAAACCCAAAGACCATCATATGATAATAATGACGTAAAATTTTAGCTAAGTTTTTCCACAACAAGTATATGGCAATGTCATGTATCATCAAGTTAAAAGTTAGTGTGATGCTACCCCAAGTCCTTATGTACTGAGGATATCCCAAGCGAAGAAAATGTAGAATAATATGATATCGAGGATCTTACCACTAGAGCCCTTGATCCAAAGAGCCTCAGAGTCGATGGTGGAGAGGTTTTCATCATCAAGCCTTTTCCATGTCTTAATAGACTTCACTCCTCCCCATTCACCGTTGATCGTCTTCTCCAAATTCACAGATACCACTCGTGCTCTCCTCGACCACCCAGCCTTCCCATAAGCATGGTAGCCAAATCCACCGGCATAGCAGAGGTTAACGCCAGTAAGTTTCCCACAAAAATCATTCAAGTGATCGTGACCGATAAATACAGCTTTCGTGTCTCCGGACTCTACTATTGTTGTGAAGAAGCCTGAGTTAATGGATGGTGAGCTTATCCCTTCTTGCTTCACTCCTGTAAAATTTGATGAATCGAAACTGCTGAATTCTGGTAATGGGATGTGGAAGTACGTAAGTGCTGGCGCTGAATCTTTTTGTGGGTTCGGTTTGCTTTTGTATTCTTTCTGCAACGAAGAGTGAAAATTTTCGGAAATCAGAGCACAGCAAGATATTTTGATAAATAGACATTAAAGATTCTTGAGAGTTTGAACCATCCAAATTGTTAGATTATAAACTTTTGCTCATCGATCCTCGCCACAACTTCAGAATTTGGTACACTGGAAGTCAGTTTAATACCAATAACTCGCTTAAGTGAGATTACAATTTCTGAGATTACAATTCCTATTAAAAAAAATTTAATCTTCCCATGTCCTTCAATGTTTTTCCTTAGTTTAGAAGTGTGTTGATAGTTGTTTCTGTTAAGATATTTTTTATTAAGTGGGTCCCACCTTTTTGCATTCATCTTTGGCTGCAGCCGCAAAGAAGGAAAAATGAAAAGTAAGGTGGGTCCCACGCTTTTTTAAGAAAAACGTGGGCTGCTGAACGAAGAAAATTTTGCGCGTGGGCCCCACATGCATAGTAAAATATATTATTTTACTATGCATGTGGGGCCCACGCGCAAAATTTTCTTCGTTCAGCAGCCCACGTTTTTCTTAAAAAAGCGTGGGACCCGTTTTTCTTAAAAAGCGTGGGACCCACCTTACTTTTCATTTTTCCTTCTTTGCGGCTGCAGCCAAAGATGAATGCAAAAAGGTGGGACCCACTTAATAAAAAATATCTTAACAATCCCCCACAAATTTTTTTTAATTTTTTAAACTAATGTCGTGTAACGGTGCCGATGTTTCAATCGTTGTGCGTAAGGAAGATGTCGGAAAATTCATTCCAAAAACAGCAATCAATATATACAGATATATATTGTAGAATAGCTAGTGCTAGTAGGAACAGTGCCTAGACCGAGAAGGTCTTATAGATCGAGGAGATATTTGCCTGATAGATCGAGGAGATCTTTTGCCTGATAGATCGAGGAGATCTTTACCTTATAGATCGAGGAGATCTTGACAGTACTGGGTCGGTGCACACCAGAGTACTGGACTGCTGTTCCTGGAAGCAATTTGACCTTGGGATCCTTGCACCGGAGTAGGCCAAATAATACTTTAAGCACAGCGTTTTACAAACGTACAGCAGCTGAGTTGAAAAAATTTAAATTACTGTACTTCAGCTTTCTTTTAGTTATTAGCTGCCATAAATCTGTATTATTCCAGTTTTAAATACAGGCGCCAACAATCTTAAAGCATTATTTCGATCTACCATGGATCCTGCGAGGACTCTTGGAGTGGACTGTCTTAAGTTAGAAAATTTTGACGGATCCAACTTCAACGCATGGCGTCGGAAAGTGATCTTCGGGATGCAACTCCTGAAAATCTACTATGTGGTTTCTGAGGAGAAACCTGACTCTGAAGAAGACTCTGAAGCTGAAGCCTCTTGGGCTAAAGATGATCACTTCTGCAGGAGTTATCTTCTTAACTGCCTAGCCGATCATCTGGCAGATGCTTACACCAACAAGCCCTCTGCAAAGGAAATATAGAATGCTCTGGAAGACCAGTACAAGGATGAGGAGAAGCTGTCCAAATCTCACCTTATTGACAAGTTTTTGGACTTGAAGTTCGAAGATGATACTGAGGTTTTGCCTCAAGTCAAAGAGCTTGAAAAGCTTGTTATGAAGCTGAAGGATGAAAAAATTAGTCTTTGTCAAACCTTCATCTCTGGTGCAATTGTCAACAAGCTTCCTCCATCTTGGATGTCATTCTCCACTGACATTCAGAGAAGGAAAAGACAGGTGACTCTGTCTGATTTGAAGAGGTTCATTCGGATCGAGGATGAGACTCGGACTCGCACGAAGACCGAACTCATTGCTAAGCAGAAGGCGTCTGCTAACATGGTGGCTACTAACTCTGAAAAGGGTAATAATTCATCTTTCAAGAAAAAGAAGTCTTTCAACAGAAAGAAGAACCAGAACCCAAAGAACCTGAACGTTCAGAAGAAGGAGTTCAAGAGGAGCGGCAAATGCTTCAACTGTGGGAAGCAAGGACATTTTGCCAAAGACTGCAAAGCACCAAAGAAGGAAACAACACACAATGTCAATCAAGTTGATGATTGTGTGGCTATGCTCTTCCAGGTAACAACTCCAAGCAACATCTCTAGTTGGTGGTTAGATACGGGTGCTACTTGTCATGTATGGATGTGAAACATGTTCCCTCAATTGCCAAAAACTTAGTCTCTGGAAGCATGCTGTGTGATGCAGGCATGAGGCTGGATTTCCAAGGAGGAAAGGCTGTATTATCCTTCAAGAAAATGTATTTTGGCAATGCATATCGTACTGATGGCATGTATAAAATCAGTACGAGTGCACCCAATCCTGTTGTAAATGAAGTATCCTCTTCTGCTTACTCCTCTGTGTTATGGCATAATAGGCTGGGACATGTAAATTATAGAAAACTGTCCAGCATAGAGAAGTTAGGATTACTTCCAAAATGTGGGGGTAACAAACCTGAGAAGTGTGAAGTTTGCGCGCAAGCAAAGCTGACAAGGAAGCCATTTTCAAGTGTCACGAGGAGCACCAACCTGTTAGATCTGATTCATTCAGATACTTGTGACTTCAAAAGCTTCGTCACTCGTGGCGGCAAGAAGTACTTCATCACCTTCATCGACGACCATTCTCGCTTCTGCCACGTTTACCTGCTGAAATCTAAAGATGAAGCCTTCAGCAAATTTGTCGAGTTTCGGACTCGAGTGGAGAAGCAGCTTGGACTGCAGGTGAAAAGACTCAGGAGCGACAGAGGAGGAGAATACCGATCCAAGGAATCAGAAGCATACTTTAAGGAGCATGGAATCATTGCAGAAACTACTGCTCCATATTCTCCGCAATCTAACGGGATTGCAGAAAGGAAGAATCGCACATTGACCGAGATGGTGAATTCGATGTTGATCACATCTGGTCTACCTACCTGCTATTGGGGAGAGGCTTTGTTGATGGCTAACTGGATTTTGAACAGAGTACCCTACTCCAAAACTGATAATACTCCTCATCAGTTATGGTTGGGATATCCAGATTCTTTGGATAATCTCAAAGTGTGGGGGTGTCTTGCATATGTTCGAATACCAGATATCAGAAGGCCTAAGCTCGGACCAAAGGCGAACAAATGTGTATTTCTTGGCTTTGCTGGAGATAACAATGCATGCAGGTTCCTGGACATTGGAACCAACTCCATCATTGAAGCTCGGGATGCAAAATTCTTTGAGGATAAGTTTATCAAACATAAAGGCTTATTGCTCAAAGATGTAGCAGAAAATGCTAGTACATCAGATGCACAAGAGGAGCCAGTCAATGATGAAGGAGTTATCGAACCATCTTCCAAGCGCGTCAGAAGATAGAAAGATTTTGGAGATGACTTCATCACCTATAATGTGGAAGGAGATCCACAGACTTTTCAAGAAGCAATGCAGTCAACAGACGTTCTTCTGTGGAAAGAACCTATAGATGATGAGATGGATTCATTGATCCAAAATCACACTTGGGAGCTGGTGGATGTACCTGAAGGTGCAAGGCCTATCAGTTGCAAGTGGATCTTCAAGAAGAAGATTCGTCCTGATGGTACTATTGAAAAGTACAAAGCAAGACTGGTGGCGAAAGGATTCTCTCAGAAAGAAGATATAGATTTCTTTGATATCTATGCACCGGTTTGCAGGATCACTACCATCAGAGTGCTTATCGCATGGGCAGCGATTAAAAGGTTCGTCATACATCAGATGGATGTGAAGACTGCCTTTCTCAATGGAGATCTCCCAGAAGAGATCTACATGGAGAAATCAGAAGGACTTGATGCTCCACTTGGTAAGGTTTGTAAACTTGTTAAGTCATTATATGGACTTAAACAGGCACCAAAACTCTGACATGAGAAGTTCGATGGGGTTGTTCGCAACAATGGGTATCAAGTCAGTGAATCTGACAAGTGCCTATACATCAAGGTCGATGAAAGAAAGGTGGTGGTTATTTGCCTTTATGTGGATGATATGCTCATCATCGGGAGTGATTTGGAGATAGTAACATCTACCAAGAAATTGCATGCTAAGAAAGTATGGCTACTACGACCTGCCAGAACTGTCAGTGCCGTATGATTACAACAAGAAGCTTCGACCAAACACTGGAAAACCAGTAGATCAGCTAAGGTACTCAAAGATCATTGGGAGTCTTATGTACGCGATGAGCTGCACAAGGCCAGATATAGCATTCGTTGTAGGAATGCTTAGTAGGTTCACAAGTAATCCTGGAAAGCTTCATTGGGATGTTGTCCAGAGATTGATGAGATACTTAAAAGGAACTACAGGTCTGGGCTTATTCTACACTGGATATCCGGGTGTAATCGAAGGCTATTCAGATGCGAGCTGGTGCTCAGAACCTGATGAGTGCAGATCTACTGGAGGATTTGTCTTCACTATGGGTGGAGCTGCCGTCTCTTGGAAGTCTAAGAAGCAGACCATGATTGCACAGTCATCGATGGAATCTGAATTCTTCGCACTCTGTGTTGCAGGAGATGAAGCTGAGTGGCTCAGTTGTATTCTCCGAGACCTTCCATTGACAGGATTGCAAGGCGCAATTACTATCTATTGTGATAATCAGGCGGCGAGTGCTGTGGCAGCAAACTCGTTGTTCAATGGAAAGAAGCGGACCATTCGTCTGAAACATGGCTATTTGAGAGAGCTCATTTGTCAAGGAGTCATCTCTGTGATTGACGTCCGATCTTCAGAGAATGTGGCTGATCCTTTGACTAAGGGTCTGAAAAAGGACATAGTTGAAAGGACGTCTGCTGGAATGGGTCTCAAAGTTTTGTAAGTCTTACAAATACTTACCATGTTTATTAAGTTATTAGTTCAAAGCTTATGCTACTAATAATAAAATAATTGGTTCAAAAGTCAAGTAAGATTTGTAAAGTTTGGTGAGTCTTATAAATACTTACCATTTATATCTAGTTATTAGTTCAAAGCTTATGCTACTAATGACAAGATAAATGGTTCAAAAGTCAAGTAAGATTTACAAGTGAAAGGGTTCAAGTTTTCTTGGATTAGTCGGTGTCTAAGGCAATGTTTAGGGGTTGCGTAACGCGCTCCGCAAGGAACGAGGTACTTAATTGATCTTTGATCAACCTCTAATACTATCCTTACCTGGCTGAACTACCCGAGTAAAACTTTGAACCTAGAATCCTATCATGTAAAGGGGATGGCTGTTAAGCCTTAATGAGTCCAAAGCATTTCGGATACTGGGTGTTAGATAGGAAACACACCTAAAGGACTCACCTAGAATCCTATCATTAGAAAGGGTGGCTCTTAAGCCTTAATGAGTTCAAAGCATTTCGGATGCGGGATGTTTGATAGGAAACATGCCTAAAGAACTCACCTATGCATGGGTGGAGATTTGGCCGTCTCCTATGGTATCTTGTGAAAAAATACCTAGAGCCCTAGCAGAAACCAGGACATGCACAGGGCCATAAATGTGCAAAGACAAAGGCAAAGGCAAATGCAAAAACAAGTGTGGTTCAAAGTGAAAACTACCACAAATAAGTTTGATCTTGTGTGATCGCTGGATTTTTAGACATGTGCTGGTTCAAGTCTCTGCGACACCATGCACCTATCTTTTATTCAGTTGGTCTAAAGGGGATTCAAGTCCTTGCGACATCTTCCTTACGCACAACGATTGAAACATCGGCACCGTTACACGACATTAGTTTAAAAAATTAAAAAAAATTATGGGGGATTGTTAAGATATTTTTTATTAAGTGGGTCCCACCTTTTTGCATTCATCTTTGGCTGCAGCCGCAAAGAAGGAAAAATAAAAAGTAAGGTGGGTCCCACGCTTTTTAAGAAAAACGTGGGCTGCTGAACGAATAAAATTTTGCGCGTGGGCCCCACATGCATAGTAAAATATATTATTTTATTAGTGCATAGTATTTTTCCAAACGCTATAAATAGATCTCAAATCCTTAAGGAAAATTCATTCCAAAAACAACAATCAATATATACAGATATATATTGTAGAATAGCTAGTGCTAGTAGGAATAGTGCCTAGACCGAGAAGGTCTTATAGATCGAGGAGATCTTTGCCTGATAGATCGAGGAGATCTTTTGCCTGATAGATCGAGGAGATCTTTGCCTTATAGATCGAGGAGATCTTGACAGTACTGGGTCGGTGCACACCAGAGTACTGGACTGCTGTTCCTGGAAGCAATTTGGCCTTGGGATCCTTGCACCGGAGTAGGCCAAATAATGCTTTAAGCACAGCGTTTTACAAACGCACAGCAGCTGAGTTGAAAAAATTTAAATTACTGTACTTCAGCTTTCTTTTAGTTATTAGCTGCCATATATCTGTATTATTCCAGTTTTAAATACAGGCGCCAACAGTTTCCGGGTGGCATGAGCTTAAATGCGAAAGGTGTAATGTTTGTTGTTTTTTTTCTTTCATAATGGCTTCTACCAGCTGCTTCTACCTTTCTATTAGATCATGCAAGCCACACCATTGTTCATAATTTCTTTGGGAGAAAGAAACCAGGCATCTTCATGGACTGTTGGTCTCAGCTTGATAGCAAAAGCAGTAAAAGTTCCTCAAACTCTTGACGGGTTAATATCCTCCAGAGGCAACCCATTTTGATGGGAGAAGAGTAGATGATGACAACATGATATATGGATCCTAACACAATATTTTCTTTTAGATTAGTATGAAACATATATGATAAATTTTATTTTTTACCCTCAATAAATATATAGGAGCTAAGTTCCGCTTAGTCTACAACACCATCTCTCCATATGCAACACTATTTTGCTTTTTGGTATATAAGTCATACCAATTCCTATTTCGTTTAGTACATCCCAGGTCTAAACTATCTAACCTCAACAAGACTTTATAGACTAATTTCCTTTTGAGTCATAAACATTCATAACCCAGACAAATTTGACTTTGACTCGGTATGAATATTGGATAAAAATTCTTAGCTCATACCTGTAGGCGCGATGAAGTTTGCTGGAACCAGAGCTGCTGAGATGGCTTAATCCAACCATAACCAGGAATAGAGGGAACCGTAGAGTAATCTCCACTATCGACGAAGTACAAATTGAGCACGGACTTATTTGCAAGACTCGATCCCTCAGCTCCAGCCACCTCCAAATTAAAATTCCCAAACCCATCAATATCGATTCCTACAGGGTTCAGTCTTGATAGTGTGTAGGGCATCTTCACAATGTGCCGCATCACATTTTCGCGAGAAAGAGTGCCTTCTTGATCATGGTTACCAAGAACTGCTGCCCATGGAAGTTTGAGTGAGATTGCTGGTTCGAACGCCATGTTCATTGATTTGGCTGCATCAGTTGAGTCGGCGCCATAGATATTGTCACCTGGCTCATAAGCACAACAAATGAATATTTGAATTTCTTCTGTTTTATAAAAGGGTTTTTGTATATGCGCCCCTTTAAGTCATGTGTAGTTGCAAAGTAATCCTCCAAATCTCATTATTTATAGACCTACCCCAAATCATCAACCTTGGAAAAACACCCCCAAATCAACAAATCATCAGATTTGTTGGATATAATGAAGAAAAACACTGACTATTTCGTTGATGTTTGCCGAATTCAGACTAGTGTGAAACTAACATCCTGCTCAATGAGAAGGATATTTTCTATCCTATGATGTCTCTTCTCGATTCATCACAAGCAAAACTAGTATAAATGGCCTAATGCTCCTAGTGAGATAACCAAACTGTTAAACAGGTATTGAAGAGAACTCTGATTTATTGATTGTATGTTTGGGTAGATTACAAGCTATATATATACAGAAGATTACACAATATAATATGAGCTGAACGGTAGGTAGCACTGTAGCTAGCGCGGCCATAGGGCGGTGGCAGTGTAGCCTAGGCCGGTGGTGTTGACATTAACAGCCGGAGATGATGACTTTAACAGCCCCCCGCAAAGTCACGGTGGATTAAAAACCGAGAGTTTGGATAAGAAGGAACGAAATTGAGAGATTGTTTGAGCCTTGGTAAACAAATCGGCAACTTGATCCTTAGAAACAATATATGTGAGTGTAATGTTGCCAGCAACATGCTCTTGTCGAACCACATGACAATCTACTTCAATATGTTTGGTACGCTCATGAAAAACGGGATTTGTGGAAATGGAGATGGCACTCTGATTATCACAATATAAAGTGACAGGGGAAGTAATAAAAACATCAAGATCTCGCAGAAGAGTGCAGAGCCATTTTAGCTCAACTGTGGTGTCTGCCAACGCCCTGTACTCGGACTCCGTACTAGAACGAGAGACAACGGCTTGACGCTTACTACGCCAATAGATGAGAGATGATCCCAGAAAAATACAAAAGCCAGTAGTGGAACGCCGAGTGTCCAGATCATCAGCCCATCTAGCATCAGAATATGCACGAAGAGATAAAGATGAGTCTAAAGGGAAAAATAATGACTGGGTTATAGTGCCACGTAGATATCGAAGAACCCGAATGAGAGCTGCATAGTCTGAGAGTAGCTCGCTCAAGAATGTCTGCAATGTACTTCTGCTGAGAGAGAAGATAGCCTCGGGAGGAGGAAGCAACCTCAATACCCAAGAAGTAACGAAGGGATCCAAGATCTTTCATCTCAAATTGTCTCTGAAGATGCTGCTTTAAGGAAGTAATGGCAGAAGAATCACTCCCAGTGATTATCATGTCATCAACATAAAGTAATAGAATGACTGTACCGGAGGCTGAGGACCGATAAAATAGAGCGTAGTCAGCTAGGCTCTCAATAAGACCAATAGAAAGAAGAGATTGCCGAAAACGCTCAAACCAAGCCCGAGGAGCCTGTTTGAGACCATATATAGCACGACGAAGGCGACATGCATGTCCTAGAGGAGCAGAAAAACCAGGAGGCGGCTGCATGTACACTGTCTCAGATAGATCGCCATTAAGAAAAGCATTTTTAACATCCATTTGATACAAAGGCCAATGTTTTGCAGCTGCAACAGCAATGAGAGTGCGAATGGATGTCATTTTTGCAACAGGAGCAAAAGTTTCTTCATAGTCAATGCCATACTCTTGTGAGAATCCCCGAGCTACAAGACGAGCTTTGTACCTCTCAATAGAACCGTCAGATCAAGTCTTAACCTTATAAATCCATTTGCAGCTTATCGGTTTAACACCGGAAGGCAGAGGAACAAGGTCCCAAGTATTAGTCCGACGAAAAGCCTCC
The DNA here is from genome assembly GCF_001876935.1 of Asparagus officinalis. NCBI lineage: Eukaryota > Viridiplantae > Streptophyta > Magnoliopsida > Asparagales > Asparagaceae > Asparagus > Asparagus officinalis. The sequence continues at coordinate 6,297,697 of NC_033801.1, read as the reverse complement.
AATTCTTCAGTCATTGCATGTTGCCATTCTGGATACTTAACTGCCTCAGAATATAAGTTAGGTTCATGTATAGAGTGAATAGCAGCAAGAAAAGAGGCAAATTCAGGAGAATATGTGCTAGTGACACATTGAGCATACCGAGCAGGGGGATGACGATCTCGTGGAGGATTGCGGCGAGGGGGAGGAGTCACATCGGGAGAAGCTGGCACAGATGTAGAGGGGACATCAGTAGGAGTATCTTGCTGCAAAGGAGATGTAGTAGGTGGATGTTCAGGTGGTGTGGATGAATCAAGAGCACTATCGTTTGATGTCATTGGAGTGAAGGAGGGAGTCGGTTGAGTAGACAAAGGTATAGGTACTACTGATACATGTATAGTAGTGGAAGATAATGAAGGGGGTTGAAGAAATAAGATATCTGAATCTGAAGTAGTATAATATGAAATATTCTCAAAGAAGGTCACATGACGGGCAATACGAAGCCTTCGAGTGGTAGGTTCATAACAACGATACCCCTTGTGAACAGTGCTATAGCCAAGAAAGATACATCGTGCAGTGCGTGGAGATAGTTTATCTCGTTCATGAGTTGGAAGTAGGACAAAACAGACACATCCAAAAGTGCGAAGAAGAGAATAACGAAACTGAGATTTAAAAAGTTGAAAATATGGAGAAGTGTCAGCTAATACAGAAGATGGAGTAATATTTATAAGGTAAACAACAGTCAGAAGTGCTTCTGCCCAGAGATATCGATGTACAGATGCTGATATCAGAAGAGCTCTAGTGGTATCGAGAATGTGACGATGTTTTCTCTTAGCAACACCATTTTGTTTATGAGTGTGTGGACAAGATTGTTGAGAGAGAGTGCCATGCGATTTTAAAATAGATTGCATTGCTGAGGAGATATATTCACAGGCACCATCAGAGTGAAATATCTTTATACGTTTATGAAACTGGGTGTGGATCATATTTGTAAAGTCTTTATAAATATTTAGAACATCAGAACGAGCACGCATGAGATATACCCAGGTGTAGCGAGAATAGTCATCAATAAAACTGACATAATATCGATAACCGGACAATGATGGTAATGGGGCAGGTCCCCAGATATCAGAATGAATCAAATCAAATGGGGCTAAAGAAATTTTATTACTGGATGAAAATGGTAGGGCAATTTGTTTAGCTAATCGACACCCAGTACAGTTTGATAAAGTAGAGAATTTTAAATTTCCTAATACGCCTGATTCAGATAAAAGTTTTAAGCGAGAACCAGAGATATGACCCAAGCGGCGGTGCCACAGATCAGAAACAGAGAGGCCATGACCAATGTTGGATGGAGTGGAAAGATGTAGAGACTCCAACTGATAAAGTCCATTAACTCTACGACCTGTCCCAATCTTCTGGCCAGTGTGATCCTGGACAACACAAGATTTAGCATTAAATAAGATAGTGCAACCAGAATCAGCAATTTTCCCAATGGATAAAAGTTGCATAGATAATTTGGGAATATGAAGAACAGATGATAATGTTAGATGACCGGAACTATCAGAACTTGGAGTAATATCACCTAACTGAGAGACTGCAAGGGGAGTGTCATTAGCAGTATAAATGCATAATGAAGTGGGAGCTGGTGAACAATTTGTAAGAATAGAGTTATCAAAGGTAATATGATGAGATGCACCTGAGTCGAATATCCAAGGAGTAGAAGTACCAGAATGAGCAGACAAGGCAGTAAAATCTGAACTGGAGGCAGTTCCACTTAGCCCAAGATTCTTGGTTATTAATGCAGTAATCTCTGACAACTGCTCAGAGGAGAGAGGGCTAGAAGTCTGCGGCCCTTGAGGAATAGGGCTAACATCAGCCGAAGCAGCAAATGGAGATCGAGTCTTCTCAGGTGTCGGACGGGGTGGTCTCTTACGACATTTATCAATAAGATGACCCGGCTTCTTACAATAACGACAATATAGTTGTCGATTGGAATCAGATGTGCTGTTAGAAGGCCTCCGATAGGAAGAGAATTGCTGAGGAGTAGCTAGTACAGTATTTGATGAGGGTATTGGCTGAGATGCAATAACTGGAGGGGAGAGCATCTGAAGGCGCGTCTCTTCAGATATGAACTCAGCCACGGATTCACGAAGACTGAGGAGAGAACTGTGATGAAGAATGTGTCCACGTAAGCTTTCGAACTCAGAGCGAAGGCGCATGACAAAGTGATACAACTGTTGACGGTCACGTTGTTTCTGGAATGCTATGGTAAAGTCTGGAAGCGTCTCAGGAATAGGTTCCTCCATCATCTGCAATTCCTCCCAGTAGCATGATAATAAGGAATAGAATTCTTGAACAGACCGATCACCCTGACGTGCATCCTGAAGAGCTTGGTGAAGTTGATACTCACGAGCAGCACCAGTCTGAACAAACACGCGACTGAGAGCTAGCCATTGCTCACGTGATGAAGATGCTCGGCCAAGGGAGAGCCGAATAGGAATAGCTACAGAACGCATAATATATGCCATTATTTGTTGATCAGTACGAATCCACTGAGAATAAGTGATCTGAGAGTCATCAGTAGTGGAATCACCAGAAGTGACTTCTGATATGGAGGGTGTAGATAATGAAGGCACAGTAACAGTTTTGGATGGACAACAAAAAGATCCATCAATATATCCCCATAGTGCGAAAGCTCGAAGATTATACTGCATAGTGAGAGACCATGCAATGTAATTTTCGGTATTTGCAAGTTTCACATCAAGGGGCGGAAAAGTGTAGAGTCCTTTCTTGTCCATGGGCCTTTTTTTTTTAAGATGAGCTTCTGCTTGAAATTGGCCTTTTTTTAAGATGGGCTTCTGCTTGGATGGGCTTCTGCTTGAAATTGGCCTTTTTTTTAAGATATAAAGATCCAAGAACCGTAAATCTCAAGAGCCCTGCTTGAAAACCACTAGGGCTTCGGAGCTTCTGTGAGAGAATTGAAGAGGCGGCGACGGGTCAGCGGAGCGAAGATCGAGCTCACAGGGAACAATCAAAGAGATACGAAGCCGAGGATGAGGGCAGCGATGACGACGAGTTCGATGGCGGCTGACGGGTTCGATGGCGGCCTGAATCGACGACGAGGGTAGCGTGCTACTACGACGACGAGGTTGGGAGATGACGACGGCTGGAGCTAGGGATGATTTGTGAATTGGGACTCTGATACCATGTTAAACAGGTATTGAAGAGAACTCTGATTTATTGATTGTATGTTTGGGTAGATTACAAGCTATATATATACAGAAGATTACACAATATAATATGAGCTGAACGGTAGGTAGCACTGTAGCTAGCGCGGCCATAGGGCGGTGGCATTGTAGCCTAGGCCGGTGGTGTTGACATTAACAGCCGGAGATGATGACTTTAACACAAACAACTCCAGCTCACCTTCTGGTGTACGTGTACACTTCAGACATCGTTTAATTTCAAAATCTTTGCTCAAACATTCAAACATTAGGCTAAATATCGCTTTAAATAGGCCCATGTGACTACTAAGCTAATCAATATAAAGAGAGCAAAATAATCTCATTATTCTTCCCTGATGCCTACAGAAAGTCATAGTAGCCTATAAGGATTAATTATAGCTTGATATAATTTTTTTTTTCAATTATCACAACATTGTACGATTCGATAGACAATGCAAGTCTGGTAGTTGTCAATTTTAAAGATATGCCTCGCGTACTCCGCTTTTCGAAGCAAGGTATGACGATGGAAGCTTTTGAAATAAGAAGGGTTGATTGCAAAGAAAGTCTCGTGTACTATATACTATTTATTATCTTCGAACTATTTTATTAACACTTAAATACCAAAGTTAATGCTTTTGAAAGTGCGCAGGTTTAAAATTAAATCATGTCAAGACCTTGGGTTCATGAACCCTAAAAAATTGAAGGCGAAAACTGACCGGTGAAGAGGAGGAGATCAGGCTTCTCGGCCCGAGCGAGCAGCCGATAAATGAAGGCGGTGGTGTTGAGATCGGAGCAAGTCGACACCTGGGCCTCGAGCACATCCAGACACTTGGTCTTTTTTCCGTCGGCAAAGTGCATATCGGCGACCTGCAGGATCTTGAACTCCCCATTGCTCTTCCCAAATCTCAACCCGGAGGCTACTGAAACCCCAGGGCCTGGGTTTTCTCCGCTTATATTGGGGTTGGACGTCCTCTCAACCCTGCATTCTGTAGCTGAAGGGGAGAGCAGGATCAAGAAGAGGAGGACGAGGAAAGGAGCATCATGGGTTGAGTTCAGTCCCACTTTCATTTGGGTTAGCTTGGATTTTTTTTGGGAGGGAGTTGGGTTTTGCTGGAGCTCGGTTAATTATTAACAAAGAAGAAAATGAACTGGCTATGAGGTCTGCTAAATCATTGTGGCCTTGGATTGTTTAGACTGATTGATGTGACTCCTTATGAGCAATCAAGGCTCCGAAGCCACGGAGTGTTAAAATATAAAATAATAAAAAAACAAAAAAAATCCGGCAAATAATTTTCTTCCATGATCGCGGAGTTTTGTCGTAGCCAGCCTATCAGTTTCATTAGGGGTAAACAAATTAGAATATTTCTCTGTACGTGGTTTCACGTACGCCATGGGTGTGTTTTGACAAAGATATTTGTAAAGAGACAACCTTAAAATTTCCACATGGTAATTGAAGTGCTGCCGTGTTGCATACGGAGAATTATAAGACCTTAACATACCCTGTTGAAATAAATAGTTGTCCATATCGTTGCCTATCTCGACCATATCTTCAAATAAGGAAGGCAACAGCTGGGAAATCCTTTTTGTAATCAGAGTTATTATTTTCCTTTCTTAGATAATTGTAATAGGAAACAAATCTCTCTAGTCTCCCTATAAATTCTCCTCTCTTCTCTGTAACAATATACTGAAAAAAATAATAGAAAAAGTGTGTGTAGGTGTGGAGGATGTAGGCACCAAATTGGTGCTGAACCTCGTTAAATCCTGTGTCTATTTCCTGTTTCCAGTTTCTGCACAAACACACGGACCGTACACTATTATGCACGGATCGGGAAGCACACATAGTTACGAAATTCTACATACACAAAAGACTAAAGCTGCTTGAAAGCAATCTAGCATAAGATAGTTTTTTTTTAAAAAAACAAAATTTAATATTTAATACAAAAATCAATCCAATTTATATTAAATTACAAAAGTCTATGGAATTTCGATGAGGTCAGCACGTCAGTTGAAAGTTGATCGATTTCTATAAAATCTAATAACGCAGGATTGTCAATCCCGAATAATTAGCAGTTCGGCTTGAATTGTTTTTTATTTAGAGAAATTTCCTTTAGCGGTGTTTAATGGATACATCTGAGAACAACTTAACGTCTTTTACATGTAAAAGCGATGCATAACCCTCATCAGGGTCTTCTCAATTGACAAACGGGTGTATCAAACTGTAAGACCACACCGATCTCCATCAAATTCCCCACCACACAATTCTGAAATGTTTGCTAAAGTTTAGACACGTCTCCACATTACGCGCATGATCACAAACACCCCTAAGCTATAGCTGCGTATAAATTTGGCTCCTTTCCATGCTCTTCTCATCGCATTCCTCAAGGTTTATCAAAGCTTGTAACCTCCTAAAAATTTTCCAAGTTCTCTTCGATCCTCTCGCTCGACCATGGGTGCCTGTGCGAGCGCACCCAAGACCTTGGAAGGTGATGCTCCCGTGGAGCTTCCTGTTGAAAAGGAGACCACGGTGACCGCCACCACGTCTGAGGTGGCACCAGTTGAAGAAGCTAGTGCCGCCACCGAGGTAATTAATCTATATTATTTCTTAATTACTGGAAGAAACTCATTCATCTACGGATAGTTTGTTAGTTGTTTATTTGATGGTAACGAATAAATTTTAGTATTTGACTCATAAATGAATCAAATTTAACCAGCTGTAGATTCGATTCATTTAATTGTAAATTATTTGTCCATGTTTTTTTTTTTCAGTCTTTCAACAATATTTCTATATTATATATGTACATTCGGGCTCACCAATGAGACAAGTCACTTATTTTTTTTAATTATGAGCAATATATTGTCTTTGAACATTTTTTTTCTTTGTATTTGTTAGCTTTATATTGTGTGAAATATATTTTTATTGCTCCATAATTGATATCTCTATATTGTTTTTGTATATTATAGTGCAAAATATGTGATAAATTGTTTAATTTAATTAACTAATAATCATCTGATGACACAAACAAACATGCATGAATGTGTTGATCAAATATTCAGGAATAATTATCAAACATCCAAATCTATAAGCGCATCAAATTTGAATAGTATATATATATTATATAATAATATATATATATATATATCATATATATATATAATATATATATATATATCAGAGAAATGGAGAACCTTGGTAACCAAGTTGCTTAAGCAACTTGGTAGTGATGTGGCATAATCTTGGCCCCTACATCATACCTCGAAGATATGAGCTCTCAAACACCCTTCACCAACTCCGAATGTAGATGTAGGGGCTAAGATTATGCCACAATCACTATCCAAGTTGTTTGGAGGCGCAATTTTTGGTACCAAGTTGTCTTCACATTTCTCTCTCTCTCTCTCTCTCTCTCTCTCTCTATATATATATATATATATATAATATATATATATATCTAGTATATATATATATAATAATATATATATATATGTGTCGTTTTATACCCCTAAAATGAAAATCTATTCATAATTATGATTGCAGGTCACAACACAGTCGAGTGAGAGCACAGAGGAGCACAAGGAAAACAAGGAAGAAAAACCCTTGACGGATGTTTCTAAGCCAAAGGAGGAAGCGATCACCGCAAACAAAGAAGTCGCGAAAGAGAACAAGGAGGAGGTTGTCGTCCAGAGCGAGATAGTTGAGGAGAAGCCTACAACAACCATTGAGGCCAAACCAACACAACCATAAGAGATGAACAGAAATTTTAGGCTCGTCTCAAAATGCATGTTAAAAAAAAGACAACTTTTCTCATATTGTTTTGTGACAAGTATTAATGTTGTACGTGTTCTCTACCAATTCCGAAATTTCATTCACTAACAAAAGTTTGCTCTTTATTGCACAATCCTTGTTATGATTGTGTTTTGTGTTTGAAGTTCGAAAAGGGTGGCTTTTGACAGCGTAGGTCTAGGCCGAGGTATTACAAGGCTATGGGATAGGTAACGTAAAAGCCATTAATAGAGGTTTGGTAAAAGAAAGAAAAATAGAAATATTATGTAATATATATGTATGATGCGGAGGCAACCGCTCATGCTTTTTCGAAGAAATTGGATCATGTGAAGTCAGGGCGATTCAAGAAAAGAGAGTGACTTTCAATCACATTTCGACGTGCAACTTTAACAGACCATAAATGTTGATTCCTTTGATCATTAGAATCGCTATTATTATATGCTTTCAGAAAGATCGAGAAGTGCTCTACGCCTAGAACCGCTTGGTTGTTCCAACTGACTTACATGCTCAAACGAATTCATCGGCTCAAACTCTGCATCGAAGAGGTTTGGTCTCTTCTAGTCTCTAGTTTTACGGAAAGTATTTTTAGGAAGTCTAATTCTTTTAGGAATGACAAATTTGGTACTTTAACATTGTTTTATACCCTATATAAGAGGGATGAATTTATGAGACTTTTTAGGTTGGCTTTTATATTATTTTAAGGTATCCTATCTGTTGATACCAGTTATCGAACTGGGGGTTTAGTTAGGGATTATTGTTGGGTTAGGGTCCTCAAGCTTCTTCAGATGTCTAGTTCCTCAAGCTTCTTCAGATGTCTAGTTCTAGAGCATGACTTTCTTTTCTCCCTCAGATGATTGATGGTGGAGCCTGCAATTCTCTTCTGCACATGAAAAACTCATGAGAGGTCAGAGTTAAGTTCTCTGATTGTTCCTCTGACGATCAAGTCAGTGTTTGAGCTTGAGTGAGAAAATATATGATAAGTGATAGGATAATTCAGAGTGGCCTAGAGCCTAAGAAGCCACCTCATGCAGCGTAGCTTCTTTTTTTTAGTAGATCAGAAGCGCAGAGGGGTAACGTTGGCCAAGTATAGACAGACAGTTGACTTAACAGATATCTCTATAGGTGTTGACTGTTGAAGTATGTGAATCATCCTTGATTGGATGTGAGGATGATCGAGAGCAACTCGATATTAGCTAAAATCTACTGCCAAAATGCTAGCACTAGTTGTTTTTTGCCTTAGATTTTTTTTATTTAAAGCACTAATATTTCTTCACACTAGTCCATGTGGTACTAAAGTGGGGGTGTCATAATCACTCCACCTTACAAAGACGACATTCTCGTCATCACGATATGACAATTGGCGCATCCCAGTGTCACTTGCTAGGTAATGTGGACTCTAGAGGTGGCTCCTAAGGGCTCTAGAGGTGGCTCCCACCGTATCCACGCGGTGTAACACTTAGTCCCGTATAGTACTTATCTCAACACTTCTGGTTGGCTAACTGCTCTAATACCATTTATTACGCCTCGAGCCCACGGGCCCATTGGCGCGTGCAAACCGTGAGACCCACTGAGAGCAACTCAATGTTGGCTAAAATCCACTGTCACAATGCTAGCACTAGTTGTTTTTGGGCCTTAGGATTTTCTCTATTTAAACCAATAATATTTCTTCACACTAGTCCATGTGAGACTAAAGTAGGGGTGTCACAATATCAGAGTAGTTGTCAGTCGGAAGTGTAGAGCTAAGTGCTATACAGGGACTAAGTGCTACACCGTGTGGATGCGGTGAGAGCCACCTCTAGAGCCCGTAGGAGCCACCTCTAGAGTCCACATCGCCTGACAGCGACACTCGGATGTGCCAATTGTCATGTCGTGACGTTTGTAAGGTGGGGTGATTGTGACACTCCCACTTTAGTCTCATATGGACTAGTGTGAAAAAATGTTATTGGTTTAAATAGAGAAAAACCCACGGTCTAAAAATAACTAGTGCTAGCATTTTGACAATGAATTTTAGCAAAAATCGAGTTATTCTTGGTGGGTCCCACAGCATGCACCCGCTAATGGGCCCTTGGACCTGGGGCGTGACAAGAGGAGGGGCAGATGTCAGTGTGGAGTTAGAGAGCGCACCGCCTCTTGACTCGACTCTGCGAGTGAGATAAAAAGTATCGCCTTTTTAGTCAGCCTTGAGAGTTGTCGGCTGAGATAGTGGGCCGTGTGTGGAGGCTTGTGAGCTTGATTTGATAGGTAGGTTGGCCATGTAAGTTGTTGGCCTATGGAGTCGGCCGCAGGAGTGGTTCGAGTCGTCTGGGCTCTGATCATGTCTGATCTGGCGTGGAACGGGATGTGTGTCGACTCCCAAGAAATTAAGATTAACACTTAGTTATTTGCAGGCTATAACACTATCCTAGAGTGTCTAGGGATTGTACCGTTTTGCTCCTAAAAAACGAGTCATTATTTTCTTCGATTAAGTTTCCGCTACATCAATGTAATCATAGTTTTTTGTGCTAATACATTTTGCATTAATGTTCTTTATTCACTGGGTGTCTCCTAATCAAATTGGCATGAATTTCTATTGCCAAAGTTCATTTTCTCTCTGTTTTTATTTATTTATTTAAAGAAACCGGATAGAATTGGTAATTTTGGGCCTTGTCACAATACGGCTAATGAAAGCCAGGGCCTTGAAGACGTTAATATATTTGCAGTTGGCATTACCCAGCGTACAGAGAGAATAATGGGCCGGACAGGTAGGGCATGTTAATGATGTTATCGTCCAAAATAGTAACAGATATGAAGAAAATATTTGTGTAAATATTTTTCATTAACGTAGTTTAGTTAGTTTTTATTTAAAAAATTGTTTAAATTTTTTCCTTTTCCTTTTTTTTTTGAGGAATGGAACGAAAGCTCTTTTCAAAAAAAATTGAATCATCTTATTTTTTTATTTCTAGTCAAATAATCATTAAAATTTCAATTTCATAATCAACTTTAAATAAATAAACCAATAGTATAAGTGTTTATATAGAACTACACGTAATTGTCGTACACTATAATCTAGTTTTTGTATACAAGTTAATTTCGTCGAAATTGAAACGGAGGAGTGTCGTTATGAAAAAAGTTAATTTATTAGATTACTTCTCCCTTAAGTCTGGATATTCGAAACTACCTAGTCTCACAAACCATTGAAATTACTATTTGGTCGCTCAATTCTTATATGTTGCTACTCTTGTTCGGAGGGATCAATTTGAAACAAATTAGGAGTGGGCTGGGGAGCCTAATTACATCAATTTCAATTATCCGAAAGTCTAAATTTGAACTGATCAGATTCTTGTCAAGTTGTGTCACCTGCAGATTCTTGTCAAGTTGTGTAGTTAATTGGGACTTGGGACTTGTCCGTTAGCAAAAAGTCTCAAAAGAGCCAAAGAGCTGAGAAGAAAGACGACATGTATATCTCTGTATCTTTGACCCATATGCTAAAGATTTGAACTGAGATTTGAACTTTTTTTATGCGGATTCTAACCTAATCCTAATAGTTTATGATGATATCAACATTATGAACTTTTTCCAGCTAATTTTACCGAAGCTCAGCTCATATATTGTTTTTAGACTAGTTGCAGCAAAAAAAAAACAAAGAGTTGCATTACATTGTACAAGAGTCTCTCCCTCCTGTCATTTAGTTTGTTTTATAGTTTCAAAGTCTTTGCCAATGCAAATGCTTTCATTTCAATTTAAGAAATAGATTTATATGCTACCTATACTAGGTTTGAACACAGCTAAGTATATATATATACAGCTAGATTGTGAGAGATCCGATGCTAATTTTGAATTTATCTTGTTGTAACAACCGACATATATACAGATAAACTTTCACCTAATTTTGATGCTCGATCGCCCGTTAATAATTAATTACTAAGATAACTTTGTTGGCAAGTAAAATGCAGTCAAAACAAGCTTCAGCACTGCAATTAATATATCCTAGGGACGACGCTGGGTTCATCACTTTCACACCTCAAATGAAAGTAAGTATTTTGGCTTATAATTTCGTTTATACCACACGTGCTGAGACTTTGAAACTATACTTCATGTATGAATATTAATATTTACTTAGATAGATAACTTTCATGCATGTAAACAAACACCCAAACTTATGAGATAGTTACAAATATTGAAAATGGTTGGCGAGTTTCTTAATCACGCCCAAAGTTTATTGGGGAGGGGTTGGGGGATGATGCAGGGTCAATAGCAAATATATATTTATCGTGATAATTCAGACCGTGTGAAGTCAAGACTCGATGTATAGAATCCCTTGTTATATCTGAATCATAAAAACTTGAGATAAAACCATATAGCCATGATTAATTCGAAGAGATTAACAAGAATCATAAAGGAGCGGAAGCTTATACCTGAATCCATTGCTTAAACTTGAGATGAGTTTTGATCTTCTAACCTTAGGGTTCTCTCTAGCCGAATTTCTCTCTCTAGATGGGGGTGAAGAGAATTAGAGAATGTAACCCTAGGTTAGGGACCATAACCCCTTATTTATAGGTGTTGTACATTTGCAATTTGGCCCCTCAACAAATCACAATTACAACCTGGTATCTGCACATATAACATCATGACTTATTTAAATACCCATTAACCCAACTTGATTGATCACTTTAGTGAGTTATCCTAAAAGATAGCAATACACATTGATTAATCATATGTGCCCACAATTAGATTTATTAGATTAAATCCAACAATCTCCCACTTGGGCACCATATGATTCCTTAAACTGTGTATAACCTTATGAGCTCAAAAATTGCTATCACTGAAATGGTATTTCCGAACAATCTCGTCCATTGACTATATCAATATAGGATCAAAGCGGCCTTCGTCACATTTATCGTGACTCGACCCATCAATGGTCACATATACCAATACAATCAAATGACATAGATCAATCATGGATGTGCAGCATGAAAATTACATGCAATGTGATCAGTACATGTCTATTTTCAACTGGTCCTCCTTAGTGAGGTCAAAACCAAACATAATGTAACAGAGTGTCTTAACTGAAAACTTTATTCTGATCAGACAATACAAACAAACATAAAGCACCACAAATACAAACTCCCACTAAAACATAATATCCTCAAATAATACCACACCCATATGAGCAGTATGCTCATGAAAGACCTTAGGTGGCAATCCCTTAGTAAGAGGATCAGCTATCATGGAGTTTGTCCCAATGTGCTCTATGGATATCTGTCCACTCTGTACCCTTTCTTTCACAACCAGGAACTTAATGTCAATATGTTTTGACTTAGTTGAGCTCCTGTTATTATTGGAATACATTACTGCAGATTTATTGTCACAATATAGCCTTAGTGGTCTTTCAACATTTTCCAAAATGCGCAGTCCCGTGACAAAATTTCGCAGCCATATTCCCTGATTGGATGCCTCATAGCAAGCTACAAATTCTGCTGCCATAGTGGAGGAAGCTACTAGTGTTTGTTTGACACTTTTCCATGATATAGCTCCTCCTGCTAACATATAAATGTAGCCTGATGTAGACTTCCTGCTATCTTGGCATCCAGCAAAATCAGAGTCCGAATACCCAATGACCTCTAATTTCTCTGATTTTCTGTATGTGAGCATGTAATCTTTTGTTTTCTGAAGATACCTCATAACCCTTTTGACTGCTATCCAATGATCCATACCAGGGTTGCTTAAGTATCTGCCTAACATCCCAACAATGTACGCAATATCCGGACGCGTACATACCTGAGCATACATTAGACTTCCTACAGTCGAAGCATAAGGAATCTTCTGCATTTCCTGAATTTCAAGGTTACCTTTAGGGCACTGATTGAGACTAAACTTGTCTCCTTTAGCAACAGGGGTGTCACCTGGTCTGCAATCTTGCATGCCAAGCCTTTTAAGTACCTTATCGATATAGCTCTTTTGTGATAATCCAAGAATACCCCGAGAGCGATCTCGATGTATCTGGATCCCTAATATAAAAGAGGCGTCCCCAAGATCTTTCATCTCAAAATTCTTTGATAGAAATCTCTTGGTTTCGTGCAACATGCCTATATCATTAGTGGCAAGCAAGATGTCATCGACATACAGAACCAGAAAAATATACTTACTCCCACTGAACTTGTGATATACACAGTCATCAACAATGTTCATCTCAAAACCGAACGAGATAACTATTTGTTGAAACTTATGATACCATTGACGAGGAGCTTGCTTGAGTCCATAGATGGATTTCCTTAATTTGCAAACCATATTCTTTGGGTCTCCTGACACAAAGTTTTCTGGTTGCACCATATAAATCATCTCATCAATGTCTCCATTGAGAAATGCAGTCTTAACATCCATCTGATGTAACTCAAGATCATAATGAGCAACAAGCGCCATGATTATTCTGAAAGAGTCTTTCGATGAAACCGGAGAGAAAGTCTCTGTATAATCAATGCCTTCCTTTTGAGTATAGCCTTTAGCCACAAGACGTTCCTTATACCTCTCCATATTACCGTTTGCATCCCGTTTGGTTTTAAAAATCCATTTACAACCAATTGATTTTGCACCTTCTGGTAATGGGACAAGTTCCCAAACCTTATTGTCTTGCATAGACTTATACTCTTCATTCATGGCATCAATCCACTGTTGAGAGTTACAACTTTTCATGGCCTGAGAGAAGTTGTTTGGATCATCTTCCAACATTCCACTACTTTCCTCATGTTCTTGAAGAAATACAATATAATCATCCGAAATAGCATTTCTTCTTTCTCTCGTGGATCTCCTTAATGGCACTAGTTCTTGAGGTTGTTGAGTTTGTTCTTCTGGAACAGGGAGTTGTTCAACATTGTCATCTTGAGGTTCCGGATTTACTTCTTAAGCAACAATAGGTATAGGAACCTGAATATTATCAGAAGTAACTGTATGGATTGGATCTGAGTCCAATTCCTCCTCAAAAGGAATATCTCTAACCTTATTTCTCCCACTAAACTCAACATCCTCAAAGAATGTTGCTGTTCCCGTCTAAAAAATATTCCTTAGTGTGGGATCATAAAACTTATAGCCCCTAGAGCGTTCAGAGTACCCAATAAAGTAGCTGCTAACTGTTTTGGAGTCCAATTTCTTTTCATTCGGCCTATAAGGCCTTGCCTCAGCTGGACATCCCCAAATATGTAAATGCTTTAAACTGGGCTTTCGACCAGTCCAAAGCTCATAAGGTGTTTTAGCAACTGCTTTACTTGGTACTCTATTCAGAATGTAAGCTGCTGTCTTAAGTGCTTCTCCCCAGAGTGACTCTGGTAAAGAAGAATGAGCAATCATACTTCTTACCATATCCTTAAGAGTCCTATTTCGTCTTTCAGCTACACCATTCATGCTAGGTGAACCCGGCATGGTGTACTGTGGGACGATACCGCATTCCTCTAGGTATCTAGCAAATGGTCCTGGACGTTGTTCACCTGAACCATCATATCTACCGTAGTACTCACCACCACGATCAGATCTGACGGTTTTAATTCTTCTGTTGAGTTGATTCTCAACTTCAGCTTTATAGGCTTTGAACATGTCCAGAGACTCAGTTTTTTCATGAATGAGATATAGGTACCCATAACGTGAGTAATCGTCTATGAATGATATAAAATATTGTTGACCATTCCAGGATTCCGTAGGGAATGGCCCACAAATATCCGTATGTATCAATTCTAAAACATCCGAAGATCTGTTGGCACCTAATCTCTTCACTTTGATCTGTTTTTCCTTGATACATTCAACACATACGTCGAAGTCCGAAAAATCAAGGGAATCCAAAATGCCATCAGACACAAGACGCTCAACTCTACCTTTTGAGATATGACCTAAGCGCTTATGCCATAATGTCGCCGAATTTTTCTTATTTAATTTACGCTTAGTACCATGTGATTCCACATGCAAGGATTCATTATAAGAAGTAATTGTATCGAGCAAATATAGGTTGTCATAAGTACTTAATTAACCGATTCCCACAACATTTGAATTAAAAGATAAACTGAATTGACTGTTTCCAAATAAACAAGAATAACCTGATTTGTCCAATACAGAAACATAAATTAAATTCTGTCTAAAAGACGGTACTACAAAAGTATCTTTCAAATCTAAATAAGAACCAGTTCCTAACAATAACCTAAAGTGCACAATTGCTTCCACATCTACCGATTCTCCGTCGCCCACAAAGATGTGTCTTTCAACATCACTTGGCTTTCAGTAGCTCAGGCAACCCTGCATAGAAACACTTATGTGAGTAGTAGCACCAGAGTCTAACCACCAAGTGTTTCTAGGTACTGAAGCTAAATTAACCTCAGAACAGACCAAAGTAAGGAACGTACCCTTATTATCACGCCAGGCGTGATATTTTGTACAGTCCTTCTTTACATGTCCAGACTTCTTATAGAAGAAACAACCCTGATTACCCTTATATTGTTTCTTCTCAACTGGACCCTTAGCAGCTTCCTTATCATTCTTCCTTTTCTTGCCCTTATCCTTAGAGGCATAGGCCAAATAAGCACTTTCTGTCTTATCTTGCTTCAACATGTCTTCTTCTTGCACACAGTATGAAATGAGCTCATTTAGAGACCATTTCTCCTTTTGGTAGTTATAACTGACCTTAAACTGATTAAATTGTGCAGGAAGAGACAACAAAACCAGATGCACTAATAACTCATCACAAAGATCAAGTTTAAGTGTCTTAAGCTTTGAAGTAATATGAGACATTTCCATAATGTACTCCCTGATATTTCCTTTGCCCTTATACTTCATTGAAATCAAGCGAGCTAAAAGCGTGCTTGTTTCTACCTTATCATTTTTCGCAAAACGCTTCTCAATTTCGGCAAGGAAATCTTTAGCCTTAGTAATCCCTTCGGATTCTATGCCCCTGAAGGCTTCCGGAACGCCGCGCTTAATGATCATAAGACTCATGCGATTTGAACGCTCCCACTTCTCATGCTCCTTCTTTGCATCAGGAGTGCTTTCCGCATTGAGAGGTTGGGGTTGTTCAGTTCTTAATGCATAGTCAAGATCTATGCAGCCAAGAACAATTAATATGTTCTCTTTCCAAACCTTGAAGTTTGTCCCATTTAGCATGGGAATTGAGTTGATGTTAGCAGAAATTGTTGCAGCAGATGCATTAGCTAAAATAAAACAAAAATGCTCATATCAATAACCATAATTAATAAAATTCAAATAATGACAATCCCCATCCAAGATATCAGGCACAACATTAATATCAAGTCTTTGGACAGTAATATTAACATGTAAGTGATACCTTGTTACAATGATCAAACATTGACAATAACTCATGTCAAATAATGAAACTATCTTTGGATCGATTCATTATTCACATGTAAATCTTATAATTATCACACGCTTATCATCGCAGATGTGTATACAGTCTAAATAAATATTAACCTTCCTTTGGGCCGATTAAATATTTGCACGAAAGTATACACACAAATATCTCTCATTCCTCATGAACAATCTACACAAGAGAGGTTACTTTGCCAACTTTTTATTTTAATTAATCAATTGGAGTGAGAGAAAACCTTAATGCCTTAGTGTCATAATATTTGAATTAAATAATTGATTAAAAACCAAATTAGATTTAAATTCCTTAGTGTCATAATATTTGAATTAAATAATTGATTAAAAACCAAATTAGATTTAAATTAAAAAGTTTTAATTTAAATCAACTGAATTTCCAAAAAACTTAATTGGGGTCTCATAGCTTAATTAGGGCTCATAACTTAATTAAATAAATTAAGTATACCAAAATGGACCCATGAAAAGCCAAGGCTTAACCATAGTGAACACAAAGTTCGTGCTTGACTTCGAACGCGAGGTTCGATTGTATTGAGTACGAGACTCACTTAAGTACGAACGCGAGGTTTGTCTGAGAACGAACGCGAGGTTCGTCTGAGAATGAACGCGAGGTTCGTTTGAAAAAAGAACTCGAGGTTCAACTTGAGAACGAACGCAAGGTTCGTTTTAAAAAAAATGAACGTGAGGTTCAACTTGAGATACGAACGCGAGGTTCGACTAAAATACGAACGCGAGGTTCGGCTGAAAACGAACGCGAGGTTCGACTGAAATACGAACGTGAGGTTCGACTGAAAACGAACGCGAGGTTCGACTGAAATACGAACGCGAGGTTCGACTGAAATACGAACGTGAGGTTCGACTTGAATTGAGCACGAGGCTCACCTTAGAACGAACGCGAAGTTCGTTTAAATTGAGCGCGAGGCTCACCTTAGAATTGAACGCGAGGCTCACCTTAGAACGAACGCGAAGTTCGTTTAAATTGAGCGCGAGGCTCACCTTAGAACTGAGCGCGAGGCTCACCTTAGAACGAACGCGAGGTTCGTTTGATTTGAGCGTGATGTTCACTTAAGAACTGAACGCGAAGTTCGGTTATGTTTGAGCATGAAGCTCACTTGAGAACGAACGTGAAGTTCGTTTGAGGTAACCACCTCCTTAATTTTCGTCACGTTTTCACGCACGAACCCTTAGGGTTTCAAACTGAAACCGCCGTCGATCAAACCCAAAAAATACTTTGATTTTTATTTTCAAAAACAGATCCAGAATCGGAAAATTTTTCTTGATCCAGATCCAAGAAAAAACCGCCGAAAAATCCAAAAAATTCCAAATAGGTACTGTTCACCGGCGATTTTTTAGTTACTGCTCATCCGAAAAAATACTTTACTGTTCATCCGAAAAATAAAAAACGTAACTGTTCATCCGAATGTTACTGTTCATCCGAGAACAGATCTTAACCAAAAACAGAGATTTTAAGATAAAAAAAACCCAATTTTAAGAACTTAAATCCCTAAGAATTAATCAAGGTGGCTCTGATACCACTTGTTATATCTGAATCATAAAAACTTGAGATCTAAAACCATATAGCCATGATTAATTTGAAAAGATTAACAAGAATCATAAAGGAGCGGAAGCTTATACCTGAATCCATTGCTTAAACTTGAGATGAGTTTTGATCGTCTAACCTTAGGGTTCTATCTAGCCGAATTTCTCTCTCTAGATGGGGGTGAAGAGAATTAGAGAATGTAACCCTAGGTTAGGGACCATAACCTCTTATTTATAGGTGTTGTACATTTACAATTTGGCCCCTCAACAAATCACAATTACAACCTGGTATCTGCACATATAACCTCATGACTTATTTAAATACCCATTAACCCAACTTGATTGATCACTTTAGTGGGTTATCCTAAAAGATAGCAATACACATTGATTAATCATATGTGCCCACAATTAGATTTATTAGATTAAATCCAACATAATTATTATAATATGTCTTCGGAAAGTTCATAAAGTGCTCTACGCGTTGAAGTGCTTCAACATTTTAGATCAAGTTTGGGTCAAAGAAATTTGTTTTCGAGTGTTGAAAGCTTTTTGCGTTCTGATTTTACTTATTAATTAGCACTTTATTCCTTAATTAGGAGACTAGTTACTTGTGCAATTATTTCTACGCTCAGATTTTATGTTTAGATTTACCGTGGTTATTGTATTCTTCCGAAGACTTCTCATGTGACTAGAGTTTTTTGGGTTTTTGTGTCGTTTTGGCTCGTAAGAGAACAAGACAGTTTTAATTTTAATTAACAGACGAGAAATTATCTAAGTCAAAGACAAGTCTTTGCATCTTATTATTTATACAAAATTTACACGAAATTCACTCGAACACTAATTAAAAACGTGCCACAAACAAAATCAAGCACCGGACTCTCAACTCAGGCGATTCACAAGCGCAAGTGCAGTTCTAGTATGGCTTGCCTCACACCCCTCCACCTTCATCCTCACCTCACCCCGCCGCAACCGTCCCGCTCTCGCGAGCCTCCCGCCGCCTCGCCGGCACCCTCGACAGAGCATCAATGCAGCATCTCTTCATCGGTAAGCGAGCGGAGCTGACCCAAGTCTGCAAGTTGCTCGAGATGCAGAGAGTACGCTGGGCTCCCTCCTCGGCCGAGCCTGCTCATTTCAGCTGACCGAGAGTTGCAGTCGGTCTGTGCCAGTGGGCCATCATCCCGCGCAATCCTGGAACGCGTTCGTCTCGTCGGAGCGCGGGGAGTCGTGGCTGATGTCGGAGGAGACGCGAGAGAACGTAGGCAGAGGCTCACGGCGAGGACGGCGCTTGCGGCGAGGCGGTGTGCGGCGAGGTTGGCGGTTGCTTGCTGCGCGTGAGGGCGCGCGTGGGATGGGAGGGGTTGGGTAGAGAGGAGGAGGGAGAGGAGAGGGAGGAGTTTGAAGAGGAGTACTGAGTTCATTGTGCGGTGGTAGTTTTTGGCTCTTATTTGCTTGGATGTTTGTCTAGCTTAGGGGTTGCAACTTTTATATAGAGCGCAGCTGCGCAGCTAGGTTTTTAAAGTGAACAATAACCAATATTGCTATTTTCTTATTTTGAACTTTAAAAATTTAATGAAAATACCTCTTAATAACATTTCCTAGAAAACATCTCAAAAATTGATCACGTAGGAAGTCAATGGATCAGAATATATGTTTAGGAAGATTATCTATAAACAATTGATACAGATTGATTTATGTCAGCATTAATTTCTCGAACCAATGACAATTATTCTGTTAGAATAGTAGTACATATATATAAGGCTAAACATCATAAAACCCCTCATTAACTTTGGATGCTTCTCAGAAAAACCCCCTAACTCTCAATATATTAGAAAACCCCCCTAAATTTATGGGATAGCTAGCAACAAATCTCTTTTATCTTTTAGATTTTATCAGAAAACACACCTAAATTAGGCGGGTTTTCTGATAAAATCTCAAAGTTAAAGGGTTTTTTCTGATAAAATCTAAAAGTTAAAGGCAAGTTTTATGATAATCCCTATGCTAAAGGATTTCTTTTTTATAATAGAATTCTGGCATGCATCAATGCATGTGCTGTAAAATATGAGATTTAAAACCTTTGATTATGATGCAATGGATAGGATAAGTTGGAGTACTTTATTTAGTTGTATATATGGCTTAAAAATAACTAAGAATATTGTCTAAAGTGCATGTATTTGTACCCAAATAAGGAGAAAAGAATGAGATTCTTTTTATTTAAATAAATATTGGTTTTTTATATTTAACAGAAATTTAGCAAAAGTTTATTACAGTTTTTCTATATAAAAAATATTGTGCTATATATTAATATAGGGGAAAGAATGGAGGATAAAATGTATTGATCATTGCAAATGAAATTTGCTAAAGGATCTATGTATAAAAATATGTCAACACCCGCCCCAAAGAGCGTGAAACTTAGGCACTGTTTGGCAACCAAAAAAAGTGTCTTATCTAAGAGCTTGTGTCTTATTGACTTGGTCAATAAGCTAGTAGAGCTGTTTGGTAACCAAAAATAGGAGGAGATTATTTTGAAGATTGTGTCTTTTACAAGTAGATTTTGGAAAGCTACCTCAAGTAGCGTTTGTCTTTGGGAAGGAGCTGCCAATTTTTTTCTTCTATTTTTACCCCTAATAATTCTAATTTTATATCAATAATATTGCATGTCTTTTTAGTCATTTAACAAATTTAAGCTAGTTGTACAGCTACTTTTACCAAACAGTTCTAGTCAATCAGCTAGCTACACGGCTAATAGCTTTCAGCTACAATTTCACAGCTTTCAGCTAGCTTAACAGCTTTCAGCTGAGAGTTCTCATTTAAAAAAAATGTGGCGAACATCAGAAATTATTTCAATCAGAAGAATGATAGCAGTTATGCTCATTTAATGAGATTTGGAGCAAATGTTTGTTGTGCGCAGCGGAAATTTCGGCAGAGTTTCTGGTGCACAATAAGAGAGAAAGATCAATAAGAATTCCCGTCTCACCAAGGAGACAAGAATCTGAAGCGGATATCTCAACCAAGTGAGATATCGGCTCTTCCTCTCATCAGTTCTAGGACTGACCTGTCGAGGGATCCTACAAGCTATTACAATGGCCACAAACTCAAACAACCAATTTTACGTGGTTCGGCAAACTGCCTACGTCCACGGGGCAAGGAGGGGGAGATCTACTATTAGAGGGAGAGATACAACTAGGGTTTACAATCTCACAATTAAAACCCTCAAACAAATACTCTCAAACCTCTCACAAAAAGAAAACACAAAAGACTGTACAAAACTCTCTTCACAAATCCCTAAGACTTTTTTCTTTGCTGCAGTCGTACAATTGCACTCTGCCTTGCTCTTGAATCAGCCGCTCACCTAGAGTTCCGTGCACATGTCCTTGCTGCCGTTTTCCCTTCAATTCCTGCACTTGCACCCACACGCCTCCAATTGCACACCGAAACCCTAGGAACACTAGGGTATTTATATTGTACAATGGTCTTTCGGGTGGGCCTGCGATTTATCCAATGGACTAACCACTTCTTTTGTTCACAGCTATTATCACTTCACGCGTTTACACAAACTTCTTCACGCCACTAACAAATAAATTTTGGAAGCTAAGGGGGATTTATCGATAATTGTCCAAAGTTAAAGGGGGAGTTTTATATATATTTACCCTACATATAATATATATTATAGATTTTGGACTTACAAATTGTTTTAAGCAATTACTCCGTACTCATTTTTATATCTCACTTGTGGTAGGATGGACAATGTGTTATCCTTGAAAATATTCTTTATTTTTTCATTTTTGAGAAACATTTAATTTTTTGTTAATTTACAAAGATCCTAATCAGTATTAAGAAAAATAGTTATTGTAAGGACCAGATTGCGAATATAGTGATTTTGGACTTGATTACAATTGGCTGGACTGTCCAACTCATTGTTGTTATCTGTAATGAATAATGAATATAAAAATATACACGTGGCAGTATGTATGTATGTTTGTGCATAACGTGGTTAGCTTATTATTTTTGGCTCAACATGCATGGAATTGTTGACTTATTAATGTACAGAAGAATGAAGACTATATATGAATTTTTGACTTGTAAAAAGACTCGTCTAGTCTCATTAAATTAACCTATGTACGTGCATATCTAGTTAAGAGATAAGAACGACCATATGTTTTTTGCAATAATTATTTACTAACATCATATCTAGCTACTATGTCTTTCTATGGAAAATTGGAAATGAAAGGTCATTGGAGTTCCTTCATTTGTTGGCCACTTGTTCGTGGTCGGTGAGGGATGAAGATTCTTAATTAAAATATTTAGACCCGTGGTCTTGTAAACCATTAACTTCTTGTTACGCTGATTTAAGTTTTTGACTTATACGAAGAGTACGTATATGGACTTCAAACTAATTTTCGTGTCTATTACCAAGAAACATGACATATTTTAAGATGTTAAGCGTAAATCTTTTTTTTTTTTTAAGTTTCTGTGCTTAAGAAGTACCAAAGAGTGAACGTACAATTATCCTTCATTGTTTAGCTGACCCAGACCTCGACGGGTCAACCAACTACCTTGGGTTTGATGAGATTATGCGGAGGCACAAATTTAACGAGCATGATGACTAATTTGTCTTGATGGGAATCTCTCCGATATAAATTTCAACTACCCAAAAAAGAGTTTCCGCAGAGAAACGCCTAAGATAATTAGGTCTATATTTTTGTGGGCAAATCTAAAAACTTCTCTGTCTATAATCTTGTTTGCTACCAATTTCTGATTCTCGTCCGGTTGTAATTGGCAGTCAGCGCGATGTCTCTCTTAATATGGGTGGCATTGTTGCTTGGTTAGCAAAAATCCAAATCAGACAAGCTAAGATTAAACAAAGAGTACTGATATTTGTTGTCCACAGCGGAATTTTGGCAGCACCTCTTGTGCTCGATAAGAGAGTAGATCTCAACTAAATATCTGTTTCACAAAGAAAACAAGAATCGAAAGCAAAATATCTTAACAAAGTAGGATATCAGCTTTTCCTCTCATCAGTTTTAGGAGTGACCTGTCGAGAGAACCCAAACTCTTTATTACAAATCATAACACGAACAATCAATTTTAACATGGTTCGGCAAATTGCCTACGTCCACGGGACAAGGAGGGGGAGATCTATTATTAGAGGGGGAAAAAAAATACAAATAGGGTTTACAATCACACAGCTCTCACAAATTAAACTCTCAAAATAAGCTCCATGCTTTTCTTCTAAAAAAAAAGAGGTCAGCCTCCAAAACTTTTTCTCTCTACGATTTTTCTTTTCCTCTGCCTGCACTTTTTCACCAAGCACAGCCGCCGAAAATTTCCCCTGCGGTTTTCTTTGCACACCACCCTAGGTCACGCATGAAGAGATATATATAGTGCATAACAAACAATCGGGTGGGCCTCTTCTTTTGTCCGCTGGTTCTCACCCTCCCACGCGCAATCACTTCACGAGTTTCTAAACGCGTCATTCGTTCACACTTTGCTGCTCAACACCTCTTCACGCGGTTTATGGGCTCCACACCACGTGCTTCACAATTCTCCACCTCGGTGAAGTTTTTCCAAAACCGAGCCGACACTAACTAAAAAACAAATGTCTCACTTGTTGCGTCCAGTACGAAATAAAACAATTCACGACAATGGACTTAATCCACAATAAGTCGAGACCCAAACGAGAATGCGAACACTCTCCAAATGTCGGTATCAACTCACCAAATCGGCTGCATCATAAAGACTGCCCACGTATCCTCTTGCCCAAGGAATCAAACATCACCTAGTTCATCCAAATGACCGTGAATGACCTCAATCCAATAGAAGAGTTTGTAATCCTCCTCCAATATCATCAACTCTGCAGCTGATAGTACCTCCAATGGCCTCAAAGTGTAATGAATCAAACACTTCCACCTGAGGTGAACCAATGGCCATATCCAAACTACGTCTACCAGCTACACTCGAATTAAACAACTCATCATCTGCATCCAAATCTAAATGATCCCCAAACTGTGTCACCTCAGCTAGAATCCCAAACGATGCAGTATGATCTAGAGTATGTGGAGTAATCTTCACCTAATGTGGAGTAGCATCACTCTCCACCTGCTGCGATACATTTAAGGTCTGTCCAAAACTCTTCACCTGCTGAGATTCAATTAGCTCCCTCATCGAAGCCTTAACAGAAGTGACACTACCAGACCAAATACCCAATGGAGTTTTACCTCCTATCACAGCAGTTGAAAACTCTTTAATAGGATTGTGACGCCCCTGGGTTCACACAAGGCTGCAGTCCGAGGTGAAACCAAGAATGTCAAACCTGCCATGCACTACACCGTGCAATAACATGTTTCACCATCACAATTTTTATCACTCTAGTGGGTCAAAAATAGGTGTAGGTACAAAAGCAAGTAAGAGATACTACAAGAGATAACTGATGAAACGATAGAGATCAAATAGTATATCATCATCCAACATATAGGAAAATAAAGTCAATGTCTGAAATGAACAAACTGGAGTTCTTAATGCATCTCAAATACAACAAGTCCGAATAAAGGAAATAAGGCACACGGCCTTTACAACATCTAGAATAAAGTCCTCAAATGTCTAAACCAAGTCTATGGTGGAGCTCCAAAATAAAGTTTCAACACGGGCATAGGTACGTCGAGCGAAATAATCCAAACAAGGAAACCCTCATGTATATACCTTGTATCCCAAATTGAAAATCCCTAAGTACCAAACCCGGAGTTTAATGCGTGAACAGAAATAAGTAAAAGGAAATACAACCACCTCAGAACATAAATACAGTATCATGTCCTATCCTATATAAATACCATGTCGTATTCTACATACGTGTCATACCCAGCCTAGGTAGCAATCATGTCTCAACGGTATCAAAATATCGTGTTCCCAACTCAAATGTATACCATGCTCAAGGTTTAGCAAAAATGTCCAACACATGGACTACAAGGGGTGCGGGTCCAACACATGGACTGAATAAAATGCATGTCCAACACATGGACAAAGATGACAAGTATCCAACACATGGATTTAATAATAATGCATGCTCACACGTGGACTATGAACGAAGAAACGTAATTATCACTAGCATATGTGGAAGTACATATACATGTCCCAACTTTGCACGAGTTTCAATGTGCGGATCTAAATGTGTATCATTCAATTCCCATGTGTCGGTAAGTTACTAACATCACCAACTAGTGCGAGGCATAAGAGGTGAACTCTTAAGCACACGAAAAGAACAGGTAAGTTACTAACATCACCAACTAGTGCGAGGCATAAGAGGTGAACTCTTAAGCACACGAAAAGAACAACAAAAGAAAAAAACATCAACATGCAGATGAAACTGCAAGGCGGTCGACCGCAGAGATCACTCCGGTCGACCGCTCGCAGAGTCGAAAGTCACTAGGCTCAAAACTGAGCGGCGGTCGACCGCAGAGATCACGCCGGTCGACCGCTGAAAGGGCAGAAACGATTCTGCTGGAAAAATTTCGCGACGGTCGACCGCTTATCCCGATGCGGTCGACCGCTGGGCGGACAGAACCCTGTTCTGGGTTCTGTCAGCTACCGAACTCATTCAAAAATTTGGGGATTTCTATACTCACTCTACTTTAACATTTAAATAGTGAACCATGGCAATAAACAACAAGTTTAAATGGTTAAAACCTCATTATCAAGAATCCCAAACCTTAGATAGCATGATTTTAAAAGTTCTTAAACAATAAAGAAAATGAGTTTAACTCTTTTAAAAGCATTTCAGTTCAAAATCTCATTTATTAAGCATCATTAGTGAACCTTTTAAAACTGAAATAAGCATTTCAGTTCAAAATCTCATTTATTAAGCATCATTAGTGAACCTTTTAAAACTGAAATGTATGATTCTTGCACCTCATGCTATAAGGTCTACTTAAGCATCATTAGTGAACCTTTTAAAACTGAAATGTATGATTCTTGCACCTCATGCTATAAGGTCTACTTATCTACAAAAAAATACGATTTGGGTTCAACAAAAACCGGATAAAAACTCAAATCTAAGCATAAAAACGAAAAGGGATGAAGTTGGGCGAGATGTTACTCGCCTACGATGAAAACGAAGCCCTAGATCTGGAGGAAGATGATCCCTCTCGCTGAAACCACCAAAAATCCGCTGAAAAACCCTCCAAAGCTCCTCCAAATCACCAAAGGGTGAGAAACTAGGGTTTTAGGGGAGAGAGAGAGAGCTAGGGTTCTGATTTCAGATCAAAAGAGTTCTCTCCCGGGTTTATTAGATTATATACTAACCCCTAGACCCGACCCGAAACCCGCTAAGACCCGAAACCCAGAAAACTCTCTGTCTGCTGGGCGGTCGACCGCCGCGCCCAGTGCGGTCGACCGCACAGCAGGAAAGAAATTTCCTGAGTGCGAGACCGATCAGCGGTCGACCGGCATGACTCCTGCGGTCGACCGCTCAGAACAAGAAATCGCCAACAGAGATGATTATGAACCTGATGCTCACACCAATCGAAACCTCTCCCATATGCACACTATTATAGTTCTCAAAACACTGATATACACCTTCTATATATGTATGCATAAATACATATGTGATTAATATTATTTTCTCACTAGTAATTCAATATACTCATTTAAAAATTTATGGGGTTTTACAAGGATGACCCAAATATGTCGAAGCCTAAGTCTAGAAACTCTTTTGCAGACCATTGCTTGACAACAAACACCGATCCTCCTCCAGCAAGGCACAGTTCTTCAACTTTACTACCCTATCTAGTTACCCCAAGATTTCCTTTCCAACAAAGTGTCTCGAAATGCCGTGAGCTCGGCTCTAAAATAGAAACAAGTCCATCGTGTACCTCCCACCAAAACCTGAATGAAGTATCTTCACATTTCTTTCAATCTCACACTTCTTCAATCTGTTGGAGACTACTAGGACTTTATCGAAAGGGGATTTGGTTGCAACCCAAATACACCTAGAATAGCCACCAACAAAGAAAACCAAACATCTATTTCCTTCCAATGATGCCTCCTTAGAAGGCCCCCAAACATCTACGTGAACCCCATCTGAAAGACCCTTTGTGTGGTGAATAGAGGTGCCAAACTTTACCTCGGTCTTCTTGCTCACATCAAAGTATTTGTTGGATTTTAATTTGCAGGTCGATGCACTCATCTCCAAATCAATACTGGAATGACTAAGTCCCAAATACCACAGTCTAGTCAAATCAACAGAAGTCGCAAGCTCTACACCTATCACTGTATCTCCAATCAAATAGTACAGGTTATTCCTCCTGACGTCCTTCATCATAATCAAAGAGTCTTCCACGATCTTGAGAACCATGTCCTCAACACGAACCTTCAGACCCTCTCCAAGCAAAGTTCCAATTGAGATCAAGTTCTTCCTTAAGGAAGGAACATATCTCACATCATATAACTCTCTAACAGTCCCGTCAAACATCTTGATGCGAATACTTCCTATCCCAAGGATATGGCATGCACGGTTGTCTCCCATGTACACCACACTACTATTCAGTTTCTAAAAATTGGAGAACCATTCCCTTCTAGGGCATACATGATAGGTCACACCACTATCAAACATCCACTCGGATTCCTTCGAATAACTACCTGTGAGACTGATAGAAATCGAATAAATAGAAGTATCAGAAATATTACCATCTGATATAATGATGTTTGCTTCTGATGATGATTGCTTCTCTTTTCCTTTCTACTTATTCTTCATCCATTCGTCGAGCTTTGGACAATCTTTCTTCCAATGACCAGTCTCCTTGCACGAAGCACACTGATCTTTTCTAACTATAGGATGTCCTATTCTAGACCGTGACTTCCTATTCTTTCGGTTTAGATTCTTCCCTCTTGCGATCAATGTCTCTGCTACCGGCTCAACTGAAGCCTCCTTATCCTTCTTTCGAAGCTAATAGTTCACAATTGCAGTGATAACCTCACTATATGAAGGAACGCCTTCCCATTAATTAGGGTAAGAACACCAAATCCGTAAGAAGCTTTGTGCAGTGGTTCATGTGATCACTAATGAAGGTTCCCTTCTTCAATTAGAAGCGATAAAGCCTCATCTTCAAATGCAAGTGATTTTTCACACTCTTGGTCAAATACTTGCTCTCAAGGGTCTCCTAAATCTTCTTTGCAGAAGTATCATTCATCACATCATACTTCAAATCTTGTGTTAAACAAGATCTAATAACACCACACGTCATCCGATTCATCTTCTTCCAAACCTTCTCTTCAATATCATCTGGTTTGCCATCCAACTCCAATGTGTCTTTCAAATTTTGGGTGTTCAGCGCATCCAAAACTTCGCATCGTCAAAGTTCAAAGTTGTTCGTGCTATTAAATTTCTCCACATCTATTTTCGTAGAGTGGATATTCAAACTTTGAATGGTCTTCACACAAGAAGCACCACCCTCAATACCTTCTTTCTCGGTCATATTCCTTAACACACCAACAACCAACGCGGAACAAACTGAAGAATAGATCCAAACTTGAGAAAGATAGAACATTTACCAAAAAAGATCCTACCTTTTAACCCCAATTGAAACCCTAGACGAGATTCTAAAGCGATCTACTTCTCCAAATTGCCCAAGCATAGCCCGAGCTCTGATACCACTTGTTGTGCGCAGCGAAAATTTTGACAGCACCTCTGGTGCTCGATAAGAAAGTAGATCTCAACTAAATCTTAGTTTTACAAAGAAAACAAGAACCAAAAGCAAAATATCTTAACAAAATGGGATATCAACTCTTCCTTTCATCAGCTCTAGGACTGACCTGTCAAGGTAACCTAAACTCTCTATTACAAATCACAGCATGAATAATCAATTTTAACGTGGTTCGGCAAATTGCCTACGTCCACGGGGCAAGGAGGGGGATCTACTATTAGAGAAAAAAATACAAATAGGGTTTACAATCATACAGCTCTCACAAATTAAACTCTCAAAATAAGCTACACGCTTTTCTTCTAAAAAAAGAGGTCAGCCTCAAAAACTTTTTCTCTCTACGATTTTTCTTTTCCTCTGCCTGCACTTTTTCACCAAGCACAACCGTCGAAAATTTTCCCCTATGATTTTCTTTGCACACCACCCTAGGTCACTGTAGGCATCGAAAATTGCCTATAGGTCTCCACGAACAGCTCAGTGTTAAGGAACGATAATGAACGTCACTATCTGGTTCACAGGAGTTCGACTGACGTCGGTGAACGATTGAAGTGAACCGACGAACTACGTGAGCTGACGGAATTTCAGGATAACGAAGGCACGGGCTAATCGAGATCCCCGTGATGTTACAAAAAGAACAACGCCCTTCGTGTCTCATTCATTCTACAGATAATCCAACCATTGGAGCTGATAGAACTCTTCGTCAGACTTCCAACGCACTTCGAATCACTAAAATCCGAGTTCGGACGAAGAATTTACAGCGGAAGCGGACGAATGCACCTCAACGGAATGTCTCGGCCAATGTGAGACACCCCAGGGGTGTCTCGGATTTTCCAGGACACCCAGGGGTGTCTCGGATTTTCCAGGACACCCCAGGGGTGTCTCGGAAATTCCGAGACACCCCAGGGGTGTCTCGAGTTTGGTGAGACGCCCTCCAGCGCGGATTCGGGCCTTTAAGCCGTTTTAACCGCTCCGCAACCCCTCATACCTATAAATACAAGCCTTAGGCCTCATTTTTTTAGAGCTGGAATTCGTGTGCCTCGGCGAAGCCCTGCCGGATTGAAGACTTAAAAGTACACAGATTTCAGAGAGGAGGAGGAGAGATCGGATCCAGTTCTTCAACGCAAGAGAGAGTTCTTCGTCAGATCTACATCACCCGTACCCGATCCTTAGTATTATCACGTTGTGTTAATACTAAGAAGAGCAAATATCTCGCTTTATTCGAGATAGGCGCTTCAAGTTTCTAGATCTCCTCACGGACCGACGAAGCTCTGCCCAATTTTTCAGCAATCAGATCTGATCGACGGTGGTCCACGGATAAACCCCGGCAAGGCCGATGAACGATCTCTGCGTTTGTTTGATAAAGTTGTAAACTTTTTTTTTATTTTCATTGTGTAAGGAGATCTTATAAAAAGATCAACTTTTTTTATTTCATTCGAGTTTATTGTAACGACTAAAGTTGTAATAGATTCGATAACAATGGAAATAACAACTTTTTCCGCAAACAGTCACGCATGAAGAGATATATATAGTGCATAACAAACAGGATATAGATGAGGCCGAAAAGATGGAGGATCTCGAAAGAAAAATTGACGCCCTGATGTCTGCTCGAGAGGTGAAGAAGACCGGCATTCCGTGTTCTTACCCGAAAGAGTGGGATTCGATCCCGTACCCGGCGAAATTCAACCTGATCAACTTCACGCCGTTCGACGGGAAAGGTTCCCCCACTCAGCACCTGATCTATTTCAAGTCCCATTTGGGAGTGA
Source organism: Asparagus officinalis (assembly GCF_001876935.1). Lineage (NCBI taxonomy): Eukaryota > Viridiplantae > Streptophyta > Magnoliopsida > Asparagales > Asparagaceae > Asparagus > Asparagus officinalis. The sequence goes on along the minus strand of NC_033801.1, from coordinate 6,267,378 downwards.
TCTCTGGCAACGAGCCTCTGATGGTCCGGTCATTTGTTGGCACCCTTCGCGGGTCCGCCTTCGATTGGTACCGCCGCCTCAAGCCCGGAAGCATCAACAGCTGGGAGGACCTGGAGAGTATGTTCCTCGCTCATTTCTTCGATGATGACACCGAAGTGTCGGCCAGGACACTCTTCGATGAGAAACAAAAAGACGGAGAGTCGGTGGATACCTTCATCAAACGCTTCTGCAATCAGGCAATGAACTGTAAGGATCCCGTCACGGAAGAGTTCGTCTTGCAAACCTGTCATAATAACTTGTCCACTAATATCTTGGACGTTATGGGAGTAGAGCCGCTCAATACCTGGAAAGAGTTGAAGGTGCGCGGAGAACAGGCCGAACGCTTCCTCAGAAGGAGGAAGGTCGAAAGAAACCAACCGATGGTTAACCCTCTAAATTCAAGTCTCGGGTCTCATGATGAAGGAAAGGCACCCACAACAGTTATTAACGTTAATCAAACGTCACAACAACAGCTCCGAAGACAACAGAAGAATTTGGATCCAAGGCTCCAAAAAGAGTACGCATTCAAAGACGAAGACGTTCCAGCCATCTTCGAGACCCTTCTTGAAAACAACAAGATCAAGCTGCCGCTGATACTGTGGCTATGTTGACAACCGAAGCCGAGTGCGTGTCTGCAGTAGAGATAGCAAATGAGTTGCTATGGTTGAAAGCTTTTATTCTTGAGCTTGGGGTAAGTTTTGAGAAATACTTCATCCACTATGATAGTCAAAGTGTCATTCACTTATTAGAGAACGACACATTTCGTGTTCGGACCAAACATGTTGACGTGAAGCATCATGCCATACGGAGATGGTAAAATAGGAACGAGTTCAAGCTTGTAAAGATTGATACGAGGCACAATCCAGCTGGTATGCTAACCAAGCTAATTCTGCTCGAGAAGGTGAGGCTATGTACAGCCTCATATGGCCTCCGTTGAGAACGTGGAGGGTCGTGCAAGTTGCTAAAAATACAAGACATCTGGATGATACAACCAAGAAACAGAGTTCGTTGAGAAGACTATCCAAGTGGGAATGATTTGTACTCCCACTCTCACTGTCTACCTGGTCAAACCTTCCTATAGTTAGGACCACAACCAAAGTCCCCTCTCGATTCCTTCCATGAACGAGAGGTCCACTTTCAAATTGAACGATCAAGCCTGTAAAAGGTAAGATCATCTCAAACCTCCCACTTTCACTGCTTCCTTGGTCAAACCTATAAAAGTTAGGGCCACAACCAGATTCTCCTCTCGATTCCTTTCATGAACGAGAGGTCCACTTTCAATTGAGCAATCAAACCTATAAAAGTTAGGATTGTCTCCAACTTTACTTAGTCAAACCTGCAGATAGTTAGGACTAAGATTGAGTTATCCTTTTCGATAAACGAAAGACTTCCATCTTTTCCTTTTTCCACCAAACCTATAAAAGTTAGGGTCGAAATTGGGCTTTCTCCTCAATAAATGAGGGACTCTTTTTGGATCGAATGACCAATCCTATAAAAGTTAGGGTCGTTTGAATCTTTCCGATTCTCGGAGTGGAGATCCCACTCTTAGTTTCATCATTTCGGATTCTGGGGGTGGAGATCCCACCTTGAGTTTCCTTTCCAACTGGAGATAGAATATAAAATTCTTCCTCTTCAGTGCCGGGAGATAGAATATAAAATTCTTCCTCTTCCATTTTCCAGTTCGTCTTTACCCTGAGAAAAGACACAATTCTTAACTTCAAATCCGTACATCCTATGCACGGGGAATTTTATCTCAACTCCTAAATAGAGATAAGCCTACTCCTAACACGCGTTGCCGGTTTAGTCTTTCACCGATTGAAAAAGACAGCAGAGTATAATTCTGAGGACTTTCATCCCGAATCCTAAGTAGGGATGAGTCAACGCCTAATACGCGTTGCCGGATGCCATATTCCCGTAAGAAATGGCGAAGTCTATGTATTCAAAATCATAGCATTAAGTCTAAAAGAAACAATTCTCTTAGCACAACGTTACATGTGAAACAGGTTTTAATAATTCACATGCTAGTCCGATTCAAACGGTAATCGGTAAAAGCATGTCAAACCCGTTGATGGCTGGGGGTTTGCCAAAAATCCCAAAGTCTATGTCTAGCACGCATTACCGGTTAGTCTTTGACCGTAAAAAGGACAAAAGACCACATATTCAACATTGTGGCAGGTTGTTATTAATAACATCATAATCCGTGCCTTACACGCATGGGGAATTTTATTCCGAAGCCTAAGCAGGGATAAGTCAACGCCTAACACGCGTTGTCGGTTTAGTCTTTTACCGATTGAAGAAGACACCAGAATCCGAGTCTGGGGATTTTTATCCTGAATCCTAAGCAAGGATAAGTCAGCGCCTAACACGCGTTGCCGGGTAGTCTATTCCCGTAAGAATGACGAAGTCTACGTGTTCAATGTCGTAGCACTAAAAGAGTTAACTCTTTTAGCACAACGTTATGTGCAGAACGGATCTAAACAATCTGCATGCTAGCCCGACTCAAACGGTAGTCAGTAAAGGCTCATCAAACCCGTTGATGGCTGAGAATTTGCCAAAAATTCTATAAGTGCGAGTCATTGATGCATCAGCTCTGTTAGTTGGTCTCGTGACTCGATTATCCAACAACATTAAAATAAGATCCACAAATGCAGATGAATCAGCTTTAACAGTTGGTCCTGCAACCCCGAAACTTGGGACCGCCGTGCTCCAATACCTTAAGAGCTTAAACTGTGTATACTCCAGTAAACGTACGAGTATAAACTGTGTCAACGTTCGACGTTCGAAACCCTAGGGTCAACGACGGTCAACGCGTAACCCTAGGTCAACGTCAGTCAACGCGTTGCGACCAAAAAGTCAACATTCGACGTTTGAAACCCTAGGGTCAACGCTGGTCAACGTGTAACCCTAGGTCAACGCCAGTCAACGCGTTGCGACAAAAAGTCAAAGTTCGACGCTCAAAATCCTAAGGTCAACGCCGGTCAACGCGTAACCCTAGGTCAACGCCAGTCAACGCGTTGCGACAAAAAGTCAACATTCAACGTTCGAAACCCTAGGGTCAACGCCGGTCAACGCGTAACCCTAGGTCAACATCAGTCAACGCGTTGCGACAAAAAGTCAACATACGGTGATCTAAAACCCTAAGTCAACGCAACGTGACGGAGGTAGTTCAAAGTCAACTCAATGACACGAGCCAAACTCAATTCATCAGCTGTAGACTCGAGACTCCGACGACGGCCAGGCGATAAACGCAGCCAGAAAGACTTCGGCTATTCGTCAAAGCATTGAATAGACCGAAAATCGAAGGAGCCAAGAGTTAAAACTAATTACAGGTCCTTTACGCCGACTGAAGGCTAGGCCAAATCACATCCAAAGTATTCTAGCCTCTTCTATAAAAGAAACGAGTCTGGAACGCTTTGGAGGGGGTATCTGTAGGCATCGAAAATTGCCTATAGGTCTCCACGAACAGCTCAGTGTTAAGGAACGACAATGAACATCACTATCTGGTTCACAGGAGTTCGACTGACATCGGTGAACGATTGAAGTGAACCGACGAACTACGTGAGCTGACGGAATTTCAGGATAACGAAGGCACGGGCTAATCGAGAGCCCCACGATGTTACAAAAAGAACAACGCCCTTCGTGTCTCGTTCATTCTACAGATAATCCAACCATTAGAGCTAATAGAACTCTTCGTCAGACTTCCAACGCACTTCGAATCACTAAAATCCGAGTTCGGACGAAGAATTTACAGCGGAAGCGGACGAATGCACCTCAACGGAATGTCTCGGCCAATGTGAGACACCCCAGGGGTGTCTCGGATTTTCCAGGACACCCCAGGGGTGTCTCGGATTTTCCAGGACACCCCAGGGGTGTCTCGGATTTTCCGAGACACCCCAGGGGTGTCTCGGATTTTGTGAGACACCCCAGGGGTGTCTCGAGTTTGGTGAGACGCCCTCCAGCACGGATTCGGGCCTTTAAGCCGTTTTAACCGCTCCGCAACCCCTCATGCCTATAAATACAAGCCTTAGGCCTCATTTTTTTAGAGCTGGAATTCGTGTGTCTCGGCGAAGCCCTGCCGGATTGAAGACTTAAAAGTACACAGATTTCAGAGAGGAGAAGGAGAGATCGGATCCAGTTCTTCAACGCAAGAGAGAGTTCTTCGTCAGATCTACATCACCCGTACCCGATCCTTAGTATTATCACGTTGTGTTAATACTAAGAAGAGCAAATATCTCGCTTTATCCGAGATAGGCGCTTTAAGTTTCTAGATCTCCTCGCGAATCGACGAAGCTCTGCCCAAATTTTCAGCAATCAGATCTGATCGACGGTGGTCCACGGATAAACTCCGGCACAGGCAAAGATCCCACGCAAGCAGAAGACCGATGAACGATCTCTGCGTTTGTTTGATAAAGTTGTAAACTTTTTTTTTATTTTTATTGTGTAAGGAGATCTTATAAAAAGATCAACTTTTTTTTATTTCATTCGGGTTTATTGTAACGACTAAAGTTGTAATAGATTCGATAACAATGGAAATAACAACTTTTTCCGCAAACAGTCACGCATGAAGAGATATATATAGTGCATAACAAACAATCGGGTGGGACTCTTCTTTTGTCCGCTGGTCCTTACCCTCCCACGCGCAATCACTTCACGAGTTTCTAAACACGTCTTTCGTTCACACTTTGTTGCTCAACATCTCTTCACGCGGTTTATGGGCTCCACACCACGTGGTTCACAATATTTCCTATATACAAAGAGTACTAATATCTCACTTAAGTGATATATCATTTTGCTAGCTGATAATTTGTATTGTTAATTTGTAGAACCAAACTTTTATTAATAAAAATAATTTAAATGTGTTTTAATCCATCTCGGTCCACGCACCTCACCTCCCTCCAACGCCTAGATTTATTTTTATTTTTTCTTTGGTTTCTTTTGTTTTTCTACGGTGTCTCACAAGTCCAAGGCTAGGGTTTTACTCAATTTATTAAGATATCATTTCCTATAAACCCCCTAACAAACTTTCAATTACAAACAAAACCTCAATCTACTTTATTAGATGTCTCGCTGCTACGTTCTCTTAGCATATGCATAAATGTCCTTTGCAACTTAATATTTATAATATAGACTTATTATCAATAGAAAAATTAGGAATATTACATACTTTACCCCTTAAAGAAGTTTTGTCCTCAAAACTTGGACATATCTGAGTTCTCAAATAAATTAGAATATTTTTCCTTTATCTAATTTTCATGCTCCCAAGTAGCTTCTTCAGCTGAATGATTTTTTTTATAAAACCTTCACTAGGTGAACAATTCTTGACCTTTATGCTTGCTTTTTTCGGTCCAAAATTCTAACTGAATACTCTGAATATGTCAAATATTTCTTGATCTCAAGAGACTCATCATTCAATATGTAATTCGGATCAAGTATACACTTCCTCAGCATTGATACATGAAAAATATTATAATTTTTTTGCCAATTATGGAGGTAATACAACTTTGTATGCTACAGCTCCAACTTTCTTCAGAATCTCAAAAGGTCCAATATATCACGGACTCAACTTGCTTTTCATACAAAGCCTTAGTAAAAGGATTGATCAAATTCTCAAAAAAATTGGAATGGAACCTCAAATATTCTTCAATCACGATAGCCATATATTATATATATATATATATATATAGGTAAATGAAAAAATATTATTCATCACCAATATGGAGCTTTGTACACATCAAGAATCTCATGTACATGTATGAGATAACTATATCAACCTATAACTAAAGCTAAAAAGAAAAACAGATATGCACAGATCCTAATAGTATAAATGCTGATGTCCAACAAACCCAGTAAGACAGCAGCAAACAATCTACCATGCTTCCCTCATATCTCCCGCCTTTTGAAGACCTTCCTCTCAATCATCAGCAGCAAAAATGGGCATGAAACTACCCATCATCTTTAGTTTTTCTCAATGCATACTGGAACAAACCAGCAGAGCAGAGAAAGAACTCCCATCCTCAATTATTTAAAAGGATAATATCCATTCCTTGCATTCTTCCTGAAAGGAGCCATTGAGGATAGTAGACAATATGTTAATCTTAATCTCTTTGAAAATCAATTCAGCAGTCTTAGTTTTTTGATTGAATATTCTAACATTTCTCTCAATCCAAATGTTGTAAATTGTAGAAACATGAGCCATTCTCTTAATTCTTTGCTTGTATCCATTCTCTTAAAGTCTGGAACAATACTAGTTTATGATTTGCCTCCAATCACAAGATCTCCACCTGAAATGCAACCATTCCATGATCGTAATCCAGATATCTCTCGAGAAAGAACAGTGGAGAGAGCCCTTGCGTTCGAACTGTATTAGCTTCCCCCTAGCACCATTTTGCGTTGAAAGATTAGCGGGTAGTTCCGTTAGCTTCACTGATTTGTTTTTAAATCAACCAAATGAGGGATAATGGAAGATGTCATGGTGTAGATTGCAAAATGTATTTCATGGCCTCGTCATTGCTTTTGGTGGCTGGTGATAATCTTTAATTTCAGATGTTTTATGCTGCATTCTTATTTTAGTCAAGTGATTCTATTAGAAGTTGTTCTGCTTATGCTAAAAACCTGATGGCTACTGAATTCTTCTAAGGTTTACTAATTTATATTGACTACAGGATTTTACGAATAACTAGGCTCGGAGTTCTATTTACGGACAATGGATACAAATTAGCTAAATTACCATCACGAGTGCACAAACAAGTAAGGGAGGGAAATGGTTTTGTTCGAGAGCATCTTTATGTGTAACATATAGGGGTGCATTCGGTTCGGATATGGTTCGGGTATGACACTTACCATAACCATAAACACTTTCTGAAAACGACTCCTAATTTTTTCTTAAATATCTGATTAGTATTCGTATCACATCCGTATCCAACTCTCTAATATCTGAAGCGTATCGTTTTCGTTTAATGCGGATATGGTAATACTTTTTTTTACCGATGAATATCTGAACTGTATCCGTATACGTTTTCAGAAAGTGGTTATGTTTATGGTAAGTGTCATATCTGAACCATATCCGAACAGAATGCATCCCTAACAATGAGAGATGTAATATCATGACCATATATATATATATGTTAGATTTTTTGGTCAAAACTGCTTTCCAAAATGAGTTTTCAAACTATATATATATTAACTACAAGTACTTTTCATAAATGCTTAGTAGCCTAATGGAAAGTTAATGTTTTGTTGTTTCAAAAGGTCCCTTGTTCGAGGCTACCCAACGGCAAGCCGAGAAGTGTTTTATTTGAATTAATCCCTCATAAGTTCTAGTGGGTCATGGGTCGTGGGTCGTGGGTCGTGGGCCAATGGGCCGGGGATCGGGGCTAATCGGGCTAAGGTGCTAAGTGGCGTTTTGAAAGGTGCACTTTGCACTTCGTACGGAGGTATCGGGGTTAGGTGACGCCTTTTGGCACGGCTGCTTCGCAGCATGCAGACGAGCTACGTATTCGCACGAGGGTGACCCTAGCGTTCTCGTAGTTTGATAAGGTTCGCTCGTTCGACGAGGTTCATCTGTCATACAAGGTTCTCCTGTTTGACGATGTTCGTTCATTCGACGAGGTTTGTTTGTCATACGAGGTTCGCTTGTTAACGAGGTTCGTCTATCATATGAGGTTCGCCTGCTTGACGAGGTTCGCTCGATCGACGAGGTTCGTATGTCATACGAAGTTCGCCTGCTTGACTATGTTCGCTCGTTCGACGAGGTTCGTCTGTCATACGAGGTTCGCTTGTTTGACGACGTTCGTTTGTCAAACGAGGTTCGTCTGATTTGTTGAGACGTGACCCTCGCGTTTCGTAGCAACGCGTCTATTGATTGCCTCGTATTCAGGAGTTAATGCATGCAGCGATTACAACAGCATTAAGAGCAAATTAATGCATTAATGTTACAATTTTAATTGCCATTAAGAATTGTAACAGTCACATTAATTGCTTGTGACTCTTGAGCTGGCCTTAGAGGCCTATAAATAGCGCCCTTGGACAGCTTTTGGTTATAAGCTGAAAATCCTCTCGCGAGCGTGGAACACGAACGTGGAACACGAACGTCATGTGCTGGAATACGAACGTCGATCCCGACGTTGTTGCTGTTGTGCTGCTGCTGCAGGAACTTGTGCCCACAGGAACTTGTCTTACAGTATCTGATGATCTTCTCAACTACACTATAGTCTATCCATATTAAAACAAGCCCTCCGTTCGATGTTCTCCGAGCCCATGTGCGTCACGCTTTGAAAATTCAAAGAAGACGCACTCACACGCCGAGAAAATCAAGATAAACATTGTCACTCTTGGGAAAAAAACCCATTATGCTTAAAAAAAAAAATCAATGAAAATGCTTTTATACTTGAAAAACTCAATGTAAATATCGTAGCATTTGGAAAAAAGGTTTTTCTATAAAGTGTTCATAGGCACTCTATAAGAGGGGAGAGAGATAGAGAGAGATGATTGGGGATGAGATCCCAATGTAAATCAGGTGGACCCCCTCCTCAATCATCTTCCTTTATCTCTCTCCTCTTTTATAGAGTGCCCATGGACATTCTATAGAAAAACCCTTGGAAAAATAAAGATAAATTTTGACGAACTTTGATAAGTTGATTACACCTTTAGCCCCCACACATTGTATCGCGCACGCATCACATGTACACTAGCGCCGGTAAGATTTATGGAAAGGTTCGAGAAAATATATACACTCAAATAATTTTGTAACTCTTAAAGTATGACCTTGGTTTCTGTTCTGATCGTTGACAATCTAGCTGTGCATTTATGTACTAACGACTATTCTACTTAATTTCATGTCTTCAGTAGATAAGTTTTGAGGTTAATTTGGAAATCCAGATGCTTCTACATATAGAAAATACGGTTTTTCTATAGAGTGCCCTTGGGCACTCTATAAGAGAGGAGAGAGATAGAGAGAAATGAATGAGGAGGGGGGCCCCCTGATTTGCATTGGGAGCCTCTCCTCATTCATTTCTCTCTATCTCTCTCCTCTCTTATAGAGTGCCCAAGGGCACTCTATAGAAAAACCGTAGAAAATATTAAGATGACACGAGAGTTGATGAAGATTCTAGAACTTTGAAATGGCGATTGCAAGGAAGCTTCATAGGTTTATTTTGGCAGAGAGCATACAATTCACCATTTAAATAATACCACTATCAAGGTTTCTTATTGCTACTGAACTTCAATAATCGCAGTTACTTCACTAAAAAAAAGGGGCAAATAAAAAAAAGTAAAATAAAATAATAATTAATAACAATCGCAATTACATCTGATAAAATTCAGTCCAAAGCTTTCATTATAGCCTATTAAAGAAAGATAATATTTGCTTGCGTGGAAACCATGAAAAAAGGCTTTGACATGTAGCTTTCGCATATAGTGTTTTCACAGAAGAAAACTTTACTTAAGTCACTTAATTTTGAGTACCTTTTAAGCTAACATATACTTATTACAATGATAATAATATTACTTTCTACCTAAATTAATATATTTTATTTTCTACTATGCTTATCCTATGTTTCAAAATTATCATGTTTATCCATAATATTTTTGTTAATTTAGTACTTACAAGCAGATAGCAAAAACAATCAAATATCAACTTCGGATTTAATGAAATGTTTTAACCTGTTTAAAAAAAGTTGTAAAAGGACTCAGTTGACCGAAGATCTACGTACTATCCTTCAATTCATGAAATTGTAAATTTTTAAGAACTATTTATAAATAAAAAACATTAAAATTTAATTACGCTATTTTTACAATAGAAATGTCAAAATAATAGTTATTGTCAAAGAAAAGAACTATATTTTTTTACATATCCCTGTTATTTGTATCATGTATTATATCTCATTGTTATAATTTGATAAAAGTGTTGGATTAACTTAACTCATATGAGCAATGCTTTGGTCCCTTATTTAAGAAATTCAAACATTTTTCTTGGGGTCACATGGTTCTTCACATCCCATGTAATAAATAAAAGGACTACTAAAAAAATAACTTGACCATCGAGCTTTAGAAATCGGAAAATCAGTCAATATGAGGAGACTCAATCAATATCCATAAGGGGGGGTGGCGGCGGTGGGGGGGGGGGGGGAGTAGTTAAAAGACTGGCAACAAGACCACAGATCGGTATACTATTATTCCCTAACTTAACCAGTCAAAAGTACGCATCAATGAGCTGGCAAGTCACACTAGCCCAACCAAACCCTAATCTTGAGGGAAAAGTAAAAACTAATAGGAAAAATGATACACACACCCTCAGGCACATCTCCGTTCACACCTCCTAGCTACAGTACATGAGGCCCTACTTGAGATTTAAAAAAAATCCTCAAGTGGGGCTCCCTGTACTGTAGCTAGAGTGGGGGTGTGGTCGGAGGTGTGCCCGATGGTGTGCCTGTAACGCCTCTCTTAAAATAATAGAGTAATAATAATAATAATAATAATAATAATAAGAATAAAACAGGAGGTGAAATGTGCATCATGAGTTACTACTGAAGTTTATACCAATGCAAGTTAAAAAAAAGGAATAATACAAACATTGTAGCCGTCCACATTTTATCTCCATCCCATTTTCTAATCATATGAAATGCATGTAAACTTATGCTTTTTCTCTATCATTTCTATTAATTGTCTATGCATGTTTTCCCCCAAAATTATAAATTAGCCATCAATAAAATTGATATAAATTCCTCCAGTACTAGTTCAGTTCTTCTGAAATTAGTTTCTAAATCATGAAAACTGTCATTAGGTTCTCTGATTTTTTAAGTCATTGTGAAATTTGCTCCTCCAATCAAGATTAGATATGTCAATTAGAAGAACTAATTTGATATCAGAAAGCATGAAATATTAGAGGGATTAATTTGAAACAATCAAATTAGGAGAATGAGGGGACCTAACAGCAATTTCAATGATCTGAGGGACTTTCAAATAATGATTGGAGGACCTTATAGCAATTATAATGATTTTAGGGAACCTTTTTCTCTCTCCAATTTTGCCTATATAAAGCCAACTGATCCCCTCCTCATCCTAATCACCCAGCCATAGAGCTTGAAGCCGGATACCAGACCAAAATACCTACGATGAAATCAGTCCTCCTCTTCAAACTCCTCCACCTCCACCTCCTCCTCCTCCTCCTCCTCTGCTTACAGCCTCTCGCCATCGACGCCGCAGCCCGCAACACCCGCTACAAGCCCACGCAGCCCTCACCGTCAGCGCCACCCGCGCACGCGAGGCCTCCGCCTACGTCGCCCGCGTCTCATCCGACGTTCGGCCGCAAGTCCCGGCGAGCGGACGGGCCGAGCGTTTCGCCAGGACTGCATGGCGATGATGCTGGCCCACAGCGGCAGACCGGCTCAGGCTCTTGTGGCCGAGAGTATGAGCAGGCTTGGCCGCCGGGCGGGAGCCGACAGTACGCGCTGCACCTGGGCAACGACTGCAGACGTGGGTAAGCTCGCCGCCTTACCGATCAGGATATGTGCCTTGACAGTCTAAAAGGGCCGGCGGGGTTAGCGGACGTCGAAGCGGGGGCCACAGTTGCGGAAGGCGACGGACGTGAAGGTGGAGGAAGTGAGGAAGTATACGAGTACTGCACTCTCTCTAGTCAACCGGATGAATTAATCAGCGTGTTTTTTTGCTTGTTTCGCGTGTTAATTTTGGTATTTATTATGAGAGTGTTTTGTGTAAAAAAAAAATGTTAGTACTGAGATGTATGGTTTTTGTGTGACATAAAAGTTGTGGTTTTTGATCTATATCTCAGTGTAGTACTGAACTAGTGACATCCCTCGGTGATTTGGTTCATGTCAATGGTGGTCATAAAAATTTCATACATCTTGTGTTTAGGATCAGTCTGTAGTTGTCTCGTATATAGTTGTTATTTTTTTTTTGGTAAATGAAAATTTTTATTCATCACCAATATGTAAAATTTGTACATCAAGAATAACCTCACATATGTGAGTTAACAACAAAAATATAGCAAAACTATATACAAGCCTCCTCAAAAGAAGAGAAGGAAAACTGAAAATAAAACGTGCACAGGTTTCGTGCACATCCAGGCCTCAAAAAACTCAGGAGCAGCAGTAGAGAGAAGCCAAGAAACACTTGTACTCCTCATTTCAACCTTCAATTTGGAGCCTCCACATCAAAACAAGACCTCAGCAAAAGGCAGGATCCTATTCCACAGTTGTACTCCTCACTTCAACTGAAGCCTCCGCATCAAAACAAAGCCTCAACATAAAAACATGATCTTAATTTCCACAGGGGATTATAGTGCTAACATCAGATCCTTGTGTTCTTTCAGGAGCTCACTATTAAGGATGCTGGATAGGATATCAATTTTGATTTCCCTAATCAACCGATCAGCACTCTTGCAAACTTGAGTGAAAATTCTAACATTTCTTTCCCTCCAAATACTGTAAACAGTAGCCGCCAAAGCCATTCTCTTGATTTTATTTTTGAAAACACTCCCTCTCAACCTGATATTATACCAGTCCAGGAGTAAGTTCCAGTCACACGACCTCCAATTAAACCTTAGCCAGTCCATAATACCATTCCAAACTTCACTTGAGAAGCAACAAGCAAAGAAAAGGTGATTTCTAGTTTCTGTGGCATTTACAGAACATAGGATGCAACAATTGCAGTTGATAATCCCCCTGCCCAGAAGCTTATCCTGTGTAAGTAATCTGTCAAGGACAGCTAGCCACAACACAAAACTGTGCTTAGGAAAGCTAATTCCTTCCCAAACAGTTTCCTTCCACACTACCTTAGCTGTAATAGGAAGCAGGGCATGATATAGAGCAGAAATTTTCAACTTAGAACTCTTTATACAAGAGCTAAAGAGATGAAGAAGACCTGAAACTCCACCACACATATTCAGCACATTATCTCTAATTCTGAGGATTTGTTTCCACATCCAAGAGTCACCAACTTTAGCCTCAACCTGTCAAATATTCCTATGTTTCAGATAAGTGCCATGAATCCACTTAATCCAAAGGAGCTCCTTGTTTGAATGAATAAACCATATGATCTTAAGGGCAGATGCAGTGTTCCATGTGACTGCTGAAAAGATTCCTAACCCTCCTTGATCCTTACTTCTACAGATAGCATCCCAAGAGACAAGAGAAGGTTTATTTGTATCAGCTTTTCCCCATAGAAAATCTCTACACAGTTTGTCAATTCCATAAAGAACTTTCTTAGGTAGGATATAACTTGAAGTCCAAAATAATTGAACCCCAAGGATGACACTTTTAATAATCTGGAGTCTCCCCGCATAGGATAAATGCCTATGAGATAGCCAATTTTGAAACTGACTGGAAATTTTGTTAAAAAGAGGTCTGCAGTCATCAAATGATAACCTCTTGCATACAAGAGGTACTCCCAAATATCTGATAGGGAGGTTGCCTTCAGAAAAGCCTAAGCAATTTTGAATAGAATCCTTGATAGAATCATCAACACCACCATAAAATACAGCACTTTTGCTGGGATTTACATCCAGACCAGTTACTGTACTGAAATGAGAGATACACTGCTTGAGCTTTTGCACTGAGTACAGATCCCCTTTGCTAAACAGCAGTAAGTCATCGGCAAAGATGAGATGGGTAATTTTTAGTTTGCCACATTTAGGATGGAATTTAAAATTCCTGTCAAGTTTCAAAAGATCAAGGCTCCTAGATAGGTATTCCATACCCAAGATGAACAAGTAAGGGGATAGTGGATCACCTTGCCGCAGCCCTCTTTCCCCTTTAAAATAGCCATGTAGAGAGCCATTTAGAGAGAGAGAGAGAGTATTTGGGAGTAGAAATACAGGACATAATCCAATTAGTCAGCATATTTGGAAACCCCAGACCAGAGAGCATTTCAGCTATAAACTTCCAACTAATGGTGTCAAAGGCTTTTCTGATGTCCATATTAATCATAATCCTTGGAGATATATGCTTCCTGCCATAGTTCTTTACAAGTTCATGAGCCAGAAGGATGTTATTTGATATCAGTCTACCTTTCACAAATGCACACTGAGCATCATTTATTATATAACCCATAACAGATTAGATTCTGTTTGCAAGAATTTTAGAGATAACCTTGTATATGCAGTTGCAACAGGATATAGGCCTGAAATCAGATGAGTAAGTTGGACATTGGACCTTAGGAACAAGAGTAATGGATGTAGTGTTGATTTCACCCAAAAGTTTTCCTGTTTTAAAAAATTCCTCAATGGCTAAAGATACCTCATCTCCAATAATTGGCCAAGCAGATTTATAGAAAGAAGCACTGAAACCATCAGGGCCAGGGGCCTTGTTATCTGCCATAGAGAAAACAGCACTTTTGATTTCATCCCTAGAAACAAGAGCTGAAAGAGGATCGGGGTGAAGGTGGAGGAAGTGAGGAAGTATACGAGTACTGCACTCTCTCTAGTCAACCGGATGAATTAATCAGCGTGTTTTTTTGCTTGTTTCGCGTGTTAATTTTGGTATTTATTATGAGAGTGTTTTGTGTAAAAAAAAAATGTTAGTACTGAGATGTATGGTTTTTGTGTGACATAAAAGTTGTGGTTTTTGATCTATATCTCAGTGTAGTACTGAACTAGTGACATCCCTCGGTGATTTGGTTCATGTCAATGGTGGTCATAAAAATTTCATACATCTTGTGTTTAGGATCAGTCTGTAGTTGTCTCGTATATAGTTGTTATTTTTTTTTTGGTAAATGAAAATTTTTATTCATCACCAATATGTAAAATTTGTACATCAAGAATAACCTCACATATGTGAGTTAACAACAAAAATATAGCAAAACTATATACAAGCCTCCTCAAAAGAAGAGAAGGAAAACTGAAAACGTGCACATGGTTCGTGCACATCCAGGCCTCAAAAAACTCAGGAGCAGCAGTAGAGAGAAGCCAAGAAACACTTGTACTCCTCATTTCAACCTTCAATTTGGAGCCTCCACATCAAAACAAGACCTCAGCAAAAGGCAGGATCCTATTCCACAGTTGTACTCCTCACTTCAACTGAAGCCTCCGCATCAAAACAAAGCCTCAACATAAAACAGGATCTTAATTTCCACAGGGGATTATAGTGCTAACATCAGATCCTTGTGTTCTTTCAGGAGCTCACTATTAAGGATGCTGGATAGGATATCAATTTTGATTTCCCTAATCAACCGATCAGCACCCTTGCAAACTTGAGTGAAAATTCTAACATTTCTTTCCCTCCAAATACTGTAAACAGTAGCCGCCAAAGCCATTCTCTTGATTTTATTTTTGAAAACACTCCCTCTCAACCTGATATTATACCAGTCCAGGAGTAAGTTCCAGTCACACGACCTCCAATTAAACCTTAGCCAGTCCATAATACCATTCCAAACTTCACTTGAGAAGCAACAAGCAAAGAAAAGGTGATTTCTAGTTTCTGTGGCATTTACAGAACATAGGATGCAACAATTGCAGTTGATAATCCCCCTGCCCAGAAGCTTATCCTGTGTAAGTAATCTGTCAAGGACAGCTAGCCACAACACAAAACTGTGCTTAGGAAAGCTAATTCCTTCCCAAACAGTTTCCTTCCACACTACCTTAGCTGTAATAGGAAGCAGGGCATGATATAGAGCAGAAATTTTCAACTTAGAACTCTTTATACAAGAGCTAAAGAGATGAAGAAGACCTGAAACTCCACCACACATATTCAGCACATTATCTCTAATTCTGAGGATTTGTTTCCACATCCAAGAGTCACCAACTTTAGCCTCAACCTGTCAAATATTCCTATGTTTCAGATAAGTGCCATGAATCCACTTAATCCAAAGGAGCTCCTTGTTTGAATGAATAAACCATATGATCTTAAGGGCAGATGCAGTGTTCCATGTGACTGCTGAAAAGATTCCTAACCCTCCTTGATCCTTACTTCTACAGATAGCATCCCAAGAGACAAGAGAAGGTTTATTTGTATCAGCTTTTCCCCATAGAAAATCTCTACACAGTTTGTCAATTCCATAAAGAACTTTCTTAGGTAGGATATAACTTGAAGTCCAAAATAATTGAACCCCAAGGATGACACTTTTAATAATCTGGAGTCTCCCCGCATAGGATAAATGCCTATGAGATAGCCAATTTTGAAACTGACTGGAAATTTTGTTAAAAAGAGGTCTGCAGTCATCAAATGATAACCTCTTGCATACAAGCGGTACACTGCATATAGTTGTTATTTTGTTTAAGCTCTAAGAACATCTTAAAAGTCCATCTAATCGATTACACTGCACCTCTCAAATTATGAGAAGATTGAGGATTATATTTTTATATTCTAATATGTTTTAGAGGTTGGACTTTTTTTTAACGGACTGAAATTTGAGTCATTACCATAAAAATTATAAATTTAGACATGGATTAGAATGTCTTTGTTAAGTAACCTTAGATTGTTACAGGGCACACTAAAAAGAAAAAGCAAATTGAGTGCTACAACTTGAGCAGGAAAGTATTGTTGATCCTGTGGCTGGTTTGGCTCTGTATCCTGACAAACATGCACAACTGGGAAAATATGCACAAAATGTTTCTGGTCCTGTTCAGGCAGGGAGCTCGAATATTCAACATGAGAATGACAACAGATTTAAACAATTGGCTAGTACTCCTATTGTCAACACTTCTGGGTTTACTAATGTCACTAGATCTAGTGCTGCAAAAAGAACTGATATGAATGTATCTCACACATCAATACATGTATCACATTTCTCTATCCTTGATCATCAGATATTTGATTTAGACCCCTCCAATTCTGATAGGGGGAGCATCTCTATAAATGCATTTGGCTATATGGAATATTAGAGGGTTTAACTTACCCTCTAAACATGGGATAGTGAAAAAATTTATTCAGGAGTATAAAATATCTTTCTTAGCTCTCTGAGAAACAAAAGTAGCTGGAGGGAAATTGCAGATTATTGGCAATAAAGTTGCAAAAGATTGGAAGTGGATATCTAATATACATATGGCAGATAAAGCTAGAATATAGATTCTTTGGGATAGTGAAATGCTTTCAGTTCAAGAGGTCAAAACTTCTGATCAATATATTACTTGTGAAGTGAAATCCAAGGATGGGAAATTGTCATGCTTAATCACTGCAGTTTATGCTCTGAACCATAATGTTGGCAGAAAAGCTCTATGGGAGGAATTGTTATCATTCAAAAAGAATGTGGTTTGCCCCTGGTTGATGGGTGAGGATTTCAATGCTATTATTAGTAGTGATGAGAAAATTGGAGGTTTCCAAGTAACTGATACTGATACTGATGATTTTCAAAGTTTTGTTACAGCTAGTCAATTGAATCACATAAAAACTACAGGGTGCTTTTTCACTTGGAGTAACAAACAAAATGCAGATACAAGAGTCTGGAGTAGACTTGACAGGACTTTGGTAAATGAGAATTGGATTCATAATTACACTACAAGTCAAGTGGAGTATTTGATGCCTCTTTGTTCTGATCATTCCCCAAGTCTTATGACTATTGGAGATGAAAATTTTGATGGAAAGAAACCTTTCAAATTCTTTAGTATGTGGTCTAAACACCCTGATTTCCCAGACGTGGTGAGGTCTGTCTGGAGCCAAAATGTTAGGGGATACAACATGTACAAGTTTTATTCTAAACTTAGAAATCTTAAACATGTTCTCAAAGATTTGAATAAGAAGAACTTTATGGATATCAACCAGCAAGTGTTAAGAGCTAAATCTGATTTATGCAGTATTCAAGAGAAACCGAGTTCTGATCTTTTCAATCCAGATTTGATATCAAAGGAAAAGGATTGTATAAAGAAATATGCCAAATTACTGGAATGTGAAAATTCTTTCTACAGACAAAAAGCTAACATTAAATGGGGTTTGCATGCTGACAAGGGATCACAATTTTTCCACTCAATTATGAAATCCAAGAGACACCAAAATAGAGTTTTATCACTGTATACTAAAAATGGCACAAGAATTACTGAATTGCCTGAGATTACATCAGAATTTGTTCAGTATTACAAGAACCTTCTGGGCAATGCTAAGGCCACTATTGCTGTTGATCCCAGGGTTATCTCTAATGGTCGTATCTTAACTTCTATCCACCGAAGGGAGTTGAGTTCCCCTGTTTCTAGGGATGAGATTAAGCAAGCTTTATTCTCAATGTCTGATAGTAAGGCTCCTGGTCCTGATGGTTTTAATGGTTTTTTCTTCAAGGCTGCTTGGAATGTCATTAATGAGGATCTATTTCTGGCGGTTGAAGAATTTTTCGATTCAGGTAAGCTTCTAGGCACCTTCAACACTGCATCTATTACCTTAGTGCCCAAGACTCTTAACCCAAGTTCATCTACTGATTTTAGACCTATATCCTCCTGCAATGTTATATACAAAATCATCTCAAAAATTATTGCTAGCAGGATGCAAAAAGTTATGGGTTATATAGTCAATGATGCGCAAAGTGCATTTGTGAAGGGGAGGCTTATATTCAGTAACTTTTTGTTAGCCCATGAACTCATAAAGCAATATGGGAGAAAAAATAACTCCCTAGAGCAATTCTGAATGTTGATATAAGGAAATCATTTGACACTATTAGCTGGGAGTTTATCAGAGCCATATTGATTGGTCCGGGTTTTCCTAACATTATGGTTTGCTAGATCATGGAATGTATTTCCACACCAAAATTGTCATTAGCACTTATTGGTGGTTTATATGGTTATTTTCATGGTACAAGTCCGGGTTTTCCTAACATTATGGTTTGCTAGATCATGGAATGTATTTCCACACCAAAGTTGTCATTGGCACTTATTGGTGGTTTATATGGTTATTTCATGGTACAAGAGGATTAAGACAAGGGGATCCTCTTTCCCCCTATCCTTTTGTCATTGGGATAGAATCTTTATCAAGGAAGCTTAATACTCTGAAGAATGAAAGGTAGTTAAATTTCACCCTAAGTGCTCAAGGTTGAAGATAACTCATCTTATATTTGCTGATGATTTACTGATGTTTTGCAAAGCTGACATGAATTCTATAATGAAAATCTATATAAATGCCTACTGGAGTTTGGACTAGCTTCAGGTCTGGAAGTTAATTTAGCAAATGCTCTGTTTATTTGAGTGGTATTGATGATAGGCTTAAAGCTCAGATTTGCAACTACTTGAAATTCCCAGAGGGTATGCTACTAATGAAATATCTTGGGTTACCACTGAGTGCCAAAAGGCTTTCTTATCTTGAATGCTCAAGCCTGCTTGTAAATATTAATAACCAGTTTCAGCTTTGGCAACAAAATAGGAAACCATCTAATGCTGATAGGCTTGAGTTGATCAAGTCTGTAATTCTGGGTATTCAAACATTTTGGATTAGCAACTACATCTTGCCGATTAGAGTTCTGGAGAAAATTGACAGGATGTGCTCTGATTTCCTATGCGATCATAAATTCCACTTGGTTGCCTGGAATTCTATCTGCCAAGGGAAGAAACAAGGATGACTGGGGTTTTTTTTCCACAAAGTCATGGAACTATGCAGCTGCCACAAAGCTTCTTTGGATGATTCACCTAAAAAAACTTACTATGGATTAAGTGGATACATGGTAATTATTTGCAGAATCAAAATGTCTGGGAGGTTCAATCTAAGGTGAATGATTCATGGATGTGGAAACAATTTCTTAAAGTGAGGGATATGTTGATAAACAAGTTTGGAAACATTGATAATGTGAAGAATGCCATTGACGTATGCTATTCTAATGGCAAAGTCCAACTTTCTACAGTGTATATGATCTTAATTCAGTCAGCTTCCATGGTCAGCTGGTTTGATACAGTTTGGGATGACTTTCTTTATCCAAAGCATTCCTTTATTTTGTGGCTAGTGTTTACGGAAAAAGTTGCTGTATTCATTGCTGCATTCATTACAACTTCAATCGTTACAATGAAATAAAAAGATAGCCTTTTTATAAGACCGGTACACAATGAAAACAAAATAGATACAACTCTTTTCAAACAAACGCAAGATCTGTTCATCATCTCTTGCTTGCGTGGGTCTTTTGCCTGTGACGGGGATGTTGATATCCGTGGACCACCGGGGCACTCAGATCTGGTCTGAGAAAATCGGGCAGAGTTTCGTCTATCCGCGAAGGGATATGGAAACAGAACCCCGTCGATCCGCGTGAGATCTCAGAGGTGTAAAGCTTATGTCTCGGCTAAAACGAGGCACTAGCTCTCCTTTGTATCACCGCTAAGGGCAACACTAAGGGAAAAGAAGGTGGGGAATGAAGAAGAAGACTCCTTTGCTGCAGAAGGCTCGCTCACTCCTCGATCCGGCAGGGCTTCGCCGCTCTCTTAGAAAACCCCGACTCCTTCCTCCGGCAGGGCTTCGCCGCTCCTCTCTGGAATTTCAGATCTCAAAGGCTAGAGCTCTAGATCTGAAATTTCTCTCCCAAAACCAAGGCCAAGAGAATGGAGGCCCTAGGGGCCTATTTATAGGAAAACAAAGGGGGGGTAGGGGCTGGTTGAGGACACCCCCTAGGGGGGTGTCTCGGCTCCAAAACCGAGACACCCCTTGGGGTGTCTCGGCCATGGCCGAGACACCCCCCATGGGGTGTCTCGGCCAAGGCCGAGACACCCCCTTGGGGGTGTCTCGGCCAAGGCCGAGACACCCCTTGGGGTGTCTCGGCCTGGCCGAGACACCTGGGGTGTCTTGGCTTCGCCAAGACACCCTTCGGGTGTTTCGTCCTGGCCGGGATGCCCCCGGGTGTCTCAGTCTGGTCCGAGGCCTTCCGGGTGTGTTTGCCGTTGATTCGCCGTCCCAACTCGGATTTGAGTGATTTCGGATGCGTTGGAATCTTGACGACGAGCTCTGTAGGCCCCGATGGTTGGATTATCAGTGGGGTGATCGGGACACGGCGGGTGTTGGTCCAATTGCGGTGATCGCGGGGTTTTCGGTCAACCCGTATCCCCGTTGTTCTGAGATTCTGTCGGCTCACGTAGTCCGTCGGTTCGCTTCAGGCGCTTACCGACGTCAATTGGACTCTTGTGAACCGGAGTGGGGACCTATCGGCAATTTTTGATGCCTACAGATACCCCCTCCAAAGTGTTTCGGACTCGTTTCTTTTATAGAAGAGACCGGAATACTTTGGATATGATTGGTCCAGCCTTCAGTCGGCCTAAGGGACCTGTGGTTTGCTTCAACTCTCGGCTCCTTCGATCTTCGGTTTATCCGGTGCTTTGTCGGATAACCGAGATTGTTCCGGCGCTGCGTTTATCGCCTGGCCGTCGTTGGAGTCTCGAGTTTACAGCTGGTGAGTTGAGTTTGGCTCGTGTCATTGAGTTGACTTTTGAACTTGCTAACCCTGTCACATCGTGTTGACATGGGGCTCCGAATCACTGGGGGTTGACTTTTTGTTGCAACGCGCTGTCCGGCGTTGACCTAAGGTTACGCGTTGACCGGCGCCCACCTTAGGGTTTTGAACCGCGTGGGTTGGCTTTTGTCGTCACGTGTTGACTTTCGTCGTCACGTGTTGACTTTTGTCGCAACGCGCTGTCCGGCGTTGACCTAAGGTTACGCGTTGACCGGCGCCCACCTTAGGGTTTTGAACCGCGTGGGTTGGCTTTTGTCGTCACGTGTTGACTTTCGTCGTCACGTGTTGACTTTTGTCGCAACGCGCTGTCCGGCGTTGACCTAAGGTTACGCGTTGACCGGCGTCCACCTTAGTGTTTTGAACCGCGTAGGTTGGCTTTTGTCGTCACGTGTTGACTTTCGTCGTCACGTGTTGACTTTTGACGCAACGCGCTGTCCGGCGTTGACCCAAGGTTACGCGTTGCTTTGGAGTATTGAGGAACAGTTTATACTCTTGTACTCTTTGGAGTATTGAGGAACAGTTTATACTCTTGTACTCTTTGGAGTATTGAGGAACAGTTTATACTCTTGTACTCTTTGGAGTATTGAGGAACAGTTTATACTCTTGTACTCTTTGGAGTATTGAGGAACAGTTTATACTCTTGTACTCTTTGGAGTATTGAGGAACAGTTTATACTCTTGTACTCTTTGGAGTATTGAGGAACAGTTTATACTCTTGTACTCTTTGGAGTATTGAGGAACAGTTTATACTCTTGTACTCTTTGGAGTATTGAGGAACAGTTTATACTCTTGTACTCTTTGGAGTATTGAGGAACAGTTTATACTCTTGTACTCTTTGGAGTATTGAGGAACAGTTTATACTCTTGTACTCTTTGGAGTATTGAGGAACAGTTTATACTCTTGTACTCTTTGGAGTATTGAGGAACAGTTTATACTCTTGTACTCTTTGGAGTATTGAGGAACAGTTTATACTCTTGTACTCTTTGGAGTATTGAGGAACAGTTTATACTCTTGTACTCTTTGGAGTATTGAGGAACAGTTTATACTCTTGTACTCTTTGGAGTATTGAGGAACAGTTTATACTCTTGTACTCTTTGGAGTATTGAGGAACAGTTTATACTCTTGTACTCTTTGGAGTATTGAGGAACAGTTTATACTCTTGTACTCTTTGGAGTATTGAGGAACAGTTTATACTCTTGTACTCTTTGGAGTATTGAGGAACAGTTTATACTCTTGTACTCTTTGGAGTATTGAGGAACAGTTTATACTCTTGTACTCTTTGGAGTATTGAGGAACAGTTTATACTCTTGTACTCTTTGGAGTATTGAGGAACAGTTTATACTCTTGTACTCTTTGGAGTATTGAGGAACAGTTTATACTCTTGTACTCTTTGGAGTATTGAGGAACAGTTTATACTCTTGTACTCTTTGGAGTATTGAGGAACAGTTTATACTCTTGTACTCTTTGGAGTATTGAGGAACAGTTTATACTCTTGTACTCTTTGGAGTATTGAGGAACAGTTTATACTCTTGTACTCTTTGGAGTATTGAGGAACAGTTTATACTCTTGTACTCTTTGGAGTATTGAGGAACAGTTTATACTCTTGTACTCTTTGGAGTATTGAGGAACAGTTTATACTCTTGTACTCTTTGGAGTATTGAGGAACAGTTTATACTCTTGTACTCTTTGGAGTATTGAGGAACAGTTTATACTCTTGTACTCTTTGGAGTATTGAGGAACAGTTTATACTCTTGTACTCTTTGGAGTATTGAGGAACAGTTTATACTCTTGTACTCTTTGGAGTATTGAGGAACAGTTTATACTCTTGTACTCTTTGGAGTATTGAGGAACAGTTTATACTCTTGTACTCTTTGGAGTATTGAGGAACAGTTTATACTCTTGTACTCTTTGGAGTATTGAGGAACAGTTTATACTCTTGTACTCTTTGGAGTATTGAGGAACAGTTTATACTCTTGTACTCTTTGGAGTATTGAGGAACAGTTTATACTCTTGTACTCTTTGGAGTATTGAGGAACAGTTTATACTCTTGTACTCTTTGGAGTATTGAGGAACAGTTTATACTCTTGTACTCTTTGGAGTATTGAGGAACAGTTTATACTCTTGTACTCTTTGGAGTATTGAGGAACAGTTTATACTCTTGTACTCTTTGGAGTATTGAGGAACAGTTTATACTCTTGTACTCTTTGGAGTATTGAGGAACAGTTTATACTCTTGTACTCTTTGGAGTATTGAGGAACAGTTTATACTCTTGTACTCTTTGGAGTATTGAGGAACAGTTTATACTCTTGTACTCTTTGGAGTATTGAGGAACAGTTTATACTCTTGTACTCTTTGGAGTATTGAGGAACAGTTTATACTCTTGTACTCTTTGGAGTATTGAGGAACAGTTTATACTCTTGTACTCTTTGGAGTATTGAGGAACAGTTTATACTCTTGTACTCTTTGGAGTATTGAGGAACAGTTTATACTCTTGTACTCTTTGGAGTATTGAGGAACAGTTTATACTCTTGTACTCTTTGGAGTATTGAGGAACAGTTTATACTCTTGTACTCTTTGGAGTATTGAGGAACAGTTTATACTCTTGTACTCTTTGGAGTATTGAGGAACAGTTTATACTCTTGTACTCTTTGGAGTATTGCCGTTTTCAATCGGCTTACCCTAGCGTTATAACGCCGGCTTCAACCAAGGTCTGGATGTTATTCTTGAGAGCAAAGCATTCCTTGGTGGGGTGGAGGATCCTTCTGTGGTACTCGCAGTACGTTGGATCCGCAGAATCGCCATCTTCCTCTTGATGCGTGATGGGCGGGAGTTTGATTTTGTTGTTTTCGAGAAGGGTCTCGAAAATAGCTGGAACGTCTTCGTCTTTGAACGAGTACTCGTTTTGGAGCTCCTCGTCTGAATTCTCCTGTTGTTCCCAGGACTGCTGTTGTGACGTTTGATCATCGTCAATAACTGCTGCAGGTACGTCCTCTTCATCATGAGGTACGAGATCCGAATCCGGAGGATTAACCATCGGTTGGTTTCTCTCGATCTTCCGCCTTCTGATGAAGCGTTCAGCTTGTTCTCCTCGAGCCTTCAACTCTTTCCAGGTATTGAGCGGCTCTATTCCCATCACGTCCAAGATGTTAATGGACAAGTTGTTCTGACAAGTCTGCAAGAGGAATTCCTCCGTGACGGGATCCCTGCAGTTCATTGCCTGATTGCGGAAGCGTTTGATGAAGGTATCCACCGACTCTCCGCCTTTTTGTTTCTCGTCGAAGAGTGTCCTGATCGACACCTCGGTGTCATCATCGAAGAAATGGGCGAGAAACATGCCTTCCAAGTCCTCCCAGCTGTTGATGCTTCCGGGCTTGAGACGGCGGTACCAATCGAAGGCAGGCCCGCGAAGGGTGCCAACGAATGACCGAACCATCAAAGGCTCGTTGCCCGAGATTACTCCCAAGTGAGACTTGAAGTAGATCAGATGTTGAGTGGGCGAGCCCTTTCCGTTGAACGGCGTGAAGTTGATCAGGTTGAACTTCGCCGGATACGGGATCGAATCCCACTTTCTCGGGTAAGGACACGGAATGCCGGTCCTCTTCACCTCCCGAACAGACATCAGGGCTTCGATTTTTCTTTCGAGCTCCTTTATCTTTTCGGCCTCACCCATATCCTGTTTTGGATAAGTTTCGAGAGGAATCATACGGCCACCCCCAGTGTTGTCACTACTGGTGGGTCCACCCCCAGCGCTATCATCACTGGTGGGTCCACCCCCAGCGCTGTTAATTTTAGTGGGGCCACCCCCAGTATTCTTGGGTGGTGCGTTGGCCATGACGATTTCGACCACCTCCGGCTCGCTGTTGACTGCAGCGTTCTGGGTGCGATGGTTGGACTCGACTAGCCGGTTCGACAGAGCTCGGATTCGTTGATCGTGCATTTGTCTCATCTCTTGCATAGCCACTTCCATTTCAAACTTGAAGATTTCCTTCTGCTTAGTCAGGGCCTCTTCAATGATTTTGGCTATCTGATCTGTATTGACCATGAGCACCTCTCGAGCTTGTCCTATGCTAGACGTTGTCTCGTCAGAAGCGAGAGCGGAATAGGAATCCGAGAGTTCATCATCGGAATGTACTCCCTCATGGATCCCACAGTAATTGTCATATCTGACGGCTTCTAGCTGAAGCTGAGCTGTTCCCGAATTGACCCTGCTTCCTGGAGAGGAATTAGGGTCGGAATCACTTGAAATGATTGGGGATTTTCCCTTGTTGACCATGTTGATAGTCACTTCTAGGGGTTCATCATCTCGAGCAATCGATCCTCTTTGGTGGGAACGCCTTGATTTGGGCTTTGTTGTTCCATCGGAGATTCCCTCGAATATCGAGACCCTCTGTGGAGCGGTCTTGGGGCAGCTACAGGCTGATAATACTGCCCTGATAATTTTGGTACACGGACAGTGAGAATCCGCTTCCCGGGTGTTTCTCTTTCGAGATTCATCCGCACCCCCAGCCCGATAGTACAACTCATCGACGTTGCCGTCGGAGTAACCTATCGGCTGCTCACATGGGTTCTCAGGTATAACGCGTTCGTTTGTTCGACGCGTCTTCTTCTGAGTAGACATTGCCTTGTTGGCCTCTGCAAGAGTCGCACGTTTGGAATCACTCCTTTGTGAGGGTGAAACCTTAACGGGCTCTTGGTCCTTTGCACGCACCGCCGAGCTGGTTGTTGCAGAGTTCGATTTGTTAGGAGGTCGTGTACGACCCCCAGTCTGGATGTTGGCTCGAAGCTCCTTCAACGATCCCCAGCTTTCCTTGACAAGCGCTTTTCCTCGATTCTCGGGTAGAGCATCGATACGGTTGTTCAGAGGATTCCTAGACTTGGGGAAATCCACGCTGCGGTGGGGCTTTACCGAAGGTTCGGGACCTGAAATGGACGAAGGTTGGAGAGCAATATTACCTGCTTTTACCTTAGGCGTTGATTCGGCCTTTGGCATCCAAACTCGTTCGGACCTCGGCGATCTCTTAACGGCCTCTCCCTTTAGCATTTCTCGTGCTTTTTGGACCAGGGCTCGGGCATGCGCACGCAAGGCGCGGCGCTTCTGGATTCGCTCCTCGAGAGTAGAACGGGTTCTTTTGACATGAACCCATTTGTTTGTTTCTGCTTCGGAGGAGGGGCTGGTTGTTTGCCGTGGTTGCTCCTGGCGTTGCCTGGATTTTAGATCTACGTTATAGCGGATCCCATCCATCGGCTCCAAAGCTTCGGCCAGCTGTCGAGCAAGACGTTGACGCTGTCTTTGTCGTGCTCTCTTTGATAATGCCGGAGCGTCTTCAGAAGTCATCTCCTCGGCGGAAGAGGAATCCGGATCTGCGATCTCGACCAGGTTGGACGACGTGGGGACGTCGCGTGGTGCAAGTGCAGAGGCGGCAACGGGGTCTTGGATTTTTGAACCGAAGGACCTGCAATCATTTATGAAAGAGGTTACCTTTCTGTACCCGTTTGGAGAGGCGGATCTGGAGGAGGAGGAAGAGAGGCCTTCTTTGAACCGTTGTTGATCGAGCTCGTGTTCTTCATTCACCCCGATCTTGAGTGCTGGTTGCGTCACGACGGCGTCGGTTGCGATGCCGTTGGCTCCCACTGTGGTCGCCAGTCTGTTTGCGGAAAAAGTTGCTGTATTCATTGCTGCATTCATTACAACTTCAATCGTTACAATGAAATAAAAAGATAGCCTTTTTATAAGACCGGTACACAATGAAAACAAAATAGATACAACTCTTTTCAAACAAACGCAAGATCTGTTTGTCATCTCTTGCTTGCGTGGGTCTTTTGCCTGTGACGGGGATGTTGATATCCGTGGACCACCGGGGCACTCAGATCTGGTCCGAGAAAATCGGGCAGAGTTTCGTCTATCCGCGAAGGGATATGGAAACAGAACCCCGTCGATCCGCGTGAGATCTCAGAGGTGTAAAGCTTATGTCTCGGCTAAAACGAGGCACTAGCTCTCCTTTGTATCACCGCTAAGGGCAACACTAAGGGAAAAGAAGGTGGGGAATGAAGAAGAAGACTCCTTTGCTGCAGAAGGCTCGCTCACTCCTCGATCCGGCAGGGCTTCGCCGCTCTCTTAGAAAACCCCGACTCCTTCCTCCGGCAGGGCTTCGCCGCTCCTCTCTGGAATTTCAGATCTTAAAGGCTAAAGCTCTAGATCTGAAATTCCTCTCCCAAAACCAAGGCCAAGAGAATGGAGGCCCTAGGGGCCTATTTATAGGATGGGGTGTCTCGGCCAAGGCCGAGACACCTGGGGTGTCTTGGCTTCGCCAAGACACCCTTCGGGTGTTTCGTCCTGGCCGGGATGCCCCCGGGTGTCTCAGTCTGGTCCGAGGCCTTCCGGGTGTGTTTGCCGTTGTCCCGCCGTTGACTCGCGGTTGATTCGTCGTCCGGATTCGGATTTGAGTGATTCCGGGTGCGTTGGATGCGCGACGAAGAGTTTGACCCGCTCTGGTAATTGGATTATCTGTAGAGTGGTCGAGGAATGAAGGGCGTTGTCCTTTTTGTGAACAGTGCCGGGCTTCCCGATTGGTCCGGGTCTTCGTGATTCCGAAGTCCTATCCGCTCACGTAACTCGTCGATTCACTTCAGTCGTTCGTCGACGTCGATTAGGCTCATGTGGATTGGATGGTGACGTTCATCGTCGCTCGTTAACACTGAACCGGTTGTGGAGAACTATAGGCAATTTTTGATGCCTACAGCTAGCCTGTCATCAAAGACGATAGGACTATAAACATCAGAATAAATCAAATCCAGGATATTATCTTTTCTTTTAGAAGACTTACTAAAAGAAACTTTATGTTGTTTGCCAAACAAATAATAATCACAAGGGGTGAGTGATGAACCTTTGACAAAGGGAATGAGAGACTTCTTTGCCAATATCTGCAATCCCTTCTTGCTCATGTGCTCGAGTCTCCTATGCCATAAACTGAGAGTGTCACCGTCTTGAGCCACGCTCAAAGAATCATATGAAACCTTTGCTTGATGCTTATATAAATTGTAACATATACTTCCTCTAGCCACCACAAGAGAGCCTTTGGTGATTTTACATTTTCCTCCATCAACTTGAAATTCATATCCCATTCGGTCCAAAGTAAGACTCGAAATCAAGTTGAGTTGCAAATTGAGAACATATCGTACATTCTTTAAGATCAATGTGCATCCAGTATCTATCTGCAAGTGTATATCACCAAGTCCCACAATTTTTGAGTAGCTGCTATTGCTCATCTTCACATTGCCAAAATCACTTTCTTTATCTGACGTGAAATAATCTCGATTGGAGGTAGCATGATATGTAGTTATTGTATCCACTATCCACTCGGAATTCTGACTTTTAACATGCATACAGTCTTCTTCCTAGCAAATGAGAATAACATCGGTCTCAGACAAAGTAGCTGTAGTGTCACTGTCAGCTTTTTTCTTCTCATATTTCTTTTCATCTTTGTTCCCAGCTTGCTCTTTCTTCAATGACCAACAATTCTTCTTGATATGACCTAACTTCCCACAGTAAAAGCAACCTCTCCCTTTAGACATTGATCTGTCATTGGATGTACTACGACCTCTGGACTGGTCCCTGTACCTGCTCCTGCCCTTGTTCTCCGTGATAAGTGCCTGTGAGTTATCTTGCTGGTAGACTTTCTCCAAGTCTCCTCAATGAATAAACTACTAGTAACTATACTCATCGATAACACATCATATGGAGCTGCGTTGCTAACTTTCACAACCAGTGTCTCCTAACTGTCTGGCAAAGAACCCAATAGCAATAAAGCATGTAGCTCATCATCGATAGTCATCTTCATGGTAGCTAACTAATTAATTAAACTATTGAACTCATTTAAGTGCCCTGCTCATCATCGATAGTCATCTTCTGCTCGTAGAGATGCTCAAGCTTCTTCCAAAGAGACTTCACATTAAACACTAAACGAATAACGACACCAATAAAAATATCACAAACAAGCAAACATCAAGATTTAACGTGATTCAACAAATCGTGCATACGTCCATAGGGCAATCTAGAGAGCAATATTTCACTATCAATCGAGAGCACAATCCCTCAAAGTTACACCGAACTTGAGGATCAAATCACCAAGAGATAAATACAGCGTTACGTCTAGGGCACAAAAACCCTAAAACCAGTCTCACCACAAATCTCTAACTTCCATGGAGAAATCAACATCGTACCCTCAACAGCGTCATCGTTCTGAAGACAACGGCTTTTGAATCACTGCAATCCGACAACCGAGCTATCCAAAATCTGAATTTTTCTCTCTCGGGTTACTGTTCTCGAGTTACTGTAGCACAAAAAAAACCAGGTTGATGATCTTCATGTGCCCCAATTCATTTAATAAAGTAATTTTATCCCTAGGTTCTCCTTTTCTATTTGAATTAGGAATATGCCCCTCAAATCATTTTCTTAGTAGGATACAATAAATTTGACCTAGTTCTTGTGGGCCTCAATTGGGCTAGACCCACAACACTCATGACACAGACCTGTAATTAAGTTCTACTGGTAATTACAAGAGAGCCTGTATCAAACTTTGGTGAGATCAATTAACTGATTAATTGGTTTTTTAAGCCAGTCTAATTCACAATTAGCATCGGATCTCTCGCATGCTAGCTGTATTCTAACTTGTGTTAAACAGTAATCTAAATTGTTGCTCAGTAGGTAGGATTAAGCTTTTGAATCCCCGAGGAGTTGAAACTGTGAGGCTGAAGGAAACTTCCTAGGTTTCAAAATCCTTTCTTTCTGCTGCATCTACTGATCTACTCTCAAAGACAATTAATGGAGCAAAGGGCTAGAATTAGCTGGAGGAGAGCAGGCAACAGCATCTCAGTTCACAAATAATATTAGTAAGAGTCAATAGAATATCATACATATATTTATTATGAGCATCAACATAAACTACAAGGATTGGCTCAACATGACCCACTATATAAAATGAGCTTAAATCTCAGTTACGGGACAGAGATGAGGCCAAAATACGAACAAACTTGAAGAAGATCTTGACTTCTATGTTTTGCTGGAGAGAACCTTTGGTCTCTTTCTCTGCTTCTTGTTGTCTGATTTGGCTTCTTTGGAAGACGATTTCGACCGTACGAATGACCTATGTTATTGTTAAAACTAATAAAAGTAAAGAAAATAGACCTACCTAATACAAGGGAAATTTTCAGGGAATTTAATTTATATAGTGAGGTATATATACAATATTCCCAAAGAAGATAATCCCGTTTGTTTGCTGGTTTGTCAATTTTTTTCCCACTTTTCTTTTGTGATCCTAACCAGGCCGGTCCCTGGGGTAAGCCCACAAAGCCCCGGGGTTGGGGCAACCCAGGGCCGGGGGCAACCCAATTTTTTTCTATATAATGTAGGGTTATAATTTATAAACATAAAATCCCAAGCTTTAACATGATGCGGGCTTGGTATTGTGGTTGAGGGGTTTGTCTGTTGTGTAAACCGCCCCAGTTCGAGTCTTAGAGAGCACATTTCGTCAATTTTTTTTCAAACACGTGCATATGTATGATGACTTAATTGAAGAATTCGCTTCAAAAAATTCAAGGAGAAATATTTTTCTTTGAATTAAATTGTAGCACAAATGTAATCTTTTCTTATATGAATATTGATTTTGCAAGATAATATTATCAGTCTGAGCCCAATATAGAACGCTAAATGGTATTATATGTATTCATTTTTATCGTTATTATTCGTACCAAATTTTTAATATAAGGGGCAACCAAAATTGGATTAGGGTAGGGCAACCCAAACCTCAGGGCCGACCCTGATCCTAACAAGTTTTTTTTTTGTTTTTTATGTATAATCTAAAACAATTATATTGAAGAGCATCAATAATAATCTGGTTACAGATATAGTCTTGTAATAGCCTCAAGAATCACCAAGTGCTAATCTCTCTAAGGAAGCTGACATGTATCCTAATCAGACGAATTGAGGCTGAGACGGTTCAAACGACTTCTACGCCAGCCCTATGGGCCAACAACTTGCATAGTCGAGTCAAAAGGCGGTGCTTCTCGGTCCTTAACCAAACAAATAGAGAAACGACAGTTACCTTGAACCTCTCGACAGCCGATTGCTCTCACATTAACTGTTCTGACAAAATCATCATTACTCTAGCCCACATAATCTTTATGACTGATCTAACCCAGTCAGCTCCAAGCATCTGCTGTCACTCCCTCATTAAATGACCAGATGACTCATGACTTTCTTCCGTGGCCAACACCTAAAAGGTATCTACTGACTCAGCAACCTGACTGGACTTGGCCGAAGTTGCCTTCATACCCCTTTGATCTACTATAAAAGGGAAGTATGCTGCATAGGTAGCTTCTTCTGCTTTTTGGCAACTTTGAATAACTACCTATGCAATTTGTTTTTTACTTTCTCACTCAAGATTAAAATACTGACTTGATCGTCAAAGGAACAATCAGTGAACCCACTCCGGCCTCTCAGGAGTATTTCGTGTGCGGGAACTGTGATCTATGGAGCAAGTCGTCTGAAGGAGTTTGAGGACCTTGATTCTACTTTAACTCTAATATAAACTCCTTACTTGATAACCGACATTTACAAGTCTGAGCTTTCAAGAGGGTCCAAGAAGAAGGTATATTTATATTTGAGAAAAAAAAAGAAAAAGAACAAGAAGTAACTAATTAATGTGCACTACAAGTAGACATGGAGAACAGAGGCATAGTTGAGTTCTTTAAAGAGTTGAATTCATTCTAAAATGTTGAAAAAGTTTTAACCAACGAAAGGAGCAAGGATAAACATGAGTTAAGAAAAAAACAAACGTAGGTCACACATACGAAAACAAAACAAAGCGTACATCTCATAACAAGCCTGCAGAAGAGCTAATTCTACTATATAGGATGCATTTTTGGTCCTTATGCAATCTCTGAATTTTGTTACAACTGAAAGAGCTAGACGCATCAATAATGAAATGAGTACAGCTAAAAATAGTACTTGTTTTGAACGCTTTCTTCCTAATTAATTAATTTTTTAAATTTAGTTGACAACATTAATTAACGAAGAAATATATGCTAATTATGAAAAATAGTTAGAAAATAACTTAGAAAGTAAAGGTCAATAGAAAACAGTAAACATATGCTAATAAAAAAACGATATTGATCCTCAAGAAATTCTTAAATTGTTTAGTAAATTTTGAGAACATGCATGCAAGCTTTATACTTTCCAAAGCAAAAGTACTGTATAGCTCTTTACCAATTCTTCAAACTTGTAATAATGTCCCCTAATCTACCTACCTCTTTACCACTAAATACGATCCAAGTGGGAGACCCATTAACATTTACCATTAATATCTTAAGATAATTATAGTTAACTTAGTCCGGTCAAAAGCGGAGGAATGCAAGATGCTAGCTGGCTAGTGCTCTCACTACCTCACCCCAAATCGCCTATATAAAGAGCAACTCCCTCGACCCTCTCCATCACCATCACTAGCAATCAATTACTTAACATTAGGCGATCATATTTCCCAAAAGAAATAATATGGCATCAATTGTTCTCTTCAAACTCCTCCCCCTCCTCCTCTTCTTCCTGCACCCTCTCGCTCGACCCGCACCCGCAGCCCGCAACGACGCGCAACCTCGCCCACTCGCCTTCACGTCAGCGCGAAACGCGCCCGCGACGGCTCGGTCCTACGATCTCCGCCTCTCATCCGGCGCACAGCAAATCCCGCACGTGGACGGGCCGAGCGCTTTCCAGGACTGCATGGGATGATGGCCCACAGCGCGACGGCGCATCTCTCGTCGAGAAATTGAGCAGCGGCCGAAGGGCGCCGAAGTAACGCGCTGCGCCTGAGCAACGTGCAGACGTGGGTCAGCTCGGCGCTCACTGACCAGGACATGTGCCTCAGCAGCCTGCAGTCGAGCGCTGGCGTCAGCGGCGAGAGCAACAGGAACGCGCAAGCGGTGAGGAGGAAGGTGGAGAGTGTGAGGAAGTACACTAGGAATGCTCTGTCTCTGGTGAACAAGATGAACTGATAATTGAGAGATTAAGGATAATTTTGGGTGAAAATTTTATATATGTCTTAGAATGTAACTTTTTTCCTATCACATAAGTGATGGTTTTATATCTATACATCAGAGTGTTTGGTGTCTGTGATTTGTGCTGCCCGTGCTAGAGAAGGGTAGCTATGTTTCAGATATTTGGAAGCATCATAATTTCAGTTAACAGTATAATTCTAATTACTATAGTATTAGCTTGTGTACAATTGTAACATAAAATGGCTACTTGTAACGAATCATTAATTGTATCACAATTTAGGATATATGGGACATGAAATAGAAACAGGTATATAAGTACATAAATTTGTAACTTTAGACATGAATTATAACGTGGATTTGGATTTCTTTTCATTATCAAAAAGTAATAAACAACAATTACTTTTTATCTAACCATCTAAAATTTTTTTGGTGCTCGTACCTGTTGCAGATTTTATTGAGATTAACCTGCGGAATTAAATACTAAACGAATAACGGCACCAATGAAAATACCACAAGAAAGCAAACACCAAGATTTAACGTGGTACGGCAAATCGTGCCTACGTCCACGGGGCAATTCAGAGAGAAATATTTCACTATGAATCAAGAGTACAACCCCTCTAAGTTACACCTAAACTTGAGGATTAAATCACAAGAGAAAGATACAGTGTTACCTCAAGGGCACCAAAACCCTAAAACCCGTCTCACCAAAAATCTCCAACTCCCGCGGAGAAACCATCACTATACCCTCTATGACGTCATTATTCTGAAGACAAAAGTTTTTGAATCACTAAAATCAGACACCCGAGCTATCCGGAATCTGAACTTTTCTCTCTTTCTTCTTCTCTCTCTCCCTCTCGGCACTGTAGCAAACCATGACGCACGGGTACTGTAGCCGACATTGTTCATCCAAAAATAGATTTCAGGTTTCCCTTAAATAGAATTCTTCAAAGCTATTCCTATTTCAAATAGATCATCTAAATCCACTTCTAGATAGAATTCTAATTCATGTAGACTTTATGTGGGCCTTATCTTGGGCTAGACCCACAACAATCTCCCCCTCCAGCCCAATGACGGGGGTATGCCAATCTCTATCTCCTCAACGGGAGTTCATGCCGGCCAATTGCCGACACAACTCAGTCTTCTCTCTGTAAACAGTTTTCGTTAAAAAATCTGCTGAATTTTTATCTGTGTGAATCTTCTGTAGCTTCAGATCCTCTTTCTCAACGGCTTTTCTAAGCCAATGATATCTGACATCAATGTGTTTTGTCCTAGAGTGGAATATAGAATTTTTGCTCAAATCAAGAGCACTTTGACTATCAATGAAGATGTGATAATTGTCCCCCGCTGTAAGCCTAACTCCTACAGAAATCTTCTCAACTAAACCATCTCCTTACCGGCTTCTGTAGCTGTAATATATTCCGCCTCTGTTGTACATAAAGAAACACACTTCTGTAACCTAGATTGCTAAGATACTACTCCCCCTGCAAAAGTGAACAACCAATCAGGGGTAGATTTTCTGTGATCGAGATCACTTGCCATATCCGCATCTGCAAAATCATATAATATTGCCTTCGAACCTCCAAAACGCAAACACAATCTGGAATTGTCTTTCAAATATTTTAAGATCCACTTTGCACATTCCCAATGAACTATATCTGGCCGAGTACAAAGCATGACATACATCAAACTCCCTACAGCTGAAGAGTAATGAATATTTTCTATCTCACTCTTTTCCTCATCTGTAGTTGGGCAAAACTTTTTGCTAAGTTTTAAATGACCTACAAGAGGAGTACTGACTGATTTGACATCTTTCATGTTGAATCTATCAAGTAGTCGTTAAACATATTTCTCTTGTGATAACCACAACTTCTTGGCTTTCCTGTCATGAACAATATTCATGCCAAGAATCCACTGTGCCGAGCTCAAATCCTTCATATCAAAAGATTTAAATAACTCTTTCTTTAGCCCACCGATTATCTGACTATCCTGACCAACAATTAACATGTCGTCCACATAAAGCAAAAAGATAATAAAGCTAAAATATGAAATTCTCCTGAAATATACACACGAATCTGCAACTGTCCTCTGATAACCATGACTCAATATGAAAGAATTAAATTTCTTGTACCACTGCCTGAGTGCCTACTTCAAACCATAGAGGCTCTTCTTCAACCTGCGAAGCATATGCTCTTTTCCCTTCACTT
Organism: Asparagus officinalis; assembly: GCF_001876935.1. Lineage (NCBI taxonomy): Eukaryota > Viridiplantae > Streptophyta > Magnoliopsida > Asparagales > Asparagaceae > Asparagus > Asparagus officinalis. The sequence goes on along the minus strand of NC_033801.1, from coordinate 6,231,740 downwards.
CAAAACCCTCTGGTTGTTCCATGTGGATCTTTTCCTCCAAATCACTATGAAGGAATGCAGTTTTTACATCAAGCTGCTCAATCTTGAGGTCTAAACTAGCTGCTAACCCTAAGATTACTCTAATGAACGTCATTTTCACAACCGGTGAAAAAATCTCATCAAATCAATGCCCTTTTCTGATCAAAGCCTTTCACCACTAATCTGACATTGTATTTCCGAATTTCTTTGTAGCTATCCTTCTTTAACTTGAACACCCATATGTTCTTCAAAGCTTTTCTGGTTCTTCAGCAAATCTACCAACTCATAAGTATCATTCTTCTCAAGAGAATTCATCTCTTCCTTCATAGCCTAGAACCATCTGTCCTTGTCTTTATGAGTATGTGCCTCCTGAAAGCTTTCTGGCTCCCCCTCTTCTGTCAGCAAAGAATACTCCAAAATAGGATATTTCGTGGATGTTTGATGCTCTCTAACTGATCTCCTAAGTTGTGGCTCTGCAAACTCCTGCTGCTGGTGATTCTCTCCTTATTGAAGAGCCTCCTGCTCGTGATCCTGATCACCGTCTCCCTGCTTTGGAATAAGACTATCATCATCAACATTATTATCATGCACATGCTCTATATCTGTAGGATGCAACTATACTATAGACGAAATGGGTATCGTATCTAGAATCTCACTAGCAATACTCTCTGACTGCTCTACTCTCCCAAGATATGCAATAGTCTGATCCTCCTAAAAAATAACATTTGCTCTTCTGGTAATTCGTCTCTTTTCTAGATCCTATAGTTTGTAGTCGAACTCATCTTCTCCATAACCAAGGAAGATGCAAGGAACCACTCTATCATCAAGCTTATGTCTCTTCTCCTTTGAAATGTGTGCAAACGTCTTGTAACCAAACACCTTCAGATGAGAATATGAAATATCTTTTCCGAACCAAATTCTCTCTGGAATATCAAAACCCAAAGGAACTAAAGGAGACCTATTGGTTATGTAGCATGCAATGTGAACAGCTTCAGCCCAGAAGCTCTTAGGTAACTTCGCCGTCTTCAATATGCATCTGACTTTCTCTATAATAGTCTTGTTGTACCTCTGTGCAACTCTATTATGCTGCAGTGTTCCGGGATCTATCCTCTGATGCCGAATACCATGCATGGAGCAATAATCTCTAAACTCAATGGAAGTGTACTCTCCTACATTATCGGTGCGCAAACACTTCAACTTCTTTTATGTTTGCCTCTCCACCATGGCATGAAACTGCTAGAAGACTAAAAATATCTGATTCTTTGTCCTCAACAAGAAGACCCACATCTTTCGTGATGCATCATCAATAAATATAACAAAATACTTATTACCACCCAAGGACTCCACCTCAATAGGACCACAAACATCAGAATAAATCAAATCCAAGATATTATCTTTTCTTTTAGAAGATTTACTAAAAGAAACTTTATGTTGTTTGCCAAACAAACAATAATCACAAGGGGTGAGTGACGAACCTTTGATAGAGGGAATGAGAGACTTTTTTGTTAATATTTGCAACCCCTTCTCGCTCATGTGCCCGAGCCTCCTATGCTAAAAACTAAGAGTGTCACCGTCTTGAGCCACGCTTAAATAATCATATGAAGCCTTTGCTTGAGTCTTGTATAAATTGTAACATATACTTCCTCTAGCCACCACAAGAGAGCCTTTCGAGATTTTATATTTTCCTCCACCAAATTGAATTTCATATCCCATTCGGTCCAAAGTAAGACCCGAAATCAAGTTGAGCCACAAATTGAGAGGATTCCGTACATTCTTTAAGATCAATGTGCATCCGGTATCTATCTGCAAGTGTATATCACCAAGTGCCATAATCTTCGAGTAGCTGGTATTGCCCATCTTCACATTGCCAAAGTCACCTGCTTTATACGACGTGAAAATGTCTCGATTGGAGGTAGCATGACATGTAGCTCCTGTATCTACTATCCACTCTGAATTCTGACTTGTAACATGCATACAATCGTCTTCCCTACAAATGAGAATAATATCGATCTCAGATAAAGTAGTTGTAGTGTCACTGTCAGCTTTCTTCTTCTCCTCCTTCTTTTCATCTTTATTCCTAGCTTGCTCTTTCTTCAATGCCCAATAATTCTTCTTGATATGACCTGGCTTCCCACAATAAAACAACATCTCCCTTTAGACTTTGATCTATCCTTGGATGTTGTAGGCTGTCTAAAAATCACAATAGATAGTTAATCCCCCATCAAACACCGATGATGGAAGTTACAATCTGAGACTTCCAGAAGGCTACAATTTAAGGACTTTTACGTAGAAGGTTATAATCTGACGACCTTCACAACAACTAATGAAAGCCCCAATTCAACAGCCTTCATAATCAACATCAGGAGTTACAATCTGACGACTCTCATATTTTCAAGGAGCCAAGACGAAGATTATAAGAGGACGATCTGTGCAAAGCTCTAGAAGAGGACGATCTGTGCAAAGCTCTAGCAAAAGAGACTATAAATTGACGGTCTCTTCATATTAGAATGCATATATCTCTCAAACCGTAAGGAATTTGGCAAAACAGAGGAAGCAAACCGAAGCCTTCGGCTCAGTTCGGAATGCCCCGTCTCGTCGAGATAGCCGATTTTTATATATAATTCGTCCAATTCCGACTTACGGTTTGAAAGTTATGACCTGTTCTTCGCAGCAAGTTATGTTCTAAAGTCCGTCTGCAAGACTGAACTTCGTCAGAACATCGGACTTAGCCTAAAGCTCGCTGAGCCCACCTAAGGCTCACTCTCCTGCATCGCAGATTTTCAAAACGCAGAGGTCGTTCCCGAGCGTTCTAAACCAAAACGCAGAGGTCCTGGCTGGTTCCAGATTCAAAACGCAGAGGCCGTAGCTGCGTTCCCAAACTCGAAAACACAGAGTTCCATGCAGAATCCCAACTCTGCGTTCCAGGTCCAAAACGCAGAGTTCATGCAGAACCCAACTCTGCGTTCCAGGTCCAAAACGCAGAGTTCACCTCTGCGTCTCAGATGCCAACATGCAGAGTTCACCTCTGCGTCTCAGATGCCAAAACGCAGAGTTCATCTCTGCGTCTCAGATGTCAAAACGCAGAATTCATCTCTGCGTCCCAACTGTACGTCTCCAATTTACAGAACGCGTGCGGCCTGTGCGTTTCCAATCTCTAGCAGAGATTTAACTCTGCGTCTTACAGAACGCGTGCGGCCTGTGCGTTTCCAATCTCTAGCAGAGATTTAACTCTGCGTCTCATCTCTAAAACGCAGAGTTAAGGTCCAGAACGCCCAGATTGGCGTTTTGACTCGTTCAAAGCACTAACAGAACGGTTTCAAAACCGTTTTCCCCACGATTTAGGGAACTGTTTAAGAGGGGGCGGTGACACCCCACTCAGCCCATTGAGGAGCGGATTAAGGGGGTAGTTATCACCCTTAATCCCCTAAAAATAGCAGGAAACTCAACTGAGTTCGGGTCCTTCTTTTTGGGGGAGAGCAAAGAAGAGATCTTCGGCTAGCTTTTGAGGGGAATTGTTGGAGTTTTGGAGACCAGCAACAGGATCTTCTTCATCCTTGGCTTATTAACCGAACTTTCGGTTTAATCAACCCGGTTAAATCAACTCTTTCACATAGTCTTTCTAAACTCGTTCTGAGTTATTAACTCGTTAAGAGTTATTTTCAAACTTGCCACGCAAGTCCTCCACAGCGTCAAATCGTGAGGAGAAAATCACGTTCCAGTGAATCAAGACGTTCGGATCGTCAACGAGAAGCAAACTCGACGCGAGCATTCGAGGGAGGCATCTCATCGCCACCGTGAAGAACCCAGAATTAAACAAAGGGGAGAATCAAATTCATTCTCTTCTCTTTTGTAATCGGAATCCAAATTGTAATTGATTTTGAGAGGAATACAAGTCAATTTTTCTTTCATTGTCTTTTTACTGCAAATTTTCCCACAAACAAAAGATGGCGACTCTGCTGGGGACTAGCTTCTCTGACGAAGAAGTGGTGGCGCAATCCGACGTTCATCTCACTAAAACGACCGTTGAAACTCTGATCATCGAGTTTAATCAAGCCAAGTACGAGGAGGCCCTCTCCTCCGGATCCCTTAGCCCTAAGGCTATGCGCAAGATCCACAAAGTCTCCAAGGAGACTAAAGCTCCAATTGTTGCTCCTACGCCGAAGGAATCTCTCTCCTTTAGCCGAGATTGCTCAAGTAGCCCCTCCTCTAAAGGAGTGGGCTCAGTTTATGCCAAACGCAACCCTCAATGGTACGTTGTGCATTTAAAATGCAGCCTTCAGAGGCACGTTTCAACATCAAAACGTAGACCTCAAAACTGCGTTGATTTGGCAGAACGCAACTCTCAGGAGTGTGTTTCGGAACCCAAACGCAACTTTCAGGAGTGCGTTATATTATTTAAACGCAGACATCAAACCTGTGTTGATCTGGCTGAACGCAACTCTCAGGAGTGCGTTTCAGAACCCAAACGCAACTCTCAGGAGTGCGTTCTATCATTTAAATGCAGACATCAAACCTGCGTTGATCTGGCTGAACGCAACTCTCAAGAGTGCGTCCCAGAACCAAAACGCAACTCTCAGGAGTACGTTTCACAAACTGAACGTAACTCTCAGGAGTGCGTTTCAGAATCTGAACGCAGATCGCAGGACTGCATTTCACTAGCAAAACGCAGAGTTTGGTCTTGTGTTAATCAAGCTAAACACGACCATCGTGTTCCTTCTTTGGAACACGATGTGATTCGTCGGGTTCAAAATAATCAACATGGATTTAAAATTCATGTTTGCCAAGAACCAGTCCTAACCTTCAACGGACAGGGGGTTCCATCTTTACCCTCACGCTCTGTGAGAGGTTCATCCCAAGTCTCTGACTTGCGGGAATGGCTGTCGATGTTCAACCGACCGACGAATGTCGTTTTGCTCAATAATCGACGACATCCTCACGGGAAGAAGACTTTAGAGGATGAATACCTGGGAGTCACTTCTAACATGGTTGGTAGAGGGAGATCATCAACCCTTAGTTCTGACGAGTTAGAGATAGATCATTCTCCAAGCGTCAGAGATAGATCATTCTCCAAGCGTCAGAGAAATCACTAACGAGTTTGAAGGAGTCTACCAACGCACTCGGACGCGAACATGAGCCATTCCCCCTGTCAACTATCGGAGTTTAGCCAGAGGAACTAATTCCGATGACGAACACTCAGCCATTGCGGAGTCCCAATCATCAAGCTCTTTCGTTGGGCATGGGAGCTTCGCCCCAAGAATCTTCCCGAAGGGAAAGAACGTCTTCATCCCGACCTCACACAAGCAAAGGGAAGGGAAAAGTGGTTGATGATGCGGCTTCTGACCAAGAAGCCCACAGCCTGAAATCTTCCTCTGATGAAGGAAGAGAGACTGAGAACGAGCAGAATCTTCAGTCTGCCAAAATGGAAGAATTAGAAGTCCGCCTCAAAGCCATTGCTAACAGAAGCGAACTCCAAGATGAGGGAGTTATCAGGCCCTATCCTGCCGAATAGGATACAGCCCCTTATCCTCCAAAGTTCGAGGTCCCGACGCTACAAACTTTTAACGGCACGGGATCACCGAACCAACATATTTATCATTTCAAGTCACAGACTGGAAATATAATATCGAACGATGCCATACTGGCTCCATTGTTCATTGGCACCCTCAAGGGAATTGCCTTTGAATGGTTCAGGAAATTGCCTGCGGGCTGTATCCAAAAGTGGGCAGATCTAGAGAGACTCTTCCTATCAAGATTCTTTGAAGAGGATACATAAGTCTCCATTCATACCCTTCTCGCCACTAAGCAGAAGAAGAGGGAGTCCATCAAAGCCTTCATCAAAAGGTTCCGAACCATGGCTCTTCGGTGTTCGTCAGGTATGACACAGTCTACCTTAGTAGAGACCTGTCGACACAACTTGCAAACCGACCTCCTAGTCCGAATAGGAGTTGCAGAATGTCGTTCTTGGAGACAACTAATCTCTCAAGGCGAACAAGCTCAAAAGATCATTGCCAGGATCGAAGCTGAAGAACAAAGTAGGCAGGATCAACCTGAGCAATCAGACCAAGCCCAATCCCCTCAATCAGAAGGGGAAGATACTACGGCCACTGAAGCTAATCCTCTTCAGTAGGATGCTGGGTTTTCAATAACTATCACGTTAACAATTACCTCTGATAGTCTAACTCGTTAGATAGTGGCCTACTAGGCGATGTGTCATGTCTACTCCTTTTCCCCCCTGCACTTGTTCAAGACTGGGGGTTGGTTTATTTATAGTTCATTGGATTATGAATAATAAATTTTCTGAGTTATCATGTTCAATGGAATACCTTTGTCAACCATAAAATTCATAAAACTATCACGTTAACATTTACCTCTGATAGTCCCTCAACTTGCCAATCCTCTTCAATAGGATGACAAGTCCACAAAACTATCACGTTAACAGTTATCTCTGATAGTCCCTCAACTTGCCAATCTTCTTCAATAATATGGCATGTCCACAAAAGTATCACGTTAATGGTTACCTCTGATAGTCCATCAACTTGCTAATCCTCTGCAATAGGATGGCAGGTCCACAAAACTATCACGTTAACAATTACCTCTGATAGCCAAACTCTTCAGATAATGGCCTACCAAGTGATGTGCTTCTATTCCGACTTCATGGATAGTGCCCCACTAGGCGATGTGCCTTGTCTACCTCTTTTTATTCCCCTGCTAAGTCTTAATCAAGACTGGGGGTGGTTACTTGGAATCCACTGGATTAAGAGTAACGAATCTTTCACATCGTCGAGTTAACATTACACTTCTGACGATCATAATCCCCACAGAGTATGCATTCAGTTGGCATCACTCCTAATTTGTCACGTTAACAATACACCTCTAACAAAACCCACTTATCAATCCTCGTCAATAAGATGATAAGTCCCCAAAGTTGCTCCAATCGCCACACAAATTCTTGTCACGTTAACAATACACCTCTGACAAAACCCACTTATCAATCCTCGTCAATAGGATGATAAGTCCCCAAAGTTGCTCCAATCGCAACACAAATTCTTATCACGTTAACAATACACCTCTGACAAAACCCACTTATCAATCCTCGTCAATAGGATGATAAGTCCCCAAAGTTGCTCCAATCGCAACACAAATTATTGTCACGTTAACAATACACCTCTGACAAAACCCACTTATCAATCCTCGTCAATAGGATGATAAGTCCCCAAAGTTGCTCCAATCGCAACACAAATTCTTGTCACGTTAACAATACACCTCTGACAAAACCCACTTATCAATCCTCGTCAATAGGATGATAAGTCCCCAAAGTTACTCCAATCGTAACACAAATCTTGTCACGTTAATATCACACCTCTGACAAAACCCACTTATCGACTCTCTTCAATGGAGCGATAGGTCCACAAACCCGTCAAGTTAACACCACACCTCTGACGACCAAATCAACTTATCGACTCTCTTCAATAGAGCGATAGGTCCATAAAATACTGTTAGGTTAACATAACACTTCTAACAGTCAACCCCCCTAATGAACTTGTTAATCCTTTTTTTTCAACAAGAATAGCAAGTTTTCATTATAAAATCCCCAGCGGATTAAAGATTTTCTAGAATTATCCTAGTGATAATAAAGAAAATTTTTGAATTTCACTTTAGGTGAAAATTCATGCCAAGTTAATACTATACCTCTGACACTTCCAACTTTCTTTCGGTATTTCAAGCCACACAGGAAGAAACGATACCAAAAATCCATGCCTTCACGCATGGGGGACTTTATCTCGATCCCTAATTAAGAGATAAGTCTACGCCTAACACGCGTTGCCGGTTAATCTTTCACCGTGAAAAAGACACCATGATTCATGCCTGGGGGAATCTATCTCGACCCCTAAACAGAGATAAGCCTGCATCTAACACATGCTACCGGGTGGTTCGTTCCTGCGAAAATGACCAAGTCTACGTATTCAACATCGTAGCACCAAAATCCATATCTTTCACGCATGGGGGACTTTATCTCGATCCCTAATTAGAGATAAGTCTGCATCTAACACATGCTGCCGGGTAGCATATTCCCGCAATAATAGCAAAACCTACGTATTCAATATCGTAGCAGGTCGTTATTAATAACGCCAAAATCCATGCCTTACACGTATGGGGAATTTTATCCTGAATCCTAAGTAGGGATAAGTCAATGTCTAACACACGTTGCCGATTAGTCTTTTACCGTGAAAAGGACATCAAAATCCATGCCTCACACGCATGGGGGACTTTATCTCGATCCCTAGTTAGAGATAAGCCTACGCCTAATACGCGTTGCCGGTTAGTCTTTTCCCGTGAAAATGACAAAGTCTATGTATTCAAAATCATAGCATCAAGTCTAAGAGGATTCATTCTCTTAGCACAACGTTACATGTGGAACGGACTTAGACAATCCACATGCTAGCCCGACTCAAACGGTAGTCGGTAAAGGCTTATCAAATCCGTTGATGGCTGAGGGTTTGCAGAAAATCCTACGCACGTTTGCAGGCCCATCAGCTTAATGGATGTAAGTCGAGACTTAAAACAGATGCCCCAAAGACAAGTCTCAAAGACTTAGTCAAAAATTCACGGAAGCCACTTCCATGTCTCAAGTCAAAACGTTGAGATCAGACCCGCGTTGCAAAAACCGAACGCCGAGGTCGCACCCGTGTTCCAAATTCAACATGCAAGGATGAAACCCGCATCTCAAGTTCAAAATGCAGGGTCCACCCCCACATTCCAGAAGCAGGATTATGGCACATACCTTCACACAAGTCCTGCGTGGAAAATCCCTTCAACCAAGCTGCCTTCGAAGCGAGTGCAGAGAACAACTCCTTTGTGACAAGGAATCAACAGCTCCAAGATCAGAGTTGAGATCCAAAGTATTCCGAAAATTCGTCCCAGTCAACCGTGAACTTTCAAAAACTTTGGAGGGGGTTCTGTAGGCTGTCTAAAAATCACAATAGATAGTTGATCCCCATCAAACACCGATGATGGAAGTTACAATCTGACGACTTCCAGAAGGCTACAATTTGAGGACTTTCACGTAGAAGGTTTCAATCTGACGACATTCACAACAACTAATGAAAGCCCCAATTCAACAGCCTTCACAATCAACATCAGGAGTTACAATCTGACGACTCTCATATTTTCAAGGAGCTAAGACGAAGATTACAAGAGGACAATCTGACGACTCTCATATTTTCAAGGAGCTAAGACGAAGATTACAAGAGGACGATCTGTGCAAAGCTCTAGCAAAAGAGACTATAAATTGACGGTCTCTTCATATTAGAATGCAGATATCTCTCAAACCGTAATGAATTTGGCAAAACGGAGGAAGCGAACCGAAGCCTTCGGCTAGGTTTGGATGGCCCCGTCTCGTCGAGATAGCCGATTTTCATATATAAGTCGTCCAATTCCGACTTACGGTTTGAAAGTTATGACCTGTTCTTCGCAGCTAGTTATGTTCTGAAGTCCGTCTGCAAGACTGGACTTCGTCAGAACATCGGACTTAGCCTGAAGCTCGCCGAGCCCACTTAAGGCTCACCTCTGCATCCAAGATTCAAAACGCAGAGGTCGTTCCCGCGTTCTAAACTCAAAACACAGAGGTCGTGGCTGCGTTCCAGATTCAAAACGCAGAGGCCGTAGCTGCGTTCCAAACTCGAAACGCAGAGTTCATGTAGAACCCAACTCTGCGTTCCAGGTCCAAAACGCAGAGTTCATGTAGAACCCAACTCTGCGTTCCAGGTCCAAAACACAGAGTTCACCTCTGCGTCTCAGATGCCAACATGCAGAGTTCACCTCTGCATCTCAGATGCCAAAACGCAGAGTTCATCTCTGCGTCTCAGATGTCAAAACGCAGAATTCATCTCTGCGTCCCAACTGTGCGTCTCCAATTTACAGAACGCGTGCGACCTGTGCGTTTCCAATCTCTAGCAGAGATTTAACTCTGCATCTCATCGCTAAGACGCAGAGTTAAGGTCCAGAACGCCCAGATTGGCGTTTTGACTCGTTCAAAGCACTAATATAATGGTTTTAAAACCGTTTTCCCCACGATTTAGGGAGCTGTTTAAGAGTGGGCGGTGACACCCCACTCAGCCCATTGAGGAGCGGATTAAGGGGGTAGTTACCACCCTTAATCCCCTATAAATAGCGGGAAACTCAACTGAGTTCGGGTCCTTCTTTTTGGGGGAGAGCAAAGAAGAGATTTTCGGCTAGCTTTTGAGGCGAATTGTTGGAGTTTTGGAGACCAGCAACAGGATCTTCTTCATCCTTGGCTTATTAACCGAACTTTCGGTTTAATCAACTCGGTTAAATCAACTCTTTCACAGAGTCTTTCTAAACTCGTTCTGAGTTATTAACTCGTTAAGAGTTATTTTCAAACTTGCCACGCAAGTCCTCCACAGCGTCAAATCGTGAGGAGAAAATCACGTTCCAGTGAATCAAGACGTTCGGATCGTCAACGAGAAGCAAACTCGACGCGAGCATTCGAGGGAGGCATCTCATCGCCACCGTGAAGAACCCAGAATTAAACAAAGGGGAGAATCAAATTCATTCTCCTCTCTTTTGTAATCGGAATCCAAATTGTAATTGATTTTGAGAGGAATACAAGTCAATTTTTCTTTCATTGTCTTTTTACTGCAAATTTTCCCACAAACAGATGTGTCACGACCTCTGGACTGGTCCCTGTAGCTGCTCCTGCCCCTGTTCTCCGTGACAAGTTCCTGTGAGTTATATGTGCTGGTAGACTTCCTCCGAGACTCTTCATTGAATAGACTACTAGTAACCATATTCATCGATAACACACCATCTGGAGTTGCATTGTTGACTATCACAACCATTGTCTCCTAACTATCTGGCAAAGAACCTAATAACAATAAAGCCTATAGCTCATCATCGATAGTCATCTTCATGATAGCTAACTGATTAATCAAACTCTTGAACTCATTCAAGTGCCTTGCTATGTTGCTTCATTCTTTGAATTTAAAGTTCACTAACCGCCTCATAATAAACGCATTGTTTTCCGCTGTCTTCTGCTCGTAAAGATCCTCAAGCTTCTTCCAAAGAGACTTCGCATTATTCTCACCCGATACATGATGAAACATACTAACGTCGATCTACATCCGATATATAACCAATCACCTTCTTGTATTGTTTCTCCCATTCTTTATCAGTTATTTTTTCTAGCTTGGCTTTATCTCTCTCAATAGGGTCATGTAAATCTTTACAATACAGAATGTCTTCCATCTTGGACTTTCATAATTGCCAATTGGAACAATCCAATTTTATCATTGTGCCAAAACTCTCCATCTCTTCCATCCCAAAGCACGCCTCGAACCAGGACTCTGATACCACTTGTTGGGGATTTTATGAAGATTAACCTGCAAAATTAAACACTAAACGAATAACGACACTAATGAAAATACCACAAGTAAGTAAACACCAAGATTTAATATTGTTCGGCAAATCATGCTTACGTCCACGGGGCAATTTAGAGAGAAATATTTCACTATGAATCAAGAGTACAACCCCTCCAAGTTACACCTGAACTTGAGGATTAAATCACAAGAGAAAGATACAGTGTTACCTCTAGGACACCAAAACCCTAAAACCCATCTCACCAAAAATATCCAACTCTCGTGGAGAAACCAGCACTGTACCCTCAACGGTGTCATCGTTCTGAAGACAACGATTTTTGAATCACTGCAATCGGACATCCGAGCTATCCGAATTCTGAACTTTTCTCTCTCTTCTTCTCTCTCTCTTTTCTCTCTCTGCTCTCGGCACTGTAGCAAACCCTGTGGACGGTAGTGTAGCCAACACTGCTCATGCAAAAATAAATTTTCAGGTTTCTCTTAAATAGAATTATTCAACCCTATTCCTATTTCAAATAGATCATCCAAATTCATTTCTTGATAGAATTTTAATTCACGTAGACTTCTTGTGGGCTTTATTTTGGACTAGACCCACAACAGTACCAAGGTGGCATGCACCAACCCGATAGGCTAATAGGAGGAGGTCATGCGATACATATCACATGCAAATGAGAATAGTGGTGAAATTAAATAATTTTTTGTATTAAGCACCCTCGACTTTCTATTGTTCTGATATATGTAACAGGGTGCTCATGTAGCTTAGTCAATGGTTATGTTCATTTCAAATTTCAACACTTAATGCATCCCTATGTCATGCACTCCTACCATTTTTCCCTCAAAACTAGTCACAACCGTCCACTAATTAAGTAATAAATTAAAAAACGGTGATTAAAAGCAATGATCTATCCAATTTTATTTTGAAGTGAAGAGAAGAAAAAAATTGATAAACTTTGTATAAATATAGATTCTTTGCTCGATATATCAGATTTAAAAATACTCAATAGTAAGGGTGAATAATTTAACATGCGAAGACAGTTCGTATGTATATACATAAAGACAGTTCATTTTTAACATCATATTTCAAAATAACAAATAACAATTTACTTTCACTTAAGTGTGAATAGCAAGTCACAGACTCTAGTGACA